>NC_063170.1:20098734-20398734 GCF_023159225.1 Perognathus longimembris pacificus | reverse complement strand
TCTGTTATGGAAACTAGAGGCCCATCCCACTTGGGTGGAGGAAGAGGCTGTTTAGGGTGTGGGGCTCTGTCTTGGGTGGTATGGTGGGGACACTAGAAACCAGCTGCCCCTGGGCAGCCCTGGTGACCAGAGGTCTCTGTGGACACAGGACAGCACCTGGGCGTGACGAAATGCAACATCACGTGCCACAAGATGACCCCCAGGATCCCTGTGAATTTGCTCATCCACTACCGGCAGAACCAGGAGTCCTGCGGCAAGCGTGCCATCATGTAGGTACCGTGGGCACCCTGGCTCCCAGCAGCCCCTCCACCCCTGCCTCCACCCCTGCCCACCTCAACCTGCTCCGCCCCAAAGGCCTCTCAACATGCTGCCCTTGCTCCCTCCCCCCCCAGGCACCTCACTGGCCCTAGTATCTGTGCCATGGATGGAGGTGAGGGGTGGCTTCCAGAATGGCACAGTTTATGGGCCTGAAGCAGCCACTGGCAGGGCTCATTCCTCCTGGGCTGTGGCCAGGGCCCCCCATTAGAATCCCTGGGAGTGGGGAAGCAAAGCTTGGATCTTGCAGTACAGGTCCTGGCCCCTGATTGCACTGCCTGTCTTCTACAGTTGGTTTCCTTCTCTGTAACATGGAAGCTGGGACAGTGAAGGAGCTAATGTCTCTCCAGTGCTTGGCAGGGCCAAGTGGCTGAGGTCACCAGCACCATGTGACAGGCAAGGACACAGAGCCCTAGGAGGCTTTGGGGCCAGATCAAGATAAGTGTTCTTGTACCCTGGGGCTAGTAGCTCATGCCTATAATTCTAGCAATGCTGGAGGCTCAGATTTGAGGATTGCGGTTCAAAGCCAGCCCCAGGCTGGAAAGTCTAGGAGACTCTTATCACCAATTAATACAGCCCCAAAACAAAACAAAACAGAAGTAGAGCTGTGGCTCAAGTGGTAGAGAGCTAGCCTTGAGCAAAACAGCTAAAGGAGAGCACAAAGCTGTGAGTTCAAGCCCCAGCGCGCGGGCATGCACGCGCGTGTGCTCACACACACACACACAATCACTGAACCATTTTATTTTGGCTGTTAGAGCGTTCTGACCATCGTGGCCCCTTGATCCTCTTGGGGTATCTTGGGATCACTGCCCCAATAACCTAGACCTGAGGTCCTTCACCAGGACGACTCTGGGCCCTCCACAGTCTGGGCCAGCCAGGTCTGACAGCAGGAAGTGGCCCGTGGCCCTCTGCATGTAGCCCAGCATGTCCTCTCCTTACTCATGCAGTTTCTAACAGGTATGGAGCCTGCTCCTGCCTGGCTTTTCTCCTCACCCATCAAGGATAGCTTCCCCCAGATGCCTCCAAGTACTTGCTTCTGTCTTCTTGGTGAGGAGACCTGGGAAGTAGGAGAGGGGCAACATGGTCCCCCCTAATGGGATCCGCAGGGCCACCCCGGCTTCTTGGACTTCTCTGGCTTCCTAGCATCCTGGAGCCAGGCACATCCCACCTTGATTTGCCCATCTGTAAAATGGGGCCCCACAGCTATCTTTCAGGCTGTGGCACAGAGGAAGGGGCTCAGCCAGCTCTCCCTCATAGCCTTGGGGGTGAGCCAGCCACACAGCTTCAGACAACACTCAAGATCCCAATGGGGGGGCTGGGGATATAGCCTAGTGGCAAGAGTGCCTGCCTCGGATACACGAGGCCCTAGGTTCGATTCCCCAGCACCACATATACAGAAAACGGCCAGAAGTGGCGCTGTGGCTCAAGTGGCAGAGTGCTAGCCTTGAGCGGGAAGAAGCCAGGGACGGTGCTCGGGCCCTGAGTCCAAGGCCCAGGACTGGCCAAAAAAAAAAAAAAAAAAAAGATCCCAATGGGGCCACCAGACATAGGGCTCTAGCCCAGGGCACACACTGGGAAAGGAGGTCCAGAGGCGAACCAGGGAAAGGAGCTTGGTGACGTCAACTTCCAGAGTGAGGAGACCCCACTGCAGAGCCCACCTGTCTATACCTGGTGCCAGAGAACACCTGTGGCGTCTTTTCCCCATCAGAGACCCCTGGCACAATGGGAACCATAAGGCCATTAACACTGTTGTTGTTATTATTGTTAATAATAATAATAATATTTTTATGCTGGCACTGGGGCCTTGAGCAAAAAGCTTAGGAACAGCACCCAGGCCCTGAGTTCAAGCCCCATGACTGACAGAAAGTGTGTGGGGGAGTCCTTCCTCCTGAGAATACCTCTGTCCTAGTTCTTCTGGGGTGAAAGGTCCCCTAAGGTAGACAAGCCTGACTCCATGTTTCAGGTTAGGCCTCAGGCCCCGGAGGCTGATTGGCCCAGGCTTCATCCCAGTAAGTGGCATTGGGGTTCCAGCAAGGTCTGCTCACCTGTGTGTCCTGGGCCCCTTGCCACCCCAGCCTGGCTTGCTGGTATCTGGGCATCACTGGGTCCCTGCCCTCTTCCTTTGTAGCTTGGAGACGCGACTGCACAGACTCTTCTGTGCTAACCCAGAGGAGCAGTGGGTCCAAGAAGCCATGAAGCATCTGGACCGGAGGGCGGCTGCGCTGAGTCAGAACGGTGGCACCTTTGAGAAGCAAATCGGTGTGGTGAAGCCAGGGGCCACCCCGACCTTCAGGGAACCACCCCGGCCTGCCGTGGCAGAGCCTGACTCTGCCACCGGGGAGAGCAGGAGTTCCGAGATGACGGCTTCTTCCCAGGAGGAGTGGAGGCCCACGGGGACATCCCCGGAGCTGCTGGTAGAAATGACTACATCCCTGGGGACTAGGTGGCCCCCGGCTTCCGAGGCTCACGATGGAGGGCCTATAGGCGGGCCTGAGGGCACGGAGATTTTCCATACAGGTGCCATGTCTACTACCATGGAGTGGCAGGGTTCTGGCCTCCGGGTTGAGGCTCCCTCCCCCCAGGCCTCCTCCACCCAGGCCCCCTCCACCCAGGCTCCCTCCATCCAGACCCCCACCATTTCACAGCTAGCTCCAGAGGAGAATGTTGGATCTGTAGGCCAACCAGGATGGGTCCAGGAACAGAGCCCCAGCCCGGAGAACTCTCTAGAATCTGAGGAGATGGGCCCTGCTCCAGCTCACACCAATGTTTTCCAGGACTGGGGGCCTGGTAGTATGGCTCATCCTTCTGTGGTCCCCAGCTCCGCGGAAGGGACCCCTAGCAGGGAGCCAGTGGCTTCTGGCAGCTGGGCCCCCAAGGCTGAGGAGCCCATCCATGCCACAGCAGACCCCCAGAGGCTCAGTGTCCTCATGACGCCTGTCCCCGACTCGCAGGCAGCCACCCGGAGGCAGGCAGTGGGGCTGCTGGCCTTCCTTGGTCTCCTCTTCTGCTTGGGGGTGGCCATGTTTGCTTACCAGAGCCTTCAGGGCTGCCCCCGCAAGATGGCGGGGGAGATGATAGAAGGCCTTCGCTACGTCCCCCGCAGCTGTGGCAGCAACTCGTATGTTCTGGTGCCAGTGTGAGCAGCCCATCTGCCCGCATCCAGTCGTTTGATTCAGAAGGTGCCTGGGGCCCCCCCACCTTCATACCCACCCTCACCCCAAGGGCCTGGCCTGAGCTGGAATGATAGGAATGGAGAGCCAGGATCCTCCAGCTGCTCCAAGTCCCCAGGGGTGGCCCAGGAGGCCACCCTTGACCTTTCTCCACCTGTGGGGGACAGAGGAGGTGGCCTCCACATGCTCCCAGACCTGAACACTCCTCTGCTGCTGGCTGGTTAGAGGCTCCCTAACACTGTCCTGGCCCCAGTGAGCAATTATTTATTGACTGCCTAGCTCCTGACCCTCTTCACCCTGTGAGCACGTGGCCCTTCCATCTCCCAAAGAAGCAGCTGGCCCGGCCCCTCCACCCTGACCCCTTCTGCCCGCAGACTTCCTGCATCTCCTGGTCCTGCTGCAGTCGCCAGCCTCTCCCGGGCAGCTGCGGTGCTATCTCCCTCTTCCCGGCGCTTGTACAGAACCCACCTCCCAACCCGGTCCCGTCTTGTCTTGCATGAGGCCAGTGCTGTGTGTCCTGGGACTGCCACTTGCAGAGCTGCTGGTGTCACAGAAAGATAGATGAGGGTGTCTTGGTGACTTTGGGGTAGTGTTTTGTTTTTATTTTTATTTTTTCCTGGTAGTAAAAGTTGGTTTTGTCTGATGGCTGGGCTTCCAGCCCCAGCTGCACCCTTCCTGCAACAGGGCCCCCATCTGTGAAGGAGAAGAGGATGGCTGGCAGGTGGCCATAGCTTGCACCCACTGACACCACACATCCCTTTGCCCCAGACCCTGGACACAGCCCCCAGCCTTCACCAGCACAGCACCGAGGACAGCCAATGCTGGCCAGTAGACGGGCACTTATTTGGACCTTGTGGGCAAGCAGTGGTTTGACAGATTGGGTTTTGCCCTGTGGGCCCCCTAAGTCATGCCTGGGCTGGGGAACTGCAGGAGTTAGAAGGCAGCTCTGAAATCCCTCTGTATCCTGGCCAGGCTCCCTACTCTACCCCTATAGCCCATCCAGAAGGATGAGAGGGGTGGGGAGGGAGGCAGAGGGCACCCCCCCCCCACCTCCAGGCCATGGCGCTGCGTGAAAGGAGCCAGGGATAAGCTGCTGGAGGGCCACCCTCTGGGCCTCTCTTTAGGGACCCAGGTAAGCTATGGCTTGCTGTGGTCTCACACAGCCAGGGGCTTTCCTGTGGCCCTAGTCCCCGTCTTACCTTTAGTCCCCAGAAAGCACCCCGCCCTGAATCCTTCTCTCACCTTTGCCCTCACAGAAGGTGAACGGGAAGTCCTGTGTGTATCTGTGGAAGGGACTTCACCTTGTGAGGAGGACAGGGGAGGGAGGGGCAGTGGCCACAAAGTCCAGGGCTGGTTTGGTGGCTGCTGAAGATGGCCTCACCTGGAGGTGAGGGGTCTGGCCAGCACCCCACAGCCAGAGCTGGACCTGCAGACCCGCTTCTTGGGGCCCCTGGTGGCAGCTCATCATGTTTGTCCCCAAGACTGGCCTTTGTCCTCCACCTGCAGAGCCTCTCCTGGGCAGGGCCAGTGACTCACACCTTGGCAGGTAGATGCAAACAGCTGTGGGCTAGGGAGGGAGGAATGAGGAAAGGAACAAACCCTCTCATCCCACCTTTGCCCTGCTGGCTAGGACAGCCTTTGAGGACTGATGAGGGAAGGGGTTCCCCCTTCCCTGGCTGTGGCTCCTCCCAGAAGGACAGGGACAAGCTGGGGAGAACTTTGGAAGGAAGTGATGGGTCCTTTTGCTTTTTCAGCCCTCATTATCGATGTCTGTGCCATTTTGTATTTTACTAATAAAATTTAAAAGTCTTGTGAGTCAAACGCGGGGGCTTTTTCTGGGGCTGGCTTGGGGGTGGGAGGTAACATGGGGAGGGCCGAGGTGCCCTGTCTCCGCCCCATCTTGTGAGGGAGCAGAGTTTTTTGTTTTGTTTTGTTTTCTTTTACAATTAGCCCAGGGGCTCTGGGAGTGAAAGTCAGGCAGGTTGGGCCCATGCCTAGGCTCTGTTCTGCCCAGCTGAGTGCAGTTGGGTCAGGACCTTCACTTCTCTGGGCCTGTAGCAACGTGGTGTGATGTCTGTGGCTCGTGAAGTCCCATTCTGTGTGTGTGGAGCCCTCTCAGGGATGTTGGTGTCACTGTCAGGGATGAGCCAGTGACCCAGGGGAACAAATGGGACCACTGCCTCGAGTCACAGACGGAAGATGGCTTTCTCCGGGGACCTGGGGGTGCAGGGACGTGACTGGTGTGACCCTCCTGGTGGCTGCCAGGAGCCGCTGTGCAGGTTGGGAACAGCACAAGCGCCCATGCCACCCCACCTGCGGACAGACAGCACTTCGTGGATTCCAAGCGGCGCGTTCTCTCACCGCGACCTGAGAACTGGAGCTGCTCTGCCTAAATGCCTTCTCATAGTTGACTGCAACCCGTGCAAGTGGTTCACGCCTGTAATCCTAGCTACTCAAGAGGCTGAGATCTGAGAGGATTGTAATCCAAAGCCAACTGGAGCAGCAAAGTCCACAAGACTCTTATCTCTAATTCACCACTTAAAAAAAAAAAAAGCCAGAAGTGGAGCTGTGGTTCAAGTGATAGAGCTCCAGTCTTAAGTACAAAAGCTCAGGGATGGCGATCAGGCCTTGAGTTCAAGCCCCAGGGCCAGCCAAAAGTAAAAGTTTATTGCATATCAGGACAAATTGCCATCTTAGAACATCTTAGCTTCAATGTCTACATGTTATTACTTTTTTAAATTAGAGGACTAGAGCTGGGAATGTGGCTTAGAGATAGAGTACTTGCCTAATATGCATGAAGCCCTGGGTTTGATTCCTCAGTATCACATAAACAGAGAAAGCCAAAAGTAGTGCAGTGGCTCAAGTGGTAGAGCGCTAGCCTTTAGCAAAAGAAGCTCAGGAACAGTGCCCAGGCCCTGAGTTCAAGCCCTAGGACTGGCAAAATAAAAAAAAAAAGGAGGAATATATTAGTGTCAAGAAACTGCACACACAAATTCACTTCCCTGTGTTCTGTCAGATGACTTAGAGGATCTGATTCTGGTTTAAAGCCAGCCTGGGCAGGAAAGTCCATGAGACTCTTATCTCCAATAAACTACTCCGAAAATGAAGTGGCACTGTGGTTCAAAGTGGTAGAGTGCTAGCCTTGAGCAAAAGAGCTCAGGGACAGCACCCAGAGCCTCAGTTCAAGCCCCAGGATGGGCACAAAACAAAAGAAAAGAAAAAGCAGTCAATAGCAGATCCCAGGAGATTTTGTACAGGGTTTTGTTTCTACTTTCTGCTGGTCCCTGAAACCAGGCTGCCTGCCAAGCCCCGCCCGGTCTCCCAGGTTTGAGTTTGTGGTTCCTGTGGGAATCTGTGATTGATGTTAAGCTGTCCTATAGCAGTGGGGAGCTAGTTCTGCTTCCCCCAAACTCCCAGTTCATGCACCCCTCCCGGGAAGGAGCAGGCTGCAGCCACCTCAGACTTTGAATGATTGCAGCTGGCCCTGTCTTTTGATGGCAGACAGGAAGTGTGCTGTACGTGTGTGCCTCTGTGTGTGTGTGTGTGTGTGTGTGTGTGTGTGTGTGTGTGCTGGTTTCTCTTTCAGTTGCAGAAGCAGTGAACAAACGGAAGCGATTCCAACCACTAAGGTGATCTGACACAGGAACAACAATAGCCACCATTTATTAATATTTCCACGTGCTGGGCAGTTCTCTCTCTGCCATGACCTTTACCTCTCCCCTTGCTCTTTCTCCAGAACGTGGATCTTAAGCACTACGTCTGGACATGTGAGCTCCCAACACTCACTTCATACTTCCGATCTGGGGGTGGCTGGTGGCACTGGGAATTTGTACCCTCAAGCTGCAGGAACCCCACCCACCCCCACCTCCAGCTCCACCATGCACTGCCCTCCACAGTCGGGTCTCACAGCTCCCTGCACAAGTCCCTGTCCTTACCCCACCCCCAACCAGTGACTGACCATTTGGTAGCAGCTAGCCAGGTCCTCCTTTCTCCCACCCCCCACCCCAGTCATACACTCTAGTTTCCTCCCCACCCTCAACTTCCCCTGTCACTTGGACATTCCCAGAAGAATGAGGCCAGACACAAAAACACAGAAGTGAATGGCTGGGAATTTCCAGCTTTGGGCTGAATAACATACGCCTGTGTTGCATGGAAGTGGGGTGGGGAGGGAATGTGTGAATGTTTGAGTGTATTATGTGTGTACTACACACATACCCAGCTGCCCCTCTGTGTGTGCTCGTGTGTGTGTGTGTTTGCAAGTGCTTGGGAGCCCAAGGCCCAGGTACTTCCACTTAGTCTGTCACATGCTTTATCCACAAATAATGACTCAGCGGCAAGGACCTAGGATAAGATCCAGGCCAGGCTGGCTGTCCTGACTCAGAGCCACGGTCAACCACTGGAAACCCCAGGGACCTTCCAGATATCTCCAAATTAGAAGGGATTTTTATCTCTGACCAGTAGAGCCTACATAGCAGCATGTGTTTTGAAAGATGTGTGTTTCCTTAACTTTTCAGTAGGCTCTGTTGCCTCCAGATAGCAGAATAGAATTACTTGCAAAGAGCATTTTGGGGAGAGGGAAAATGGTGCCGTCACAATAGGGAGGCACCCCAAATCGTTCCAACTGAATAGTGAGCTGGGAACTCCAGCACCCAACACCCCATCAAGAATCCAGCAAACCCGGGGCGGGAATATGGTCTAGTGGCAAGAGTGCTTGCCTAGTATACATGAAGCCCTGGGTTCGATTCCCCAGCACCACATATATAGAAAATGGCTAGAGGGGGTGCTGTGGCTCAAGTGGCAGAGTGCTAGCCTTGAGAAAAAAAAGAAGCCAGGGACAGTGCTCAGGCCCTGAGTCCAAGCCCCAGGACTGGCAAAAAAAAAAAAAAAAAATAAGAATCCAGCAAACCCAACAACCAGAAGCAACAGAGAAACAGGAAATGAAAAAGAACAAAAAAAGAAGAGCCTATAACCTGCACAGAGCCAGAAAATCTCTGGGGTAACCCCCCCCCACCCACCCACCCTGGCCCAAACAGGGCCAGGCTGGGAAAGGGGATCCGACGCCCGCAAACCAACAGCGGAAAAGTCACGCCAGGAGCGCAGAGTCCAGACGGCAGGAGCTCCATGGACCCCAGACTGAGCACAGACCAACCAAGACAGATGGCGGCAGCGCGGGACTGGAGGTGCGGGACCGAACAGCCGGGATCAGATGTAAGCAGCAGGGGAACCGGGTGGTGCAGACTGGGAGAGCCGGGGACCGCCACCACCAAACGACCGATCGCCACACCCCAGCACCACAGCCCCAAAAAGCCCACAGCAGCGCGGGACACACACACAACCCAGGACCACTAAGTTCCCCATTACCTCCCCACCCCCGGAGGAAGACCAGCTCTAGCAGAGACCCAAAACCCACAAAGAAGCTAGAGCTCCCTCCCTCCCCCTCCCCATCCTGAGGGAACAAAGGAGCCCCATATCTTGTGGCTCTAGTACCGTACAGCCTCTGGGAGGACACGGGAAGTAGCGGAGGTGGAGCAGCGCCCAACAAGGGGACTGGGAAACACCCTAGTCATGCATCCCCCCCCAAAGCCCCAGCAGAGGAGCCTGAACCTGGCCGCACCAATCCCTGGCCCCTCCCCAGCAGGGGCCCGGGGACTGGTAGGCATTGGGAGCCCCACCTGAGGCGCCTGGTCCTCGTGGACTTTTTGAACAACAGTCACAGGCTCGCTGGTGTCTAATACCAGCACAGCAGGGCCACCTGGGCCCGAACACAGGCCCCCCTTACAGAGGAGGCACAGAGAGTCTGTGGGCACCAACCCGTGCCCAGACACTTGATCCTGCTGGGGCCCATGCATACTGCCCCCCACAGCAAACTCACAAGAGAGCACAAGCACCCTCCAACAACTCAGGGCAGCACATCCCCAAAGGAAGCACTAGAGTGCACACGCATGTGCCCCCCAGAGGGCCAGCGTGGGCCAGCATGCTAGCCCTCCAGCAGGAGGATCTCTTGCCCAAACCCCCATGGGAGTGCACAAGTGGGCAAGCTGCCCCTCAGCAGCAACACCCACTCTGATAGACGCACCCAGCACAGGTGGGCAGGGCCCCCCAGCGGCAGTGCCCACTCTGATAGACGCACCCAGCACAGGTGGGCAGGGCCCCCCAGCGGCAGTGCCCGCTCTGATAGGTGCATTCCACACAGTGGGCGGGCCGCCCCTGAACAGCAACACCTGCTCCAACAGGAGCAATCCACACAGGTGGGCAAGCTGCCTCTCAGCGGCAAATCTCAATCTGAGAGGTGAGCTCCTCTGACCAAGGTACCAAGTGGAAAAAAGAACCAAAGAAGAGAAAAACCTCCATGCCACGCTCAATCAGTGACCCACAAACCCCCACCAGGGGCATGCTAGGGTCAGGATAACACAGCGGCAGGACACTATCCTGCAGAGAAAGACACAGAACCTACCCACCTCCAAGTGCAGTGAGGGTGACCACCCTGGCAACAACCGAGATGGTCACGCTCACACCTTGGGCAGTAAGGTTCAACAGCCAAACTCAAACCCAGAGCCAGGACACAAACAAGACTCCCACTGACGGACCATCGGGAACCAGCACAAAGCCAACCCAAGGAAGCCACCTACAGATATCCAGATGCGCAAATCACAAAGAAATATTACAAATTTCATGAAAGGGCAAGCCAACTCGCCAGCTCCAAAAAGCAGCACGATCGAAAAGGAGATGGAGAATAAAAAATCAGCTGAGGCTATGATAGCAGAAATGATGGAAAGACTCAGGAACTAATTCAGAAAACAATTCCAGGGGTTTAGAATGGAAGTCTCAAAGGACCTTCAGGAAGTCAAGAAAGAAATGGAAGCAAAAATGGATACAGTGCCAACCTCCGTTAAAGAAGACCTTCACATCCTGAGAAGCGAAATGCATGAAAAAATAGATTTAAAATACAACTCTATAAAGGAAGAAATTTCCACAATCAGAGCTGATCTGGCAACCATAAATAGCTCCCTGACATCCATAAACTCCACACTTTGTTGGGGTCAGCTGTGCCTTTAAGAGGCCACAGCTGGCTTGGCCCGTCCCCTCTTCCGCCTTTAACAGGAAGAGAAGCCCCCTGCTCCTGGGGCGAGCATGTGTGCAATGGCGGGGGAACCCCACAAACCCAATCCTTGGGGGGATGGGCCTCTGCCCACAAGGGAAGTCCCCTGACATCATATGATGGACAGATCTCGTGGCCAATCTGTTGTCCCTCTCCTGTGCCCGCCTTTTGGGTATATCTTTGTGGCTTCTCATTTGAATAAATTAGAATCTTCCCAGAGACCGTCTGCGAGACCCCACATGCCCGTGTCTTCCTTGGGCTGGTGGGCAAGGGGTTCTCGCGACCACACACAAACTGAGTCTCACCTGGGGCCCCGCTCCTGCGTCTAAACCCTACGGAAGAGATAGATAAGCCCAGGATCCCTCCCCACGTGGATGGGGAGGAGTAGAGCGAACTGAGAAGCGAAATGCATGAAAAAATAGATTTAAAATACAACTCTTTAAAGGAAGAAATTTCCACAATCAGAGCTGATCTGGCAACCATAAATAGCTCCCTGACATCCATAAAATCCACACTTGAATCCACAGCACAAAGAATTGACCATATTGAATCCTGAATCTCTTGGACGATGATGCAGCCGATAAGGACCAGAAAATTACCACACTCCAAGAAATGGTAAAGCTCCAGGGCAGACTAATCCAGGAGATAGTGGACAAAGACAAGAGATATAATCTGCGCATAATTGGAATACAAGAAGGAGCAAAATACCAGAGCAGAGGGCTTCAACATATTTTCAAAAAAGTGATTGCAGAAAACTTCCCCAATCTCACAAGGGACCTCACCCAGGTAACCGAAGCCTATAGGACACCTGGCAAACCAGACCCTAGAAAATCCTCGCCCAGGCACATAATAATCAAGACTTCAAATCTCAAGAATAAAGAGCAAATTTTGAATTCAGCCAAAGCAAAGAAAGAGATTTGTTACAATGGGAAAAGGATCTGAATAACAACAAACTCTCCACACAAACCTACCACGCACGAAGAGAGTGGAAGAACACAATCCAAGTCCTACAGGCCAACAATTGCCAACCCAGAATTAGATATCCAGCGAAACTAGAATTCATATTCGAGGGAAAAACCAGATCTTTCCATAGCAAAGAGGATCTAAAGGAGTATGTGAATAAAAAACCAGCCCTATAACAAATTATTTTTTTTTTTGGCCAGTCCTGGGCCTTGGACTCGGGGCCTGAGCACTGTCCCTGGATTCTTCCCCTCAAGACTAGCACTCTGCCACCTGAGCCACAGCACCCCTTCTGGCCGTTTTCCATATATGTGGTGCTGGGGAATCGAACAGAGAGCTTCATGTGTAGGAGGCAAGCACTCTTGCCACTAGGCCATATTCCCAGCCCCCCTACAACGAATTCTAAGATGGGAACCCCACCCAACAGAAATTGTACAGGACACACAGACAGAAACAGAAAGAAATTACAATAGCCAGAGCCCAACAGAAAGAGCAGCTCACTAAAGACAAGAAAAAAAAAAAGAGGAAAAACAGCCTAACAGGAAGATGGAAGGGGAAAAAACCACTCTTATCCTTGATCTCTTTGAATATAAATCGTATAAACTCTCCGATAAAGAAGAGCAGACTGGCAGAGTGGATCCGCAAACAAAAAGTGGCCATCTGTTGTCTACAAGAGACCCATCTTAAAGCAAGGGATAAAAACAGGCTCCAAATGAAAGGATGGAGCAAGATCTTCCAAGCAAATGCACCTACCAAAATGGTAGGAGTAGCCATCCTGATCTCAGACAATCTGGACTTCTCATTAAAATCAACTCAAAAAGACAAAGAAGGACACTACATTTTAATACAATGAAAATATCCAGAATCAAGACATCACGGTGATAAATGTATACTCACCGAACAAAAGAGGCCCTACATATGTTAAGCAAACTCTCACAGAACTACAAAACAAGACAGACCCAAACACAATCATAGTGGGTGACTTT
This sequence comes from Perognathus longimembris pacificus, assembly GCF_023159225.1. NCBI lineage: Eukaryota > Metazoa > Chordata > Mammalia > Rodentia > Heteromyidae > Perognathus > Perognathus longimembris. The sequence goes on along the minus strand of NC_063170.1, from coordinate 20,386,204 downwards.
AATACCCCTCTCTCTCCAAGAGACAGATCTAACACCCAGAGGATTAGCAAGGGAGCTGAGGACCTAAGTAACACCATATCCCAAATGGATCTGACAGATCTATACAGAATCTTTCAACCTACAGAGACCCAATACACCTTCTTCTCAACAGTCCATGGATCATACTCCAAAATAGACCATGTCATAGCCCACACAAAGAACCTCAGCAAATACAAAAGTATTGACGTCATCCCATGTATTATATCTGACCACAGTGGATTAAAGGTAACCCGCAATAACAATGGTTACCACAGAGGCTATACACATTCCTGGAGGCTAAACCCCTCACTGTTATCTAACACTTGGGCCACAGACCAAATTAAGGATGAAATTAACGAATTCATAAGCCACAATGACAATGAAAATACATAACAAAGAAACCTATGGGACACAGCTAAGGCAGTACTGAGGGGCAAGATCATTGCCCTCAGCACTCACATTAAAAGAATGGAAGCAGAGCAGGTGAATAACCTCACGATGAAACTAAAACAACTGCAGAAACAAGAAATGATCGAATCTAAAATGACTAGGACGAGAGAGATCACAAAGATTAAAGAAGAGATAAATTTGATTGAAAATAGAAAGACCATTCAACAAATAAATAAGACTAAAAGCTGGTTCCTTGAGAAAATAAATAAAATTGACAGACCCTCACAAGACTTACAAAAAAAAAATGAGAAGAGACTCATATACGTAAAATCAGGGACTCCATCGGAAAAATTATAACAAATACACACGATATTCAAGCAATCATAAGGAACCATTTCCAGAACCTCTACTCACTAAAAAACAATAATTTTACAGAAATGGATCAATTCTTAGAGAAGCATAAACTGCCCAAACTGAATTAAGAAGAAATAAATCAACTAAATAAACCAATAACTTACAGCGAGATACAGGGGGTAATCAAGAACCTCCCAACAAAGAAAAGCCCAGGTCCAGATGGATTCACCAATGAATTTTATAAAACCTTTAGTGAGGAGCTAATACCAATACTCCTCAAACTCTTCCGTGAAATAGAAATAGAGGGAGAAATCCCAAACTCATTCTATGAAGCTAATATTATACTCATCCCCAAACCAGGCAAAGATGCAACAAAAAAAGAGAACTACAGACCAATATCACTAATGAACACAGATGCAAAGCTCCTCAATAAAATATTAGCTAACAGGATCCAGAAACTGATCAAGAAAATTATACATCATGACCAAGTAGGCTTCATCCCACAGTCACAAGGATGGTTCAACATCCGTAAATCAATCAACGTAATTTACCACATCAACAGAACTAAAATCAAGAATCACATTGTTGGGCTGAGAATATGGCCTAGTGGCAAGAGTGCTTGCCTCATATACATGAAGCAATGGGTTCGATTCCTCAGCACCACATATATAGAAAACGGCCAGAGGTGGCACTGTGGCTCAAGTGGCAGAGTGCTAGCCTTGAGCAAAAAAAAAAAGGAAGCCAGGGACAGTGCTCAGGCCCTGAGTCCAAGCCCCAGGACTGGCAAAAAAAAAAAAAAAAAGTACCAATAAAAAAAAAAAGAATCACATTGTTATCTTAGTCGATACCCAAAAAGCCTTTAACAAAATACAACATCCATACTTATTAAAAGCTCTGGAGAGAACAGTAATAGATGGAACATTCCTCAAAACAATAAAAGCCATATACAACAGACCAACTGCTAATATCATATTAAATGGGGAGAAACTAAAATCATTTCCCCTAAACTCAGGAACAAGACAAGGATGCCCACTCTCCTCACTTCTTTTCAACATAGTGCTGGAATCTCTCACCATAGCAATAAGGCAAGAGGAGGACATCAAAGGGATCCACATCAGCACGGAAGAAATCAAGCTATCCCTATTCACAGACGACATGATTTTATATCTGAAGGACCCAAAAAACTCAGTCCGCAAACTCCTACACTTAATAAACCATTTTGGCAAAGTAGCAGGATACAAAATCAATCCACAAAAGTCAGCAGCTTTTCTGTACACCAGCAATGTTCAAGCAGAAAAGGAAATTATGGAAATAATACCATTTACAGTAGCTAAAAAAAGAATAAAGTACCTAGGGATCAACCTAACTAAAGACGTGACAGACCTATTTAATGAGAACTATAAAAATCTAATAAGGGAAATCAAAGAAGACACAAGGAGATGGAAAGACCTCCCATGCTCATGGGTAGGCAGAATCAATATAGTGAAAATGGCCATATTGCCCAAATTGTTATACAAATTCAATGCAATTCCCATCAAAATCCCAGCTACATTCTTCAATGAAATAGAGAAAGCAACCCATAAATTCATATGGAACAGCAAAAGACCTAGAATAGCCAAAGTAATTCTAGGCAAAAGAAGCAGTGTAGGATGTATCACAATACCAAACTTCAAGCTCTACTATAGAGCCATCATAACAAAAACAGCCTGGTATTGTTATCAAAACAGACCTGATGACCAATGGAATAGAATAGAAGACCCAGAAATAAAGCCGCATTCTTACAGTCAGCTGATATTCGACAAAGGAGCTAAAGACATACAATGGAAAAAACAGAGCCTCTTCAACTACTGGTGCTGGGAAAACTGGGCAGCCATATGCAGAAAACTCAAAGTAGACCCAAGCCTATCACCATGCACCAAGATCAACTCAAAATGGATCAAGGACCTCAATATCAGACCTGAATCCTTGAAACTACTGAAGGACAGAGTAGGAAAGACGCTAGAACTTATAGGCACAGGAAGGAACTTCCTGAATAGAGTCCCAGGGGCACAACAAATAGGGGAGAGACTCAACAAATGGGACTACTACAAAATAAAAAGTTTCTGCACAGCTAAGGACATAGCCACCAAAATAGAAAGACAGCCAACCTTATGGGAAAGGATCTTTACCAGCACAGCAACAGACAAAGGCCTAATATCTGTCATCTACAGAGAACTCAAAAAACTAAGCCCCTCCAAGCCCAATTAGGAAATGGGCAAAGGAGCTAAAGAGAGACTTCACAAGAGAAGAGATAAAAATGTCAAAGAAACATATGAGGAAATGTTCAACCTCCCTGGCAGTAAAGAAAATGCAAATAAAAACAACCGTGAGATACCACCTCACTCCAGTTAGAATGGCCTATACTCTGAACTCAGGAAACAACAAATGCTGGAGGGGCTGTGGGGAAAGAGGAACCCTTCTCCATTGTTGGTGGGAGTGCAAATTAGTACAACCACTTTGGAGAACAGTATGGAGGTTTCTCAAAAATCTCAACATAGACCTACCCTATGACCCAGCCATACCACTCCTAGGCATCTATTCTAAACAGCAAACCCCAAGATATCAAAAAGACATTTGTACTTCCATGTTTATCGCGGCACAATTCACAATAGCCAAAATATGGAAACAACCCTGATGCCCCTCCACAGACGAATGGATCCAAAAAATGTGGTACCTATACACAATGGAATACCACATAGTGATTAGAAATGGTGAAATATTGTTATTCGCAGGGAAATGGTCAGAACTTGAGCAAATAATGTTGAGCGAGACGAGCCTAGAACACAGAAAACAAAGGGGCATGATCTCCCTGATATATGACTGTTAAGATGGGGTGACAGAGAGACAGTAGAGACCAGGTCTGTGAAACCAAAAACTGCTTGTCAAATGGTATATCCCACAGGTCTGGGTCAGCGACCCTACATTATGTAACTAAAACCAAACAACTACTCAACATATAAAGGTCAAAAATAGACCTTTCAGTGGATCACAATAGCTCAAAAGCTATGTATGTACGTTCATATAAGACTATTGTCGACATATTGTCTACTGTCGACATTACATTTAAAGCCCTATGCAAATTTCCTTTGGCGAAGGCCACGTGGCTACTGTATATGTTCTTGGTACACTGTGTATTGTATATATGTCTACCTGACCTAGGGAAGGGAAAGAAAAACAGGGTGTAAGATATTACAAAAAATGTACACACTGCCCTACTATGTAACTGTACCCCTTTTGCACAACACCTTGTCAAAAACTTTTGTTTAATTAATAAATTATTTTTAAAAAATGAGCATTTTGTTCTCCAGCAGTTCAGAGGCAGAACCTAATATGTGACTCTCTGGCTATGTGACCCCAAAACTGGTTACTTAACCTCTCTGGGCCTTTGGGTTTTCTCTTCTGTAATATGGGAATGATAACTCATCTTCTAGACAAAGATGTTCTGAGATAATTCTTGCCAAAAACTTAAGGAATAGAAACTGAACCCAGAACACACAATAGATCTTTCAAAGGCCTTGAAATAGAAGCTAGGGTTGTTATTGTTGTCATTGCTTTGTTTAGTTTTTCCAAGAGTATGTCTCTTCAAATGGGACTACTACAAATTAAAAAGTTTCTGCACAGCTAAGGTCATAGCCACCAAAATAGAAAGACAGCCAACGATATGGGAAAGGATATTTACCAGCACAGCAACAGACAAAGGCCTGATATTGGTCATCTACAGAGAACTCAAAAAACTAAGCCCCTCCAAGCCCAATAAACCAATTAGGAAATGGGCAAAAGAGCTAAAGAGAGACTTCACAAGAGAAGATATAAAAATGGCAAAGAAACACATGAGGAAATGCTCAACATCCCTGCTAGTAAAGGAAATGCAAATAAAAACAACCCTGAGATACCACCTCACCCCAGTTAGAATGGCCTATACTCTGAACTCAGGAAACAACAAATGCTGGAGGGGCTGTGGGGAAAGAGGAACCCTTCTCCATTGTTGGTGGGAGTGCAAATTAGTACAACCACTTTGGAAAACAGTATGGAGTTTTCTCAAAATGCTCAATATAGACCTACCCTATGACCCAGCCATACCACTCCTAGGCATCTATCCTAAACAGCAAAACCCAAGATATCAAAAAGACTTTTGTACTTCCATGTATATCGCGGCACAATTCACAATAGCCAAAATATGGAAACAACCCAGATGCCCCTCCACAGACGAATGGATCCAAAAAATATGGTACTTATACACAATGGAATACTACATAGCGATTAGGAATGGTGAAATATTGTTATTCGCAGGGAAATGGTCAGAACTCGAACAAATAATGTTGAGTGAGACAAGCCTAGAACACAGAAAACAAAGGGGCATGATCTCCCTGATATATGACTGTTAACAAAGGGAGACGGAGAGACAGTAGAGACCAAGTCTGTGAACACTGTATATGTTCTTGATAAATTGTATATTGCATATATGTCTACCTGACCTAGACAAGGGATGGAAAAACAGGTCGTAAGATATCACAAGAAATGTACACACTGCCCTACTATGTAACTGCACCCTCTTTGCACAACACTTTGTAAAAAAATTTATGTTCAATTAATAAAAAAAAAAGAGTATGTCTCTTGCTATATTATCCAGGCTAGTCATGAGCACAAAAACATCCTGTTTTTGTTTTTGCTACTGAGTCATCAAACCAGAGTAAAGAATTATAGGTTATTAATCCACAAATTCTGTCTTCTTGATTTCCAGTAAAAATAGGGTAAAGAAATATTATGGCATCATTAGGCAAAAAAAAAAAATTGTATATTTTTCCCCATGCTAACATGCTGTTCAAGTTGACATAACTTTTCTCAATTACTTTTTATTTTTTGTGCCAGTCCTGGTGCTTGAACTCAGGGTCTATGCACTGTCCCTAAGCTTCTTTTGCTCAAGGCCAGTGCTCGGCACTTGAGCTGTAGCTTCACTTCTGGCTTTTTGGTGGTTAATTGGTCTCACCGATTTTCCTGTCCAAGCTTGCTTTGAACTGTGGTCCTCAGATCTCAGCCTCCTAAGTAGCTAGGATTACAGGCATGAGACTCACAATTATTCTTCAAATGGGCAAAGTAAAAAAAAAAATCACAATTCATAAAGCCACAAGCTCTTAAGTCATAACTAATGGAAAGCAGACTAGCATGACAGTCATGGCAGACAGAGAAGTTTGTGTTTTCAGATCCTCAGAGACTGGAATGTTCCATCTGTGGATGACCTGGCTGGCCACCTCCCTACACATGACAGGGCCCCTGGCATGGGTGGGACCTCATGGTCCTGACCATCAGAGGACCAGTTCTGGATGGAGAGCACACATCGTGCGTGTATGAGGTGTTTGAGAGGAGACCATAGAGAGTTCAGTGGTTCTGGCCTAGCATCTGGAACATTCCAAAAGTAGCTCGGCCCCAGGCTGCAAGCAAGTCTGAGCCTTAGCCACAGGAAGAAAGAGCCCTGACTGGCTTATGTGCTCGTGCAGGATGGGGAAGAATAAACATGGATGCTCTCAACCTGGAAGAGCTTCAGATTGTTTGTTACAGCAGCATAACCCAGCTTAGACCAATTCTGTGACAGCCAGGAGAGAAGGATGTGTGGCTCGGATGAGGTTGGATGAATGGCTGGTGACCTGCTCGAGGCCCTGGTTATTCAACAGAGATAATGTCACTGTCCTCCACTTGGTCCTTACCCCTTCATTTCACTCTCTTTGCCAATGGGACGCCATCATAGACCAGTCAGCCATCTAATGGTTTACAGTAAATTCTCAGTGTATTTGCAAAGAAGGCTCTTGGACACAGAAGTGATTTAAAAGTCTGGATGTGCTTCCTGTGGCTGGGGAGACGAATGCAGAGACCAGCATGAACCACATTGGGCAGTAATTCTGTCAGGCAGCTGGTGTTTCCACATCTCCTAAGCCCAGAGGCAAAGCAGGGCATCTTGGCTTGGGATAGAGGTCATTAGAGTCAAGAGGGTAGTTTGGCATGGTTCTGGGACTGATGGCATGTGTGGAGGGGGTGGAGTGGCTGTGTATCTTCTGAGGAGTCCCATTGGCTGGCTGAGCCCCAGTCTCATCTCCACCTGTGGATCTCCCATCTCCCTGCTGCCTTGGGGGTCACACATTTGGTCACCTCCTCTTCCCTGACCTCTTGGATTCATGGTAAGGTTTTTGTTTGTTTGTTTTTGTGCCTACAAGCAGCCTTCCCAAGACCCTGCTGTGCCTGCTCACTTCACCCTGAGTGTGTAAGGCCTAGAGAGCAGGTATGTGTAGGGTCCCCTCTTTGCCAGTGGTCACGGGAGTCCTGGAGGAGTGGCCAGAGCATCTTTTGTCTAGAGTCAGCCACGTCCCTTTCTAATTCACAGAAAGCCCACTGTCCCCGGGAAAGACATCCACCAAGGCACGTCCAGGAAGGAGGGGACATCTCATTGCTCTGAGACTGAAGGTAGAAGCCTGAGAATTGTGCTCCCAGACCCCCTGTGCCCTAGTTGGGACTCTGCTCCCCAGAGGAGTAGTAGGTAGAGAAGGAATCTGGTAACCTCAACTCTGTGCACCAGGGCTCCTGCACAGACAAGCATCTCCCTAGGCCACCTCTGGCTCTCTCCTGGACCCCTGGACCTTGTGCCATTTTCAGGTGCTTTTCTATCATCCTCATCACCAGAGAGGTGGAGTCAGGGCACCATCCAACTCCTGGGCCCTTGTTTTTGGGTGCAGGGGCCAAGAGAGAGAGGGCAGGGAAGGAGCCAGAGATGCTGAGGAGTGTGACTCTGGCCCCCTCCCAAGGGCCACTGTCCAGAGCACACCCAGGTGAGTCTTCCCTGGTGTTATGGGGTAGGGGGCCCAGTGATTCCCAGCCAGGGCCTGGCATAGACCGAGAGTGCCTGCTACCACCGAGCTTCAGCACCAGCCCTGCTGTGACCCTTTGAATGAGCATCTCATGTAATCCTTGTCCAGCTCTCAATTCACACTCACAGGAGATCCATTTTCCAACTTAGGAGTTCAAAGGCTCAGAGAGGTTAGGGAACATACTCAAAGTCTCACAGCTGGAAAGTGACAAAGCCAGAGCTCAGGATACTTTCAGAGACCTCCTTTGGTTCATTTGTTTGCTATTTGTGGCATTGTTCTTGTATGGAATAGCATACTGTAATGAAAAGTAGAATGTACACATTACCCACCAGCACAATAACAGAGCTGGCAGACATGGAAGAGCAGGTACAATATGATACAAGAGCGTTAATATAAGAAAGCTTTAAAAATGGCCATATTGAACTCTAATGTTGACGTTATATTTGAAGTTCTAGGTGAATTTCCTTTGGCATACACCCCGTGGCTACTGTATGTGGTTTTAGTACACTGGGTATTGTATATATGCCTACCTGATCTAGGGAAGGGAAAGAAAAATGAAGGTGTAAGATATCACAAGAATTGTACTCACTGCCCTATTATGTAACTGTACCCCTTTTGCACAACAGCTTGTCAACAAAATTTAATTAATAAAAAAATGGGAAGAGAAAGATGGCGCCGACACGGCAGGGAGGCACCCCGACTCGCTCCAACTGAATAGCGAGCTGGGAACTCCAACACCCAACACCCCATCAAGAACCCAGCAAAACCAGCAGCCAGAAGCAGTGGAGAAACGCAGGAAAACAAAAAGGAGCAAAAAAGAAGAGCCGAAAACCTACATGGAGCCAGAGAATCTCCGGGACACCCTCCCCCCACCAGCCGACCCTGGCCCAAACAGGCGAACGGCAGACAGGCTGCCGGGAGCGCAGAATTCAGACAGCGGGAGACCCCACGGTCACTAGGGAGGGTGCAGACCAAGACATACAACGACAGCGACGAGAAGTTTGGGTCCACACCGGGTTCGGACAGACGGCGGCTGGGGAACCCAGCGCGGCAGAAGGAGGGAACCGGGGAAGCCACCACGATACTTCGCCACCCCCTGAAGGACCAACGGCTGCGCGGGACACACACACAATCCAGGATCAATGAGTCCCCCATTACCCCCTCACCCAATGGGAGACCAGCTATCAGAGACCCAAGCCCTACAAAGAAGCTAGATCTCCCTCCCTCCCCCACCCCACCCCGAGGGAACAAAGAACCCCCAAATCAGGCGGGAAGCTCCCATCAGGCTCTGGGAAGTCGGTTTAGCAGGAAGGACGGAGCAGCCCCAAGGCCACACAGGATCCTGATCTGGCCGAATCGGCCCTGCCCCCTTCCCAACAGAGGCCGGGGGACGGCCAGCAATGCAAGCCTCACCCAAGGCGCCTGAACCTCTCTGACTCTTACAACTAAAATCACAGGTGCTGGTGGGCAATACCAGCATAGCAGGGACACCTGGGCCTGATCACGTCCCCTCCTCCCAGTGGAGGCGAGGTCTGAGGGTGCTAACCCACGCCCGGACAGTCGATCCCACTGGGCCCCACACATACCGCCCCCCTCCAATGGACTCGCGGAAGGGTGCAAACACAACCCAACAACCCAGGGCTCGCTCTGGGAGGCGTACCCCGCTAAAGTGGACGGGGCCACAGCGCCAGCACCTGTTGTAGCGGGCACACAGCGCACAGGTGGGCGGGGCCCCGGCGACAGCGCCCACTCTGGTAGGCATACCCCACACTGGTGGGCAGGGTCACAGCGGCAGCACCTGCTCCGGTAGACACGCCTACACAGGAGGGATGGCAGAGCTACAAACCAAACCTGAGAAGCCAGCCACAGATTTCCAGATGCGCAAATCGCAAAGAAACATAACACAGTTCATCAAAGAGCAAGCCAACTCGCCACCTCCAAAAAGCAGCACGACTGAAGAGGAGATGGAGATTAAAAAAGCAAATGAGGCCATGTTAACAGGAATGATGGAAAGTGTCAGAAATGAAATCAGAAAACAATTCCAGGAGTTTAGAGCAGAAATCTTGAAGGACACCCAGGAAGCCAAGAAAGAAATGGAAGCAAAAAGGGATACAATGCAAGCCTTCTTTAAAGAAATGGAAGCAAAAATGGATACAATGCAAGCCTCCTTTAAAGAAAATCTTAACATCCTGAGAATTGAAATGCATGAAAAAATAGATTTAAAATACAACTCTTTAAAGGAAGAAATTTCCACGATCAGAGCTGATCTGACAACCATAAATAGCCCTCTGACATCCATAAGCTTCGCAATTGAAACCATAACACAAAGAGTGGACCATATGGAATCCAGAATCTCTCGCCTGGACGATGAAGCAGCCGACAACAACCAGAAAATGACCACACTCCAAGAAACGGTGAAGCTTCAGGGCAGACTAATCCAGGAACTAATGGACAAAGAGAAGAGATATAATCTGCGCATAATTGGAATAGAAGGAGCCGAATACCAGAGCAGAGGGCTTAAACATGTTCTCAAAAAGTTATTGCAGAAAACATCCCCAATCTCACAGAGGACCTCATCCAGGTAACCGAAGCCTACAGGACACCTGGCAGGCCAGACCCCAGAAAAGCCACCCCAAAGCACATGATATTCAAGATTTCAGGCCTCAAGATTAAAGAGCAAATTCTGAATTCAGCCAAAGCGAAGAAAGAAATTTTCTACAATGGGAAGAGGATTCGAATAACAGCTGACTTATCCACACAAACTTACCAAGCACGAAATGAGTGGAAGAACACCATCCAAGTACTTACGGCTAACAGTATGCAACCTCGGATCAAATATCCAGCGAAATTGGAGTTCACATTCGAAGGGAAAACCAGATCTTTCCACACCAAAGAGGAGCTAAAGGAGTATGTGAATAAAAAACCAGCCCTATAGCGAATTCTAAGAGGGGAGCCCCACCCAACAGAGATCGTACAAGACACACAGACGGAATCAGAAAGAAACTACAATAGCCCAAGTCCAACAGAAAGAACAGCTCACTAAGACAAGAAAAAAAAAAGAGGAAAAAACAGCCCAACAAGAAAATGGAAGGAGAAAAAACACCCTTATCCTTGATCTCTTTAAATATAAATGGTTTAAACTCTCCGATAAAGAGGAGCAGACTGGAAGAATGAATTCGCAAACAAAAAGTTGACATCTGCTGTCTACAAGAGACCCACCTTACAGCAAGGGACAAAAACAGGCTCCAAATGAAAGGATGGAGCAAGATCTATCAAGCAAATGCACTTACCAAAACAGCAGGTGTAGCCATCCTGATCTCAGACAAGCTGGACTTTTCATTAAAATCAACTCAAAAAGACAAAGAAGGACACTACATATTAATACAAGGAAAAATCCAGAATCAAGACATCACGGTGATAAATGTATACTCACCGAACAAAAGAGGCCCTACATATATCAAGCAAATTCTCACAGAATTACAGAACAAGATAGATGCAAACACAATCATAGTGGGTGACCTTAATACCCCACTCTCTCCAAGAGACAGATCCAACACCCAGAGGATTAGCAAGGGAGCTGAGGACCTAAGTAACACCATTTCCCAAATGGATTTGACAGACCTATATAGAATCTTCCACCCTACAGAGACCCAATACACCTTCTTTTCAGCAGCCCATGGATCATATTCCAAAATAGACCACGTCATAGCCCACACAAAGAACCTCAACAAATACAAAAGTATTGACGTCATCCCATGTATTATATCTGACCACAGTGGATTAAAGGTAACCCTCAACAACAAAGGATACCACAGAGGCTATACACACTCTTGGAGGCTAAACCCCACACTGCTATCCAACACTTGGGCCACAGACCAAATTAAAGATGAAATCAACGAATTCATAAGCCACAATGACAATGAAAACACATCACAAAGAAACCTATGGGACACAGCTAAGGCAGTACGGAGGGGCAAGATCATTGCCCTCAGCACTCACATTAAAAGAATGGAAGCAGAGCAGGTGAATAAAATCACGATGAAACTAAAACAACTGGAGAAACAAGAAATGACAGAATCTAAAACGACTAGGAGGGGAGAGATCACAAAGATTAAAGAAGAGATAAATCTGATTGAAAATAGAAAGACCATTCAACAAATAAATAAGACTAAAAGCTGGTTCTTTGAGAAAATAAACAAAATTGACAGACTCCTTGCAAGACTTACAAAAAAAAAAGAAAAGAAGAGAAGAGACTCATATACGAAAAATCAAGGACTCCACCGGAAAAATTACAACAATTACACACGATATTCAAACAATCATAAGGAGCTATTTCCAAAACCTCTACTCAGTAAAAAATAATTTTACAGAAATGGATCAATTCTTAGAGAAGTACAAACTGCCCAAATTGAATTAAGAAGAAATAAATCAACTAAATAAACCAATAACTTACAGTGAGATACAGGAGGTAATCAAGAACCTCCCAACAAAGAAAAGCCCAGGCCCAGATGGATTCACCAACCAATTCTACAAAACCTTTAGTGAGGAGCTAATACCAATACTCCTCAAACTCTTCCGTGAAATAGAAACAGAGGGAGAAATCCCAAACTCATTCTATGAAGCCAATATCATACTCATCCCCAAACCAGGCAAAGACCCAACAAAAAAAGAGAACTACAGACCAATATCACTAATGAACACAGACGCAAAGCTCCTCAATAAAATATTAGCTAACAGGATCCAGAAACTGATCAAGAAAATCATACATCATGACCAAGTAGGCTTCATCCCACAGTCACAAGGATGGTTCAACATCTGTAATTCAACGTAATTCACCACATAAACAGATCTAAAATTAAGAATTACATTGTTATCTCAGTCGATGCCCAAAAAGCCTTTGACAAAATACAACATCCATACCTATTAAAAGCTTTGGAGAGAACAGGAATAGATGGAACATTCCTCAAAACAATAAAAGCCATATACAACAGACCAACTGCTAATATCATATTAAATGGTGAGAAACTTAAATCATTCCCCCTAAACTCAGGAACAAGACAAGGATGCCCACTCTCCCCACTTCTTTTCAACATAGTGCTGGAATCCCTAGCCATAGCAATAAGGCAAGAGGAGGACATCAAAGGGATCCACATCGGCAAGGAAGAAATCAAGTTATCCCTATTCGCAGACAACATGATCTTAAATCTGAAGGACCCAAAAAACTCAGTACCCAAACTCCTACACCTAATAAACCAATTTGGCAAAGTAGCAGGATACAAAATCAATCCACAAAAGTTTGCAGCTTTTCTGTACACCAGCAATATAGAAACAGAAAAGGAAATTATGGAAACAATTCCATTTACAGAAGCCAAAAAAAGAATAAAGTACCTAGGGATCAACCTAACCAAGGACGTGACGGACCTATTTAATGAAAATTATAAAAAATGTAATAAGGGAAATCAAAGAAGACACAAGGAGATGGAAAGACCTCCCATGCTCATGGGTAGGCAGAATCAATATAGTGAAAATGGCCATATTGCCCAAATTGTTATACAAATTCAATGCAATACCTATCAAAATCCCAGCCACATTCTTCACTGAAGTAGAGATACCAATCCATAAATTCATATGGAACAGCAAAAAACCTAGAATAGCCAAAGCAAATCTAGGCAAAAAAACAGTGCAGGAGGTATCACAATACCAGACTTCAAGCTCTACTACAAGGCCATCATAACAAAAACAGCATGGTATTGGTATAAAAACAGATTGGAAAACCAATGGACTAGAATAGAAGACCCAGAAATAAAGCTGCACTCTTACAGCCAACTGATATTCGACAAAGGAGCTAAAGACATACAATGGAATAAACATAGCCTCTTCAACTACTGGTGCTGGGAGAACTGGGCAGCCATATGCAGAAAACTCAAAGTAGACCCAAGCCTATCACCATGCACCAAGATCAACTCAAAATGGATCAAGGACCTCAATATCAGACCTGAATCCTTGAAACTACTGAAGGACAGAGTAGGAAAGACGCTAGAACTTATAGGCACAGGAAGGAACTTCCTGAATAGAGTCCCAGGGGCACAACAAATAGGGGAAAGACTCGACAAATGCGACTACTACAAATTAAAAAGTTTCTGCACAGCTAAGGACATAGCCACCAAAATAGAAAGACAGCCAATGATATGGGAAAGGATATTTACCAGCACAGCAACAGACAAAGGCCTGATATCGGTCATCTACAGAGAACTCAAAAAACTAAGCCCCTCCAAGCCCAATAAACCAATTATTAAATGGGCAAAGGAGCTAAAGAGAGACTTCACAAGAGAAGATATAAAAATGGCAAAGAAACACATGAGGAAATGCTCAACATCCCTGCTAGTAAAGGAAATGCAAATAAAAACAACCCTGAGATACCACCTCACCCCAGTTAGAATGGCCTATACTCTGAACTCAGGAAACAACAAATGCTGGAGGGGGTGCGGGGAAAGAGGAACCCTCCTCCATTGTTGGTGGGAGTGCAAATTAGTACAACCACTTTGGAGAACAGTATGGAGTTTTCTCAAAAAGCTCAATACAGTCCTACCCTATGACCCAGCCATACCACTCCTAGGCATCTATTCTAAACAGCAAACCCCAAGATATCAAAAAGACATTTGTACTTCCATGTTTATCGTGGCACAATTCACAATAGCCAAAATATGGAAACAACCCAGATGCCCCTCCACAGATGAATGGATCCAAAAAATATGGTACTTATACACAATGGAATACTACATAGCGATTAAGAATGGTGAAATATTGTTATTCGCAGGGAAATGGTCAGAACTCGAACAAATAATGTTGAGTGAGACAAGCCTAGAACACAGAAAACAAAGGGGCATGATCTCCCTGATATATGACTGTTAACAAAGGGAGACAGAGAGACAGTAGAGAACAAGTCTGTGAAACCAAAAACTGCTTGTCAAATAGTATTTCCCAGAGGATTGGGACAGCGACCCAACAGTATGTAACTAAAATCAAACAATTACTGAACATATAAAGGTCAAAAATTGACCTCTCAGTGGAATACAATAGCTCAAATGCTATGTATGTACGTTCATATAAGACTACTGTCGACATATGGTCTAATATCGACATTACATTTAAAGCCCTAGGCGAACTTTCTTGGGCGTGGCCACGTGGGTACTGTATATGTTCTTGATACATTGTATATTGTATATATGTCTACCTGACCTAGAGAAGAGATAGAAAAACAGGACGTAAGATATCACAAGAAATGTACACACTGCCCTACTATGTAACTGTACCCTTTTTGAACAACACCTTGTCAAAAAATTTGTGTTCAATTAATAAACAAATAAAATTTTAAAAAAAGGTCTAAAATAGACTGCTCAGTGGATCACAATAGCTCAAAAGCTATGTATATATGATCATATAAGGATAAGCAAACTCTATTGTTGATGTTATATTTAAAGTTCTAGGTGAATTTCCTTTGGTGTACGCCACGTGGCTACTGTATATGGTTTTGGTACACTGGGTATTGTATATATGCCTACCTGATCTAGGGAAAGGAAAGAAAAATGACGGTGTAAGATAACACAAGAAATGTACTCAATGCCCTATTATGTAACTGTACCCCTTTTGCACAACACCTTGTCAACAAAATTTAATTAAAAAATATTTTTTAAAAGAAAGCTTAAAATGTACAGGAACAGGGCTGGGAATGTGGCTTAGTGGTAGAGTGCTTTCCTAGCATGCATGAAGTCCTGGGTTTGACTCCTCAGTACCACATAAAGAGAAAAAGTTGGAAGTGGTGCTGTGGCTAAAGTGATAGAGTGCTAGCCTTGAGCAAAAAGAAGCTCAGGGACAGTGCCCAGGCCCTAAGTTCAAGGCCCAGACTGGCAAAAGAAAAAAAAATGTACAGGAACAGTTCCAGACAGTCATCCATCCACCTGCAGCTTCTGGCTCCATAGAACCAATCAACTGTGTATCTAAAATATTTGAGGGGAAAAAATGTGTCTGTGCAGAACACATGTGAGCCTGCCTTTCCTGCCATTATTCCCTAAGATGTACCATGAAACAGTGACTTGCCTGGCATTTCCATTGTACTGGGATTCGAAGTCATCTAGAAATGGTGTAAAGTGTGAGGTAGGATGCATGTAGCTTATATACAAATGTCACATCCTTTTATTGGAAGAGCCTGCCTTTCCTGACATTGTTCCCTAAGATGTACCATGAAACAATGACTTGCCTAGCATTTCAATTGTACTGGGATTAGAAGACATCTAGAAATGATGTAAAGTATGAGGTAGAATGCATGTAGCTTATATGCAAATGTCACATCCTTTTATAGAAAAGCCTTGTGCATCCTTGGGCTTTGATATTCTCAAGGAATCCTGGCGCCATCTCCTCTTGGAGACAGAAGCAAACGTGAAGTGTTTGACATTCATATGCAAGCCATGCAGATTGGGGGGACAGACGGATGCCCAGGTCTCAGTTTGCTCTCTGTCCCTTAGGGTTTTTTTTTTTTTATTGAAAAGGTGATGTACAGAGGGGTTACAGTTACATAAATAGGGTAATGACTACATTTCTTTTCGAACAATGTTGCCCCCTCCCTCATTTCCAGCTGTACCATTTGAGCCACAGCTCCACTTCCAGCTCTTTAGTGATTAATGGGAGACAAGAGTTCCACACTTGCCTGCCCCAGGCTGGCTTTGAATCTCAATCCTCAGATCTCAGCCTTCTGAATAGCTAGGATT
Source organism: Perognathus longimembris pacificus (assembly GCF_023159225.1). Taxonomy (NCBI): domain Eukaryota; kingdom Metazoa; phylum Chordata; class Mammalia; order Rodentia; family Heteromyidae; genus Perognathus; species Perognathus longimembris. The sequence continues at coordinate 20,369,784 of NC_063170.1, read as the reverse complement.
ACAGGCATGAGCCAACGGCGCCCAGAGTCCAGCACATTCTTCTCAACCACCTTAGAGGAAGAAGGGGCTCAGGATCCTGCTCCCAGATGTCAGCAGGAGGTGCTGGCTGGGAGTTCAGGGCTGACAGGAGGGGTGGAGGGTAAGTGGTACAGATGTCCAAGTCCTCCACTAACTCGATGCAGTTTCAATCAAAATGCCACCTTATTTTTGGAGATGGATTACATCGCTTTAGCTTCATATTTAAAAATAGAGACAGCAGCAGTGATGAGCTGGGGGAGCTGGCAGGAGCCTAGTGAAGCACAGGAGCCGGGGGGAGGATGCGGCAAGCCGAGGAGGGTGGCAGGGGGCACCGCCTGTGCTGTGCAGGTGCAGCAGGCTGTGGGTGCTGGCTTCTCCCCAGAGAGGTTTCTCGAGGGACTCATTCCCCAGCATCTGGGCCGTGCTCAGAATTAGCCACACTTTGGCACCTGGGAAGAACCACAGTCCAGGAAAGACTGTGCCACATGTCCAGTCGCCACATGCCACTGAGCCGTGACCCTCTCTCTCCCTGCTGACTTCCTGGATGTGGGTGGTGGTGGATGAGAGAGGGGGAGACCCCCCCATGCCCCCATCTTTCTGTCATTCCCCTCCTACTCTCCTAAGAAGCCAAAAGCACGTGATTCCTTGGGCAGAGTCCCGGGTGCCCCTGTCCAGTGGGGGCGGGCCTGGAGCCTGGAGGCTAGCACTGGCCTTGGTGCTGAACACCATTGCTAGGGTGCATGGCAGGATCGGTGAGGCAGGGAGAAGCCTGCAGCCCCCAGGCAGACCGGCAAGCCGGAAGCAAACTTCTTAGTGACTTCTGTCAGTGCACCTCAGGGCTGAGCCTCAGATTCTCCTGGAGCCATTGGGGGAACCCAAGAACAAACTCGAAAGCAGAAGCAGATGCTCGTGGAAAGAGCCGGGCTCTAGCCATGGGAGGCAGGGTGTGACGTGTTCGGGGCTGCAGGAAAGCACAGTCCCGGGGCCTGGGCATTTGAGAGGCAGGAGAGGAGACCAGAGATGAGAGGGAGCTTCCAGAACCCTAGAATAACACCTGCCATTCACTCACTCCTTCTCTCCCTTATTCATTCACAAGCTATCTCATTCACTTGCTCATTCACTCATTCCAGCCCTCCCTCGCTAGCTCATTCAGTCCTTTCTTCACTCATTCATGTCAACCAGCTGACACTGACCTGCCACGGGCAGAGGTCATTCTCCACTAGATGACACACACAAAGTCCTCTATTGTGGGCATTACACCCCAGGGACAGCAGGGACTTGGGGAGGGGGCCTTGGGGGAATGGGTGGGGTGTGGGCCTGGGGGGACACAAATGGGGCCTGGGGGAGACAAGCAGCTGACCTGAGAAGTAAGGAGATGGCAGAATGCCTGAGGACAAGGAAGGCAGCAAAAGAGAAGAGGAGACGCAGGGTAGGGGGTGAGGGGGGGGCGCAGTTTTACATAAGGGTGACCTCAGGAAAGGTGACGTTGGAACAAAAGCCTGAAGGAGATCAGCAAAGGCATGATGTAGGGCTCTGGGGATAGAACATTCCAGTCATAAAGAGCAGACAGCCTAAGGAGGGAGTGTGTCTGGTGCAGAAGGCCAGGGTGGTGGCAGCCGCGTTGGGGGAGCTGGTAGGAGGTTTGGGGGGAGGCAGAGGGAGGTAAAGAGTGGGAGAAGGTCCTGAGCCTCTCCTCTGAGGGGAGGCAGAGACAAGAGATCTCTGGCCCCCTGGGCCACGATGCTGGCTGGGGACAGACTGCTGACAGCTGTGGGTGGCGGCCTGCGAGGTAGGCAGGGAGAGCAGCGGGGAGGCAGCGACGGGGTCCGGACTGAAGGCAGCGCCACCGCCGCTGTGAGCTGCCCAGCAGATGGGATGTGGGGGTGAGAAGAAGAGGCGCCAAGAGAGCACCCAGCTTTCTGGCCCGAGTCACCGGAAGGAAGGGGCTGACGGAATGGGGTGGTGCAGGTCTGGGGGCGAGGGAAAGAGGAACCCAGTCGTGCAGCTTGGAGAAGCCTCTCTGAAAGCTGAGTAGGCAGCTGGCTGCGGAGTTTGTGTGACTGGAACGTTGCTGGCATCTAGGTGATATTTAAAGTCAGGGACACGTACTGTTCGCCAGATATGGTATCAAGGCAGTATGCAAACCAAAACTCTCTAACGTCACTGCTATTATTTTCATTCTGGAGACGTGGAACCTGAAGCTCAGAGAGAAGGTGACTTTGAGCTCAAAGTGTCACCACCGGTTGATGTAAAAGCGGAAGGCAGCCTCGACCACCTGCCCAGCCTGGTTCCCAGCCCTCTGCTCAGCAGCCCCTGGCATGGCAGGCTGGAGGGATGGAGACTGGCGGTCCAGGTGGGAAAGGTAAATGGAGAGAAGAAGGCAAAAGCGGGAGGGAGCTGGGTGCCCATGGCTCGTGCCTGCAATCCTCTCTACTCAGGAGGCGGAGACCTGAGGAAAGTCCTCTTGGGCAGGAAAGTCTGTGAGATTCGTATCTCCAATTAACCCCAAAAAATCTGGAAGGGGAGCTGTGGTTCAGTGGCAGGGCATCAGCCTTGAGGGAAAAAAAAAGCTCAGGGACAGTGCCCAGGCCTTGAGTTCAAAACCCAGTACAAGCATGAAAGTAAATAAATAAAGGAAGGATTCATCTTGCTTCACAAACTCTGCCCATGGTCCCTTGGTTCTGTGGTTTACCGGAAGTAAGTCAGAAGTCAGAGCATCATGACAAAGAGGTATGGTTCAAATGTGCTCACCTTGATAACTAGGAAAGGGAGTGAAGAGAGGAGGGGGAGGGAGAGAGGGAGGGAGGAAGGGAGGGAGGGAGGGAGGGAGGGAGGGAGGGAGGGAGGGAGGAAGGGAGAAAGGGAGGGAGGGATGGGAAGAGAGAGAGTTCAGGCGTGAGGTATAAGGTACTTTTTCCAAAGGCCACCCACAATGACCTACTTCCTCCAACAAAGACCTGCCCCCTTATAGCCCATTGAGCTATAACTCATTAATGGATTGACCAATGATGAGTCAAGCAATCACCTGTCAATTGTATCACCAGCAGACACACTGGTGGTTCCTGAGAGGGGGCATCCCGCAGCACAGCCGGAGCAGGCCTACAGGCTGGAGGGCATCCAGAGAGAGCAGGGGTGAATCAGTCCAGCTATTTGGCTGCCTTGGAGGGAAGGAAGAGGGTTGAGGAGGTCGGGAGGAAGCTGAGCACTCTCAGTATCTGAGTATCTCTTTCTGCTGGGATGTGGCAGCTAGAGGCGAGGAATGAGTCAGGGCAAAGTTCCAGACTCGGGGAGGTGAGGATGACACTGGTTTGAGCAGAAGTGAAGCTGGCTGGAGAGGGAGCTTGTGTTTGGGGCTTCATGAACCTGAACAGGACAGAGTTCTGGCTCCTAGGAGCATGTGCAGGGCGGGGAATAGAACTGCCTACAGCTGGAGGACTGGGTGGCTGAGGGAGGATGGAGATGACAGACAGACAAACCAAGGCAGCCTTGGTGCAAGGGGCCTTGCCTGTGTTGAGGACAGAAACTAAGGAAACTTCAGCCAGCCAGTGCCTGTGGCTCACACCTGGAATGCTTGCTACTCAGGAGGATGAGATCTGAGGATGATGGTTCAAAGCCAGCCCAGACAGGAAAGTCTGTGAGACTCTTATCTCTAATTAGCCAATAAAAACCTGGAAGTGGAGGTGCAGCTCCAGTGCTAGAGCATTAGCCTTGAGCAGCAAAGCTAAGGCCCTCTGTTCAAGCCCTAGTAGCAGTGCACACATGTGTGCACAGACAGACAAACACACACATACACACACTCACACATATGCATGCACACACACATACACATACACACCAACAGGAAGTGTTATCCAGAAGACAAAGGTCTGGAGCAGATGTCATGGTTGGGGCCGGGGAGCAAGGGTTGCTCGAGGCAAAAAAGCATAGAACAGAGCTCTGGGCACATTTTGGCCCCTTGACAGTTATGTGCCCAGGAACTGGTTTTCACTATTCACCCACATATTCATCTATCCACCCACATATTCATCTATCCACCCACCCATCCATCCATCCATCCATCCATCCATCCATTCACCCACCCATCCATCTATCCATTCACTACCCATCCATCTATCCATTCACTACCCATCCATCCAACCAACCAACCAACCATACATACATCTATCCACCCATTCATTCACCCACCCATCCATCCATCCACCCAGTTTCCTCATCTGTTAATGTAGCGACCATGGTGTGTACTTCCTATAACTGTCCTGAGGACAAATCAACCCATAGAGACAGCTGCCACAACCCACCCAGGCATGATGGGACTGAGGGGGTTTTCCTGAGGGAAGGTACCCCAGGAGCCTAGACAAGAGTCTCTCTTCAACACCAGCCCGAGGAGTGGGTTGTCAGGAAGAACATTTGCTCCCAGATTTACTGACCCCACTGGGGAGAGGAAGTTCCCGTAAGTCGCCTCCCAGCTGTACCTTGACAGATCCATCATTGTCCCATTGTGCACACAGGAAAGTGAGGATTTCCATGTTGTTCCAGGGTGTTCACTGGGAGAAGCTGCTTCTAGATGGCCTGGGCTCAAAGGCTCAGCACAGGGACTGAGACCCCCAGAGGCAGCAGCCCCCGGTCCAGCCAGCAAAGCCTTGGGCTGGAATCCATGTGGCTAAGGATGAATGAAATCACAAGTGGGCCAAGAGGAAGGAAATGGTGGTAGGAAGTGTAGAGTGTATGGTGAGGAAGTTTGGTCATAAGTGAAAGGAGGAAAAGGATGACAGTGGAGGGAGGTGCCAGGGTCACGGAGAGGTCGTTTAAAGTGGGGGGGGGGCGGGCAGGAATCTGTGTCAGCAAGATGGGGGGTCTGGGTGGGAGATTAAAGGGCCTAGAGGTGAGGGAGGTGCCGGAGGATGAAGGAGGACTGCGATCTAAACCATTGTTGAAGCAATTGAGGTTTGGCAGGAAAAAAAAGCTATAGCCTACAAGAAAGCTGTAACGCCTCAGTGGCTCAAGCCTTCAATGCTAGCTGCATGGGTGGTGGAGATGGGGGTCACTATTTGAGGTCAGCCCAGATGAAGAAAAAGCTCATGAGACTCCATCTCAACCCCTGCTGAGTGAAATGACATAGTGAAGCACAAAGAGGAGGACTGAAGATCAAGTGAGCCCAGACATACAGCCAGATCCTACCAGTTTACACTGGTTAGTTCAAAAAGGGACTGTGGGGGCTGGGGATATAGCCTAGTGGCAAGAGTGCCTGCCTCGGATACATGAGGCCCTAGGTTCGATTCCCTAGCACCACATATACAGAAAACGGCCAGAAGGGGCGCTGTGGCTCAAGTGGCAGAGTGCTAGCCTTGAGCGGGAAGAAGCCAGGGATAGTGCTTAGGCCCTGAGTCCAAGGCCCAGGACTGGCCAAAAAAAAAAAAAAAAAAAAAGGGACTGTGGCAGTGGCTTCAGTGGTAGAGTGTCTGCTCAACAACCTGAGTTCGAATCTTAGTGCTGCCCTCACCCTTAAAGAAAGTTGAAGACTAAATGCTGCCTTATGGATGATAGAAGAACTCCAGAGGGACTCAGGGGAAACATCAGATCCAGAATTTTCTGAGGTGAAGGCACATAGAATGTAAGCTGGACTCATGCTGCAGTCCAGAAGTTTGTAAGTGACCATGCTTCTGTCTGTGCAACTGTGCATCTGCCCACCATCCATCTATATATGCATCCATCCACTACTTACACACATATGCATCCATTCACTACTCACACATATATCTATCCATCCACCACTCACCCACCTACACACTATCACCTACTCATTCACTAATTTACCCACCCACCCATCCATCCACCCATCCATCCATCCACCCACCCATCCATCCATCCATTCATCCATCCATTCACACATCCAGTCACTGCCCATCCACTCATCATTCATCCACCCATCCGCACATACACACATTCACACATCCACCAAACTCCCTACCTCTTCATTCATTCAAAGAACATACTTTATACCTACTTATCCCAGTACATAGTGCTAAGTCCTGGAAGGTGGAGTTGGAACACAAAGGAGATGCTTGTTTTCAAGGATTTCAACCTTTTGTGGGGGACACAACAAATCAACCCGTAACCACACTGCAATGCGAAGACAGCTGTGGTGGGGATCGATGGCTTCTGGAGACGAGAGGCCATGGGAAAGGGGAGGTAGGAGGGGAGGAAGCAAGTGTTCTAGACAGGAGGGACAGCCTTGGGCCTCAGGGAGAGCCCACATTTCAGGAAACCAGAAACAACGTGGGTGGTGAGATGGAGAAGTGGGGGAGGGGTGGGGGCCTCATGGGAGGGCACAGGGAGGCGGAGAGGGTTGAGGAATGGAGATCTGTGCTGAGGTTGGGCTCTGGCAGCCATCACTGGACAGGGAGCTGGGGTGACACTTCTGGTCTATGACCCTGCCGAGCCAGCCGGCAGTGCACGGGAATCCTGAATGAGGGAGGCGAGGATTAAGGAAAAGGAAAAATAAGGCAAGAGAAAGAAGACAAGAGACAAAGATGGGGTACGGGAGGTCTACATCTTGAGATTGTAACTCAAGACTGCAGCCATGTTTATTCTTAAATTCCAGCTTATATACAGTTTGACAACCAGGAAATAGCATAGGAATAACTAAGGTTTAAGAAAAGAGGAAAGCCCTGAAATTGGTAAATAACAACAGACAGTAAAACAAGATATGGTTGAATGGTTTACATAACAGACTCTTGTTGACATCATAAAACATCTCGGGATTAGTACTGTCCTTCAAGTAAACCATGTCCTTGCATGTCCTTGAGATAACAACATAGCCAGAGTTTAGGATGAACTTTGTTGTTGGCTCCCTAAGCCATGACCTTGCACACCCTTGAGAGTAAGCCAGAAGTCAGGGTGAATTTCGCTGTTGGCTCCCGACATATGACAAGTGCTAAGTGCAACTGCTGGCAATGAAGAGCTGCCCCCTCCCTCAGCCACCTGCCCCCGCTCCTTACCCTAGAATGCCCCTCCTTTGCCCACCTCTCTCAGGGGGAAGGACCCCTTCTCCTACAGTGAAGGGGAGGGCATGTGCTCTCTTTGCTGGTTTTACCCTGAAGCTGAGGCTGGGGCCAGAGCTGGGGCGCTGGCACGTGCCTTGGCAGTGTCTAGGTGTCCAGCTTTAGTCACCTGGGCCAGAAGAGGAGGTCCCCATTGCATCTTCCTCCCACCCAGATCCACCTCTCCTTGTACGCTCGCTCCCCCCCTCCCGGCGGCCCTTCCACACAGCGCCTGCCGTGCAGCCCAGTGCTGCCTCCTCCACGCAGCATCCTGGATTGCCCTCCCTCCCAGACCTAGAACATTCTGTGTGGAAGTTCCTTTGGAATCCAGGTCCTTGCTGGGGAAATGGAAGAGGAGAGCCTGAAGTTAATCTCTGGAGGGGCGAGGGGACCCCTCACCCGGCTGTGTGACTTCCCAGAAAAGGCAAGAGGCATGTAGCTCGGCACCAGGAATGCTGGGGGCGAGGCAGAGCAGACGGGGCTGCAGACAGGGCTGGGGCCTGGCAGACAAGGGCAGGTTATTTCCCCCACCTTCCCACCAAGTTCCTTGCTGTCCCCCAGTGTCTTCCGGCACATTTCCTCCTCTGTGATGCCCTTGTAGGAAATGACCTTCCTGACTCTGGGTCTGAATCCCATCTCAAAAGCGGTCCCCAGGCAGCCTTCCTGCTGGAGCTGGCCCAGCCCCAAGGGGCACCCCCAGACAGCTCCCCTAGCCGCTTGCTCTGTGCACCCCCCCCCCCGCCTTCCCTTGCTGTACCACCCCAGCAACCATCCAGAACCTTCAGCTCCTGCTGCTGCGCCGTGTTCTCCAGAAAGACAGGGGAATTTCGATCCTTCTGGAGAAAGCCTCTGAGTGGGCAGCAGAGCGAAGAGGGCTCCACACCCACGCGGGGAGTTTCCACTGCAGCGGGGCCTGGGCATTGGCAGTCTGGGCATGGCAGTCCCTCGCACACTCGGGGCTGGGGTGGACAGGGCCGGCTGCCCTGTGTGGTAGGTGGAGAGTCTGCAGGAGGCTGGGCAGGGGGCTTGGGGAGCCCGGAGGCGAAGCTGCCCTGGCCACGAGGGGCAGGTCAGCACCGAAGGCTTCGCTGGCCTCTTTCTACGGCCAGGCTGCCTGGTCCTCCTGCCGCTGGCCTCTCGTGTCTGGAAGCATTCCCACTGCCCAGCCCCTCCCCACCCCGCAGGCCAGACACCGAGGGCACCCCACTCTGCTATGGAAAGCTGCCCAGGCAGTGCACCCCGGAACTGCCCACGCCAGGTCATGAGTACATGGAATCCAGCTAGACAGGTCAGAGGCTGAGTCCATTGCCTGCGGCTTCAGGAGGTGCCGGATGTGCACAGTAGTTTCGATCCCAAGAGAAGCAGAGGAACACGCAGGAGGCACACCAAGGGAGATCCACCCAAAGAGGCCGCCATCTAACCCACTGCTGCCAGCTTTGTTCTTTCCCTCCTCCATTGTTTGAGACAGTGTCTTTCTAGGTAGCCCAGGCTGGCTTCAAACTCATGACACCTGGGATTACAGATGTGTGCCACAGTGCTTAACCAGATCTGCCATCTTGGTTAGCCTCTGGGCACCTCAGTCTCTCCCAGGCCCAGGGAGGAGCCCTGTTTGTCAGCCCACTGTCCCTGTACGACAGACTGTCACCATCATCAGAGAGTCACAGAACAAGCTGAGGCCTCTTGGCTCTGCCAATAGAGGAACCAAGAAATGTCCTCTTAGAAAGGAGAAGCATGCCGCTGTAGAGGCCCCAGCTCGGGACCCCACCTCTGTCCAGGGCCCATTCTGGAGAAAACCACAAACATTCCAAGACTAGCTTTCCACCGATTCATCTCAAATTCCTTGAATTACCCGGATGGAGGAAGGATGGAGGGGAAGGGAGGGGAGGGAGGTGGAACACTACCCCCAGGGGTTAAATAGGTCACCTCCACCTCGGCCAGCTGGCACACTTGCTTTCCCCAAGCAAAGAGACCTTCACAGGGACCTCCCTGACTTCCAGAACCATGACGCCTCTGAAGATGCTGCTCCTGACTGTCCTGCTTCTGGAAGTTTCTCTGCAGCATGTCCAGGCAGGTGAGTACAAGGGACCCACCCTAATTCCACACAGACATCCACCACTGACACCCCATCTATTCCCAAAGGCTGCAGCTCTGAGTTGGAAGCATTCCAAGGAAAGTAATAATAAGACAAAGGTGCTGACCACAGGTCCTCAGATCTCAGCCTCCTGAACAGCCAGGACTACAGGTTTGAGCTACCAGTGCCTGCTTGGCTGTAGCATTGTTTACTTCAAGGGTTTTAGGCACAACAAGCTATAACCTAAAGACAGGAGAATTGCTTCCATGAGCTCTCCAAATGACGTTTTCCATTTAGTCTGGAAAGTTAAGTTGAAATAAGGTTGTTAAATAGAAAAGCAGATGTAAAGCAAATGCACCAAAATGCACACCCATGCAAGCCCCCCCCCAATAGCATACCAAGAACTCCTCCACATCCACAGAGACACCCCACCACACACACACACACACACACACACACACACACACACACACACACACACACAGCCCAGCTCTGCTGTCTCCCCAGCTCGAGCCCCCAACGCAGGCCGGGAGTGTTGCATGGAGTTCTTCAAGGGCGCCATTCCCGTCAAAAGGCTGGCGGCATGGTATAGGACCTCAACCGAGTGTCCCAAGGATGCCATCGTGTGAGTCTCCCCCTCACCACCCCTACTTCTGAGACTGAATGTGCGGAGTGGGTGGGCCCTGGAGCTCCCAGGTGGTTGCTAGGGAAGGGTAGGGAGGAACGGCCCATGTCCCCTGTGCCCCTAGTCCCAGCAGGCCCCAAAAGGGCCACAGGCTGTGAGGTCCAACCTTGGGATGGGACAATCAGGCCACAGCAATGTGGTCACTGTCGCCATCCTGGGCCTGGGCCTTAGCCAGGCAGAGGGCAGCCCCCACCCCTGGTCCCTGGCCCCTGCCAGGGCCTGGGTGTTCTAGGGGCACAGTGCCCTGCAGGCCTGGCCCTGGGGATGGCTGGAACCAGGCAGAGCCATGGGGGAAGGAGGGTGAGTCACTAAGTCCTCAGAGCCTGGGGTCCAAGATCTGTGACAGATGGCTGTGTAACTGATTCTTGCCTCTAGGGACCCTGGAGATCTGGTCAGCAATGGGCGAGGGCTGCCTGTGAGGCTCTAGAAAGCTCTTCCCACCCTGATATTCCACTTCCCTCTGCATAGGTTTGTGACCACCCAGGGCAAGTTCATCTGCTCGGACCCCAAGAACAGGCACACGAAGAAGGCTGTGAGATATTTGGAAAACCTCAAGAGATCTCAGGCCTCTAAATCATCGTGATTTTCCCCCTGGGCCTCATGGAGATGCCCAGCCCTGTGCTCTGGGTCCAGAGACCTCCACGGGCCTCCACGGGCCCCTTGGCACAAAGGAGCCCCGAATAAAGCCTTTCCCCCTCAATCTGAGTCAGCCTGTTCTGTCCCATGGTGCAGGCCACCCTTCCACTCTGGCCTGTCCCAGGTCAGAAAGGGAAACAGAGACCAAGAGGGAGCCATCTGGTGAAGGAAGGCCCCGCCGAGAAAGGCCTGGGTTGTGGGGAGCAGGTAAGGGTGAACAGAGGCTCAGTGGGGAGTAGGCGAGCATCCCCCCTCTCAGGGTATGAGTTGAGCAGGGAAGGGTAGACAGAGGCTCAGTGGGGAGCAGCAGGCGTCCCCCCTCCCAGGGTATGAACTGGCAGCTGGTCTGGATCTTCTCTCTGTAGGCTAAGATGCTGACAGTGGCAGTGAACCCGCTTCTCTGTGATCCCAGGGTCCCCCCTGCCCTGAGGCTGAGTTTTCCTCCATCACAGTCCTGAGTTGGTGGGAAAACAATGCATGGGGTGAAGGAAGAAAGATCTAAAAGGGGAGAGGAGAAGAGGAGCCCCTAAGACAGCAGGGAGAGCAATGGCTGGGCCCCTGTACCCTGAAAGCCAAAGCCAGATGATCTGAGTACTGAGTATATGTGTCCCTGGGCTTCTTGTAAGAAGCAAGATCTTTTTCTTACCTAGCCCCCCATGTGCTAAACTCAGTAGGGCCCTGAGGAGACCGAGAAGAGGGGAGTACGTGAGAGATCAGGACTGCTGCAAGCCCGTGTCAGGGTGTGAGGAGGGTGGGGTAAGAGCTATGGGAGCCCTAGGGGCCCTGACACATTTTGCCTGCCCCCTCTGGTCACCTGTCTAATCTTGGCCCCCAGCTGTGTCTGTCCTTGTAATTGCTTTGCTGGGGAAAGGGGACAGAAGGGGCATAGAGACTCCCAATCAACTCACTGGGGGCAGCTATTTGGGTCAAGCAACTCAGTACATGACTCATTGGCAAGAGGGAGGGAGGTGCTTGGTGCACAGTGGACATCATTGTCATCAGCACAGTGTGGGTGAATTCCACCAGGGGCACCAGAGCAGAGGGGGAAGTTGCCCCAGAAGCCCTAATTGCTGGGGCGGCAGCACCACCTATGGTGCAAAGTGGGAATTCCAAGCAGAATGTTCCAAGAATGCCCACTAGAGGACACTCGGGCCCCATGATAAAGACCCAAGGTCAGAGTGGCTGCAGCGGGACACCTGTACTGTATATGGCCTCAGTACAGGTGTACTGGATGGTTGTAGCTGATGGCTCCTGTCCTAGGGGCCAGGAGCAGGGAAACCACCAAGTGGGATGCCTGGCCTGGAGGGATGGAGAGGAAAGCTGCAGAATCTTGTGAGGGAGGGGGTCCTAGGCAGTGCCAGGAGCACCAGGCAGTGCTGCTCTGCGATTCCTTACTGTCTATGTCTATTTGGCATCCATTCCTGGCAGGGAGAGATGAGCACCGAGGCTGTTCTATGCCCCTGCTCTTGTGGTATTCAAAAATCATCTCCTCCTCCTCCTCCTCTTCTCTTCTCCTCCTCCCCATCCTCCTTTTTTGCACTGCAGAGATTGAGTGAACTCAGAGCCTCACACTTGCTAGACAAAAATTACAAGGCCAGGTACAGTGGCTCACACCTTGCATTTCAGCTAACATGTAGGCTGAGGCAGGCAAGAAGATCCCTAGAGCTTAAGAGTTTAAAACCAACCTGGGCACCATTTTAAAAATGTGTGTGGTGGCTAGGCACCAGTGGCTAGCACCTGTAATCCTAGCTACTCAGGAGGCTGAGATCTCAGGGTTGCAGTTTGATGCCAGCCCAGGCAGGAAAGTCTTCAAGACTCATCTCCAACTAACCAACCAGAAAACAGAAAGTGGCTGGGTTCAAGCCCCAAGAAAAAGTGTGTGTGTGTGTGTGTGTGTGTGTGTGTGTGTGTGTGTGTGTGTGTGTGTGATTGTAAACCTTCCAAGCATCCCTTTCCCCCAGGCTTCTCCTTTATGAACTCACACACCCAAGTCAGTATTTCCGCTGCTTTAAATGACCTGGGCCAGGTACCAGCTCAGAACAACCCAGGCCCCCTGGAGCGTTCCCTCTCAGTGATACTAACTCGACTTCCTCCACACCCAGTCTGGCTCCTTTCTCCTGGCTCCCTTCTGCTTCTTGACTGGCTCCAGTGCATTCCTTGTGGATCTGTGCAGTGTGGTATGCCCGTCTTCTCTTGTAAATTAAGTAATAAGTTCTCCTTAGGCTGTCACCTCCATAAATTTTGTGGGTCTGTAATTCATAATGTGAGGGCTCAGGGACTTGTTTTTGGTTTCTACTTAGCAGCCAGGGACGCTCAGTGAATTTTCCTTTCCGTCCTTTCTCTTCTTTTCTTTCCCTCCCTCCCTCCTTTTCTCTCTTTTTCTCTTTTGCCAGTCTGGCAGGGGGAGGGGAGGTTTTACTCAGGGCCTGTGCCATCCCTGAGCTCTTTTTTTTTTTTTTTTGGCCAGTCCTGGGCCTTGGACTCAGGGCCTGAGCACTGTCCCTGGCTTCTTCCCGCTCAAGGCTAGCACTCTGCCACCTGAGCCACAGCGCCCCTTCTGGCCGTTTTCTGTATATGTGGTGCTGGGGCCTCGTGTATCCGAGGCAGGCACTCTTGCCACTAGGCTATATCCCCAGCCCCCCTGAGCTCTTTTGCTCAAGGTTCTCACTCTACCACTTTGAGCCACAGCATCACTTCCTATTTTCTGGTAGTTAATTGGAGATAAGAATCTCATGGACTTTCCTGCCTGGGCTGGCTTTGAACCACAAACCTCAGATCTCAGCCTCCTGAGTAGCGAGGATTGCAGTCATGAGCTAGTGGTGCCCGGAGAATTTCATCTTTTTTTTTTTTTTTGCCAGTCCTGGGCCTTGGAATCAGGGCCTGAGCACTGTCCCTGGCTTCTTTTTGCTCAAGGCTAACACTCTGCCTCTTGAGCCATAGCACCACTTCTTGCCATTTTCTGTATATGTGGTGCTGGGGAATCGAACCCAGGGCCTCATGTATATGAGGCAGGCACTCTTGCCACTAGGCCATATCCCCAGCCCCAGAATTTCATCTTTTTAAAAGAGGTGAAATCTACGCTCCTTTCTGCAGAGCAGCTTGGCCGAGCCTCAGTTTGGTTTCTGGATGTCATGGGGCTCTGAGGAGGTGAAAGGTCACATGCTAGAGGTGCCCCGTGGGTCACAGGGATCAGATCACAGGGGTGTAGGTGAGTCCCTGAAGAGCTGCCTGAGAGCCCCAGGCTGTCCTTGCCCCCACGCATCCCATCATCATGCCTGTGGTGGGGCTGCAATGAAATCCAAGGCAGACAGAGGGGACTTAACAGGAGCAGGCCACAGGAAGGAACCAGAAACTTTTCAGGACTCACGAAAGCTTCGTTCATTCATTTTATTGGTAGTATCCCATGGTTGGGGAGTTTGCTTGGCTTGGCATCTCATGTCACAGTCAGGCTGGCTTTGAACTCTCTCCATCCACCTGCCTCCTGAGCGCTGGGATTCCAGGTGTGCACCCCCACACCTGGCTCGATGCATGTATTTTGGGTTCATTTGACTATGCTGTCTGCTCTCTGCACTCAGCACTACCCATCCTTACAAGCGATGTTTCTGTTTCCTCACTGCTGCCTTACCGCGAGTCTTTCTTTGTATTCCCACCATACTGCCTAAAACCTAGAACAAGCAGGGAGCTGGGGCTGCAGCTCAGTGGTAAAGTGTGGGTTAGTACTACTCCTACCTCCCTCCAGCCCCAATTGAGCTCTCTCCTCTCCTTCAGCATCTTGGGTTACCCATGGGTATGTAATTACGTTACATGCATGCGTGCATGCATATTTCTTATTTCTGAAGTTAGGGGACTTATGGCCTTCTGAGTACTCGCACCCCCCTGCACACACTAGGTCTACTGTTGAGGATGGGGCCTGAGGCTCCAAGTCCCTGTTCAGGAGGGATGACCATCCACGTGCTCAGTGCCCCACCCACAAGTGCAAGAAAGCTAACAGGGCCTCGGGTTAACTGGGGGTGCTGTGTTCTTGGACAGTCCCTACTAACCCCAGAAAAGACATGAATTTCTCTCCCATCTGCTGGCCTGCCCTCCTCCTCTCCCTCCCTCCTCCAGGACTGCCTCAAGCCCAGGCTGAGACGCGGGTGAGCCAGCTATCTCCTAGTTCTAGGCTTGACCAAGATCTTGCTATTGGTCCTGTAATTTTGTGTTCACACCTGCATGCACAGCCAGGGCTCCTCGCTGCACGCAGCCACCTGCACGGTCCCCAGATTGTTGCCCTAAGTGCTTTTGCTAGATTCTGGTGTTCCTCTAGCACCCATGTGAAGTAGTTTCTCTTGGGCACAGTAGAATCACCTGGGAAAGCGTTGCAAAAATACTGCTGTCCTAGGCTGGGCTCCAGAAGGTTCGGACCTGACTTTGGAAAGGAAACCCAAGTGTAGGTGGTTTTTTGGGGAATGATCCAGGTGAGCCAGACTGTCATGGTGGTGCAAACCTTCAATCCCAGCACTCAGCAAGCTGAGGCAGGAGGATTGAGTTCTGTGTCAGCATAGGCTATGTGGCGAAACCCTGCGTGATGTGGCAGTAGTGCTGACCTGCACACAGAGATTCCCAGGGCTCCCGCCTGGCCACACATTCCCCTTCCTGTCCCCACAGTGGCTGGGCAGTGATCCACAGATCCGCCTCTCTCCTCCAGCCCCGCAGCCCTGTGACGCGAGGGCCACAACCAGGGGGAACTGGGCAGCTGGAGCGTCTCACCCTGGAGCACATTTGCCATTCTCCAGCTCCAAGACTCCTGGTCTCAGCCCTTCCAAGTCCCAGTGGGCACCTGAGGCCAGTATGATTTGCCTGCTGCCCCCGCCTCTCGCTGCTTCTGAGGGACTCCAGAAGGGGTCCCCCATGAACACTGACGGATCCTGGGCGGAAGATCTTAGTTAGGAAACAAGACACTCAGGCCCGCTGACTGTGCCCAAGGCCATCACAGGATGTCTATAGTCTGCATGTGTACACAGGTTAAGCTTGGTTACAATGGACTTCTTGGGGTTCTCATATGTGAAACAAAGGATAAAGCTGGCCAGGTACCAGTGGCTCCCACCTGTAATCCTAGCTACTCAGGAGGCGGAGATGTGAGGATCATGGTTCTAAGCCAGCCCAGGCACAAGTCTGGGATTCTTCCATTAGCCACCAAAATGCAGGAAGTGGATCTCTGGCTCACATGTACAGAGGCAGCCTTGAGTGAAAAAAGCTGAGGGATAGCATCCAGGTGCTGAGTTCAAACCACAGTATCAGCAAACAAGAAAACAAAGATTAAAACTTGCTCTCACACCTAGTGTCCTCCCAAGTCACAGACCCAATGACCTGCTGACCTCTCCCTGTGCACTCTGAGTGCTGGCTGAGACCTCATGTCTGCTGGCTGGCCAGGCCCCCTTCCACCTCCCGAAGGCCCTGACTGCACTGGCTGGCTTCCCTCTGAACCCCTGGAGAGGCTGCAGCGGCCAGCGTGGCTCCGCCGACCACCCATTCTCCATCTCCAGCAGCGGTGGAGGCGCAGGAAGGGAAGTCTGGCTCTGGAGCCCATCCTCAGCCTGGAGGCCAGGGCATCCTCCACCTAGGCAGCTGGAGCCTGAGCAGCTTCCCATCTACGCCATGTCTATGCCTCCTCACATCCATAGCCACTCACCACAGCCATTTTGTTGCCTTTCTCAACAGTTGCTCAGTTGCTCTGGCATGGGAAAAGAGCTGTTGACCCCAGCAGACCTCACACACAAAGGTGCTTTCCTGTGGTGCTGAGCTGCACCCCAGGGCCCTAGCGCCTTGATTTCTGGGCGGGCCCCAGGCCTCCAGGTTCACATTGTGCTGGCAGTTGTGGGGCAGATGCCATTTTCTCCACAGCCATGTGCTAAGGGTTGGGGGGGCGGGGAACATGCCTTATACCTGCAGTTTCTTGCCCACAAACCTCTCAACGTGGCAACTTGCCATCTGCATGGTTAGCAAAGAAAAGCTGTGTTCTCTAGTTCAAGTGAAGATCAACTGATTACCGTAGGCTCACTCAGTATAATCTCTCTTCTAAGTTAAGACCACTGGGAACTTTAATTACAGCTGCAAAACTCTTTTCCCTTTTGCTACGGAACCTCACCAGGGAGCTCCCAGGTCTTGCTCAATCTCCAGGGGTGCTTAACACGTCCCCTGGAATTCTGCTCCAATCGGGGCTCCTGGCCCCAGCTGAAGCTCAGCAGTGGGGACTGGCAGAAGCAGAGAATCAAAGGTTCAGGGGCAGGGATCAATCAACACTTTTATTTCTTGGTAAAACATAAAACATGTCTTCGAGCCACATGATCTTGGTAAGATCTGTGTTGGTGGTCAGCAAGGGGAGCAGGGGCCTCCAGCTTGGACTTGCTGCTGGTTCTGTCTGTCCTGTGTCTCCTTACACTCTGAGCCGCCTGGCCTGGCCTACAGGCGATGGAAGCCCCCTTTCACTCCACAGGCCCCCCCAGCCCTGTGCACCACACCACCACAGTCCTCAAGCAAGAAACCACCATCATCCCAGCTAAGCGGGGTGGATGGACAGACATCATACGCATGCCCCCCCACCCCACATACACACTACCATGGACACACAGAAGTATGCAAGTTTAATACTTGTTGGTCAACAGAAATTATGAAAGGACACAGATGTGACACTAGAGGGACACGGGTGAGACCACAGGAACCACGGAGTGATTCCTTTGGGGCTCAAGCCTTGAGCGGCTGGCTCATGGCTCTAAGCCCTGCAGTGAGTGGCCTCGCTCCCAGGGAGGATGAGGTGCGTCACTGAGTTGCCACAGGGGTGGGATTTCTGCAGGACGTAACCCCTCAGCCTTGGTCAGTCACTCGTAGCAGCACTAAACGCCACACAGCTGCCCCAGCCGGCTGCAGTCGGCAGCACCCTCCCCGCAAATGATTTCAGCAGGGAGTGAGGAGCCGGCGGGGGGGCCACAGTGGCGGGAGAGAGGTGGGGTAGGAGCGGAGGGAGGAGCTGTGTCCCGTGGGGGTCCCCTAGGCATCATGAAGGTTGCTGTTGCTCAGGAGCACCTGCTCCCCAGGTTTGAAGGCTGGCATCCCGAGGTAGGGGCAGCTGGCACAGCGGAAGGCATCGCCCAGGTAGCACTGCGGGAGAGAACAGGCAGTCACAGGAGGTGTCAGCCAGGGGGCAGCGGGGCGCAGCTGGAAATCCAGCTGAAACACAAATGCTACGTTGTCAACTTCTCTGGTTTTACGGAATATAATACCAGAGCCAGGGTGGCTCATGCCTTAATTGTCGCTACCCAGAAGCTGAGATCTAAGGACTGACGGCTGAGGCCAGCCTGGGCATCTCCAATTAACAAGCAGAAAACAGGCCGTAGAGGTATGGCTTAAGTGGTAGAGCACCAGCCTTGAACATAAAAGCCAAGAGAAGAGCCTGAGTTCCAGTTCAAGCCCTTATATCGGTACAAAAATTTTAAAAACAACAGTCAAGAATAGTCCCTTTAAGGGGCTGCACACCTACACTGTAAGCTCAAATCACAGCCAAGGGCAGCCAGGCCCCCATGGGTAGACAGAAACAGACAGGGCCGAAGGTAACAGAGGAGGAGAGGCCTGCCGGGGGCCCGCCGGGAGCCCGTCCCTCAGCGCCCTCACCCGCCCCCACGTGCCAGCAGGGTGTGGATGCTGAGCTGGCCCAGCACTTACATTTCCACAGGCTGACTTGGGCTGCGAGCTCTGGCTCTTGGACTTTTCCTTTTCCAGCTCTTCAGCAAGGCCACAAGTGCTGCGAGAAACAGTCACTGGTGAATGAGACTGCTATCCCCCAGAAGGCCAAGTCCCCCAGTGCCAGGTCCTTCAACATTTTCCTCCCCTTACCAGATGTCAGGACAGACGCTAAGACAACAGCAGGGGGAGGCTGCTGGGGAAGCAGTGAGGAGCCACCACCCCGCTTCCTTCGGGAGGGAGAAGACCTGCAGCTTTACCTGGACCCTCCTGATTCATGAGTGCTGTTGACCTGTGCACTCGGTCTCAAAAGGACAGCAGCATGCCAAGGCTGCCCGACATGTGCTGGGCTTGCAGCCACAGTAAAACAATCGTCAAACTCCAAGGCTTGCAGGTTAAAAGGGAAGACAGCTGTGCCCGACACCTTACTTTCCCTCAATACCTCGCCCTGGCTTCAGCGAAGATGGAAGTCTGCATAGCCAGGCGAGTGGAAAGGAGGTAACAGAATGTGTTTGATGTTGGCATAGCAGCACCTGGAAGGCCTGCCCTGGAAAGCCCAAGCAATCCACAGAGAAGAGAGCAGAGGTTCCAAGCATGGAACCCCCCTCTCCCGA
This sequence comes from Perognathus longimembris pacificus, assembly GCF_023159225.1. Lineage (NCBI taxonomy): Eukaryota > Metazoa > Chordata > Mammalia > Rodentia > Heteromyidae > Perognathus > Perognathus longimembris. The sequence goes on along the minus strand of NC_063170.1, from coordinate 20,351,004 downwards.
CAAGGCCGGCCCAGCTTCTAGTCCACAACGTAGTCACAATGACACCCACCCAGATGCTCGGGCACCCTTTCTTCCCCTTGTTTTTAATGTGTGTCAGTCCCAGGGCTTGAGGATTTTTTGCTCAGGGCTAGCTAGCTCTCTACCACTTGAGCTACAGCTCCATTTCCAGCTTTTTGGTGGTTAATTGAAGATAAAGAGTCTTTCCTGCCTAGGCTGGTTTAGAAGGCTGATCTTCAGAACACAGCCTCCTGAATAGCTAAGGCTACAGGGGTGAGCCCCCGGCACCTGGGGCCATTATGTAACACAAAAGCTCCTAAGGTGAGCACCAGAGTTAACTGAAAGAAAACTGCCTGAGAAAGTAGGCCGTGTTGCTGGGTGCTATGACCCAGTACTTTAGGAACAAAACACCAGGATCACAGTCTGGGTTTCAAAACCTTGACTCAAAAAAACACCACCAACAACAAAAACACAAAACAAAACAAAGCAAGGATTTGGGAGGATAAACAAGGACATCTCCCAGAAAGAGAAACAGGAGAAAGCTGAAAAACGTTAGAGAAAAGAAAATGGCAGGAGCAATGAGAGCCAACACCAAGGTCACAGGTTACTCAGAAGACCCACTCATGAGCAGAACTGAAAAACTATTTCCTAGGACCACACACATGGCTTTTCACACCAAGAGAATGCTGTGGGTGGTTACTGTGGGAGGGAAAAACAGATTCCTCCCCATTCAAAGGGCAGTAAGGACTACAGGGTTGGAGGTGCGGTCCCAGGCTAGGGTGCCCACCCCAGAACAGCACCAAAACCTAAACACTATGCTATTACAAGGTGATGCCAGGGATAAAGAAGATTCTACAAGCTCTCAAAATGGAATAGAAGTTCTCATGGACACACCATGAATGTCTCTCAGAAAGAGTCAGTTATTTGGCCTCAGATATCAGAGTCAAAGAAAACAATAGAACTATCTCCAAAACTACAAAAGAATGACTTCCAACCTAGATTGTGACATCCAAATGATCAATCTTTAATGAGTAGGAAGAAGGCAGACACACACACACACATATACCAGGAAAAAAAGTAAAAAGCAAAACATCCCATAAGAAACCGAGCTCCAGCACACAAGCTGTAATGCAGGGAACACAGCTAACACAACAGCAAAGGGAGCGGACGTGCCAGCTCTTGGACACGGAGTCACACCTGAGAACCGTCACCACAGCCATCTCTTGGCATCACACCAGTGTTCCACCCCAGTGTCCTTGGCTCACCTCCACCGCAGGGCTGCCCAAAGCCCCTCCACACTCCACCCCGGTGGTCTGAAGACCTTCCCCTCCACTCAGATCACACTCCCACTGGCCAGCCATTACTCCCCGCGCCTCACTATAACCCATGTTGTGCTGCAGTGTGCCTTCCCTCCCTATTCAGGATTCTTCCTCCAAGTTTCCTGGAAGGGCTCTTGTAGATTCTCTGGAGAAGCTGAGACTCACTATGACCAAAAGGCCTGGCTCAGCCAGGGAACATACCGCACCCTCCAGGGAAGGTCTCCTTTACAAGGCAGTATCGGACTGGCTCACACCCAGCAGCCCTAGCTCAAGCCAGCACTTACCAGTTTTTACAGGCTTTCCTCTTCTTCCCTTCCCCACACGAAGGAGCCCTCAGGGAGGCAGGATCTGGCTTTTTCAAATCTTCTGGATCCAGCAGCTCATCAGAGTCAATGAGATCCTGGAGAAGGTTCAAAGCAATCAGAGACAAGGAAGAGCTGACTTAACCACAGGCTGTGAGAACAAGGACCCACTGCCTGGGGCAAGGAAGGCACCAGCTCTCAAGTGCTGGATTATTATCATGTTCCAGAGGCCATCTCCCCAGGGAAATGGCAACTAATCTACATGGGGATAAGCTGTAAGACTTGGAGCATGCATTTGTGGGAAGGTGGGAATTGGTGGGACAAAGAAGCGTGAAAACACTCTTTCAGTGAGCCTTAAGCTACTTGCCCAAACCAAGGGCCAATAAACACATGGGGGCTGGTACTGCTTTCCGCTTCTCACTTGTCCTCAAGACAAGTCCACAAGACATCAAGTGGGGGAAAGAGATGCTAAATTTCTATCACTAGCAATATGGAGTGTTACCAGTGCCAGACAGCCATCACACTGGGCTTTACACACACGCGCGCACGCACACACACAGTCCAAAAGCTACTCCACACTGGCTATTCGCACTTGTCATGGAGAACAGGCAGTGCACGGGGCCTACTCACCACGCTCCCATCCTCCATGTCATTGGCTGACAAGGTCCAGAGCTTGGCAGCAGCTGGGTCCACAGCAGGCTTCACTGAGGTCAATAACGGAAGAAAAGAAATTAAAAAAAAAACATTCTGAAACAAGCTACAAGCATCCTCCAATGCCTGTGATTAAAGCACCAACACTGAAACTGAAAAGCTGCTCTACGGGTGTAGGCAGAGAGCCCTGGCTACAGGTACAGGGCATCTCATCTATCAACACCACGGCTGTGAGGCAGCTTGGGGCCTGAACAGACTTGTGAGCCAATGAAACACGGGGTTCACAGGCCTCCAGGGTGGAAGCCCTCGGTGCACCTATTGTTGCAGGCTTGGGGCCTAATATGCCCAAGTCAACAGTATAGTAAGCACTGTGCAGTTGAGAAATGACAAAGCTGATAGGACTCATCTTCTAAAAATATTCAGATTGCCAGCTGTTCCTCACAGGTGGGGTGACCCCCCTCCCCTCATACACGGAATGCCCCGGGTATGGCCAGCCTTACCTGAAGGAGACTTCTTGCTGATGGAAAGCTTAAGCTGAGTGGAGGAACCCACTTCGAAGTTGGGCTTTTTGCCTGTGATCTGAACAGAGAGTAGGCTGTCACTGCTGGCCCCCAGGTGCTCCTGCGCAGACTGCATCTCTTCGGGGCTCAGAGCCTCTCGCTGCAGCTGCAGTTGAAGACAGCAGGAGGTCAGCCCACATTCTGGCTCAGTTGCTTCTCTACATCCCTGTGCAGTGCTAACTCTCATCTCTGGGTGTTAAACTTCCAATAGAAGCTGACACAAACCACTTCACACCTCCTATCTCCTTTCTCACTATCAGAGCCCTAGGGTCTACTTTGTCAGCACATGTGCTTTAAGTCTACCCTCTGCAAGTTTTCAATTACCTATGAAATATTAACCATGATATGCTAGTCATTGTGTGTGTGTGGGATTATGATGCAGAGATGAGTCAGACCTGGTCCTGTTGGTTAATAAAGAAATCTGCTCACAATCAAGAGTAGAACTTTTATCCTAAAGGAGGGAAAGGAAGGGAAGTCCTTTTTTCAATCCTTGGGAGTATCAGATAGTAAAGGTATAGGAAAATGGTTAAGTGTGCTAACTCTATGTGCAATAATTGCTGAAGGTTAAGTAACTCCTTGTCTATAACCTGTTGTACTACTACATCATTGTTAAAATGAGAAGAAATATACTGAGATAGATAAGAGACATCTTCTGATGTAAGACACATAAAAAGCATACTTAAGGGTAGAAAAAGAGATAGTGATTGAACAATATCAGTATATGATCTTATTACATTAAAAAGTGAATAATGGGGCCAGGAACTGTGCAGAATTACACTTGTCATCCCAACATTCAGAGTATAGAGGCAGGAGAATCACAAGTATAGGACCAGCCTGAGCTACAGTGAGACCCTCCCTCAACACTGGCAAGCAAATATATGTGTATATATATGCTGGCAAATACATAAGACTGAACAGACATACAAAAATGCATTGCTGGCTTACTGAGAGGAGACCGTGACAAGGACTGGGATGTCACTACTCTATAGTTGGCATTCTTTAGTATAAATTGAATTTCTATGAGCACTCCTTATTTCAGATTCCTTATTTCAAGAATAAAAACCCTTAGGGCTGGGAATATGGCCTAGTGGCAAGAGTGCTTGCCTCGTATACATGAGGCCCTGGGTTCAATTCCCCAGCACCACATATACAGAAAATGGCCAGAAGTGGCGCTGTGGCTCAAGTGGTAGAGTGCTAGCCTTGAGCAAAAAGAAGCCAGGAACAGTGCTCAGGCCCTGAGTCCAAGGCCCAGGACTGGCGCAAAAAAAAAAAAGAAAGAAAGAAAAGAAAAGAATAAAAACCCTTAAACATTAAGGGAAAGCAAGGAGGAGCAGGCACAAAGAATCTACAGTCAACACCAGGCACTGGAAACAGTGTTTGGGTGATGTCCATGTGGCTGTCAGAGCTACCATCCTCCATGCTCAGACTCAAGTGCCTTTTTGGAAGAGAATGTTTCACTAAGTGACAAATAAAATCCACATAAAGTAAATAAAATGAAGCCCCAGATTATATAAGACACCAGAGGTTATTCTCTCCCGTACCCAGGAAACCTTTTAACAGTAAAGAGGAAATAGAAACACCTGTTTCATTTGAGAGTGGGAAGTTGTCTAGACACTACAATTTCATCCAGGCCTGGGATCTGTGTTGGTTGAGATGAACAGAAGCTGCAGAGTTCCTGCTCTCCCTGCCACAGCACGTCCACCACCACCATTACACAAGTCACAAGTGCAGGACAGACCAGAACAAGCCACACCATGGGCCCTGCTTCACTCCTCAAAGATCTTCTCCCAGGGGCTTGTCCTTGGAGGCACCTCCCGTTTGCAGCAAGGGCCCATCTGTTTCCTTGTTCAGTGTACAGATCACCTACTTTCCCCTCCACTGTCCTGACAGCTAGCAGACAGGCTCTGGGCTTGGTCAGCTAAGATTCAAATTCCCAGCAAACAAGGTCGTCTGCACACGTACCTCTTTTACCTCCACAAGGCCAGAAAGAGTCAGGGCTGAACACAGTTTAGATGCTGTCCTCGCTTTGCTATTGTTAACTGCCAAGAGGAAAACCCCAATTAGTAGTTTCCCAGGTCAAAGCGGGAAAAAGAACCAAGCACCTCTCTCTGCATAGGTCAGCAGGCTCCCTGTCCACTGTGTTTGTATTAGTGAGATCATCTTAGTTCCAACCATGCTTTTGGGCCACTGGTGAATGCTGTCACTCCATTGTGGCTGTTTCCCAGCAATGGGCTTTTTTTTTTGCCAGTCCTGGGCCTTGGACTCAGGGCCTGAGCACTGTCCCTAGCTTCTTTTTGCTCGAGGCTAGCATTCTGCCACTTGAGCCATAGCGCCACTTCTGGCCATTTTCTATATATGTGGTGCTGAGGAATCGAACCCAGGGCTTCATGTATATGAGACAAACACTCTTGCCACTAGGCCATATTCCCAGCCCTGCAATGGGCTTTTTTTGGAGACCCTGGCAAGGGATGTTGCCCACTGAGGTGATCAGCTCAGTGTTCCCTGCCAAGTCCTGACAGACAGGATATTTGGTAAACTGAAGTTTCAATTTCTAGCAAAGAATGCTAATGTCTGTCATACACATCACAAGGTTAGAGCTCCAAATAAATAGCAAATGCCTTTATTTCGAGATGCTTTAGTTTCTATTTCTTTATTTGATGAAATATAGTCATTCATGATCTCCTGCTTTTGCTTCCCAGGTACTGTGATACAGGGGGTGCACGGCCATGCTAAGATGTATAGTTATTTGTTTTATCTAAAGACAAGTGAAAAATGCTAAAACAAACAAACAAGCAACAGAAAAAAACTATCTATATCTCCAAGCCAGCCCTGGGTTCACGCTCTAGGATAGGCACAAAATAAATAAAAACAATCCAGAATTGAATGACAGCTATGTCACAGAACAACAACAACAACAAAAAGGTGTGTTGGTTTTTTTTATCTCTTGGATACAGTCATTGGCTACATAGGTTAATTATTACCTCTTCATTTTCAAACTTTTTTTTCTTTAATTTCCTGGTTGAGGGGCTTGAACTCAGGGTCTGGGCACTGTCCCTGAGCTCTTTTGGTCAAGGCTAGTGCTCTATCACTTTGAGCCACAGCTCCACTTCTGGTTTTTTGTTTTGTTTTTTGCCAGTCCTGGGCCTTGGACTCAGGGCCTGAGCACTGTCCCTGGCTTCTTCTTGCACAAGGCTAGCACTCTGCCACTTAAGACACAGTGCCACTTGTGGCCATTTTCTATATATGTGGTGCTGGGGAATCGAACCCAGGGCTTCATGCATACACTCTTGCCACTAGGCCATATTCCCAGCACCCACTTCTGGTTTTTGAGTGACTAATTGGAGAGAAGAATCTACTGGGAATGTTCTGCCTGGAATGGCTTTGAACCTTGATCCTCAGATTTCAGCCTCCTGAGTAGCTGGGATTACAGGTATGAGCCACCGGCGCCTGGCTACCTCTGTGATTTTAAAACTATTCTGAATTAACTATAAAATCACAAAAAGTTGGGGGACTAAAACCACCCAAAATTTCAAAACCTTCCAAATCCAGAGAAGGCTGTGGCCCTTTCCCCTCAAGTTACCTCACCGGACATGAAGACCAGGAACTGAATACAACCTATCTCTTCAGAGCCACATCTTCCTCCTCCAGCCCCTGGGCACCACTGATCTGACCTAAGTGCTCAAATGTTCTTTCTAGAAGAATAGCTATAGAGCATGGGGCTTTGGGACTTGCTTTTCCTCTCTCTGCATCCTTCTTGGGAGACCCTTGCCCCCTTCCTGAATACTAGGATGATAGGTATGTGCTCCTTGCCTTGTTATTGTTGCCACCCCCCCTCCCCCCGCCGCTTTCCATGTTACAGATATCCCAGTCTACGCTTTCACCTGCTGAATGATTCAGCCTCTTTTAGGTAGCAGTTACCTTCTATTTTATTTCCTAATTGGTCAAACAAAGATCACACAATTTCTTCAGACCTGTTGCCTCTGATTTTAACAATAATTTATCCCTAAGGAGGTTTATACAGAAATATTGCTCTCCAAATGATCTCCCTAGCTCAGGGAGATGGAGCAAATGAGCTCAAAGACTCAACTTCGTCAGTCTCTGTTTCAGCGAGGATGTCCTTACCTACAGCAGTCTCTACTGGCTCTTTCAGAAAAAGGCTTCCCCCAGGTCGAAGGATCCGGGCCATCTCAGCCAGAATCTCAGCACTGTGCAGACTGGTACTTCCTGGGACTACCCCCGACATGATAACATCAAAGCTGGATTCCTTGTGAGCAGCTGAAAAGAAGGAAAAGTCTCAACAGCAACTTCCCAGCCTTTCCATTCTGCCACAGCCACAGGCCTGACTGAGAATGCTCAGCACTATTAAACTGTCATTACTAGCAAAAGAGCCCAATGAGGCTCTGTCCTGTTTCCTTGGTCTTCCTTATTTCTTATCCTTTCCTAGTATCAGGAAAAGAAGGAAAAATAAAAAAAGCTGGATGAAGAGTAAGCTTTTAAAAAACTATATAGAATAGCAACTAAGGAACAAGAACATAAAGAAACCATTGGCTACAGGGTAGCCCACCTCTACTTTCATGAGCCACCCAGGAAAAACACTCAGATCAAGGCACTATAGATCAGTAGGACTCCCCTGAAATTTTACTTACACTGCAGCAGCTGGTTGATGTTTTCCACAGACACCTGGCCTTCGCTGCCAGTCAGCACTTGAAGGTTATCCACCAGCTCTTTCAGGGCCTCCACGGGGGATGACTTATCCCAGACCACGGCCACGCGCTGGCCAGCCGAGATCCCAAACTCTGCCATGTCTGCAGTGCTGAAGCACCTGAAGGCGATGAGCAGAGGGGAATCAGGACAGAGAGGCTACAGTGCAATTTAACCCATATGGTATCATCCAGTACGACTGGGATCACAACCTACTTCCAACCTCCTGCCAAAGAAGGCTGACATCACGTGTTAGTGAGTCAGTGAAACATGTCAACACTTAACAATACAACCTTCCCAGACAGCGCTAGGGCTGAGCACACGACAAGACAGAGGCAAAAAAGGGGGCCAGGGCCAGAAAGATTATTTCTTCTTAGTGATCACTTGCCTAGAGAGTATCAGACACACAGGGCATTAATTAAAGTGTGATTCAGCAAAGGTAAGTAAGTTGGCAGACATAACCCAACCTCAGCTTAATGGTTTTTGGTTTTGTTTGTTTGGTGGTACTGTGTGCAGGGCCTTGCACTTGGCTAGGCAGGTACTTACCACACAGGTCACTCTCAGCCCTTTTTTTCAGCTTTATTTGTGGGTGTGTGTGGGTGTGCTGGTTCTGGGGCTTGAACTCAGAACCTGGTTGCTGTCCCTAAGCTTTTTTTTGCTCAAGGGCTGGGAATGTGGCTTAGTGGTAGAGTGCTTGCCTAGCATGCATGAAGCCCTGGGTTTGATTCCTCAGCACCACATATACAGAAAAAGCCGGAAGAGGCGCTGTAGCTCAAGTGGTAGAGTGCTAGCCTTGAGCAGAAAGGAGGCAGGGACAGTGCTCAGGACTGGCAAAAAACAAAACAAAACTTTTTTTGCTCAAGAGTAGCACTCTACCACTTGAGCTACAACTGTACTTCCAGCTTTTCTGGTAGTTAATTGGAGGTAAGAGTTTCCCGGGGCTGGCTTCAAACTGAGATCTTTACATTTCAGCCTACTCTGTAGCTAAGATTACAGGTATGAGCTACTGGTACCCAACTTTAGCTTAATTTGTGTATGTGCCAGCTTAATTTGTGTGTATATGCGCGCACATGCACCTGTACTGGCACTAGGGCTTACTCAGGGCCTGAGCACTGTCCCTTATCTTTCTTACTCAAGGCTGGCATTCTACTACTTAAATATTTTTAAGACAACATATTTTGAACTTTGCAAAATGACTACTGATATTTCCCCTTTCATTAAAATGTAAACAATTTAATCCTAGAATCCTTGGTGGTTGATAGTATCTACTGTCCTTAACATGAAATGTCAGCCAGTTTATTCAAAGCACCTTACACACATTTTCTCAGTTGACCCATAGATCAGACTTCAACTTGGTTTATGCCTAGTTTACAGGCCAGGAAGTGAGACCACTGAGGCTGTGTGAGTTGAGCTGTGTGGGTAAGGTAAGGGCAGGGATCTGAATCCAAATCCACTGACAGTAGAGCCCAAGTTTAACCATGGAAATTTCCCTGCAGGGCCAGCTCTTTCACTTGATAGGCAGCTGAGATCTAAGTGTTCACCATGAAATGAGGTCAACAGATAGCACTGTTTAGCTCCTCCTTCCTCCAACATTAGTGTCACCAACATAAAGTGTTGGCAGAAGGGTTGAGCACAGGTTAGTAAACGCTCCGGACTTCTGCACAGGTGACAAGTATACCACCAGACACCCGGGACTGAATTTAAGTCCGTGTACTGCATTCTTTTTTAAATTCTCACATCTATGAAATCATTCACTTTCCGTTACTGCTTGTCTCCTCTGTCTACAAAAAACAGGCCCAATCACTACAGTGCTTTGTGTACTCAGCCTGCAGGATTCTCAGCCTTGGAAATTTGGCTCCATCCTTTCTCAGTGAAACCTTCCTTGTTCCGTGAGAAACCTGGAGGTCTTTCCTGCCTTTTATCCTCCTTCGTTACCCTGACTGAATTCAGCCCCGGTACAAGGATGACAAGCATTAGTGGCATTAGGCAGGTTTCCTTAGTCATTTAATTTTGAGGTTTAAATCCCTAAAAAGTGCACCATCAAGAACTGACAATTTTTAAGCTCTAATTGCCACATGATAGTAAGGAAGAATTCTTGCAAATCTTTAAGGTGAACCTGGGAACAATCTTACATTTAAAAACCAGACAGGAATGCTGGGCGTCAGTGGCTCACATCTATAATCCTAGCTATTCAGGAGGCTGAGTGGTTTCACACCACTCTGAGCAAGAAAGTCCAAGACACTCTAATCACCAGTTAAACAATTAACCACCAAAAAGCTGGAAGTGGGGCTGTGGCTCAAGTGGTAGAGCACTAGCATTGAGTGAAAAAGATAAGGGATGATGCCCAGTCCCCGGTCCCCAGTATGTATATACACGTACACGTACACGTACACGTACACACACACACACACACACACACACACACACACACACCAGACAGGAAAGATGAGAGTATGCTGGCAGTTAGGTTATAAAAAGTCAATGACTTGGGCCAGTTCTACCTGCCACTAGGTCTTCCCATTAGGTACATGGCTATGGGCAAATGACTGGTTCTCTCAGTATTTTCCCAATAATAAATAGGGAGAGTAGCCTCCTGTTTTGTAAGGTGCCTGTGAGAAATGAGAAGATAAAATACATAAAGTGCTCAAGTAGAGACTGGTACACAAAAATCAATAAAACAATACTCTGAGAGAAATCTAGGCCTCCACTTCTGTGGCCAGCTTCCTTCTCTTTCTTTCAACAGTCTTCTAAAACCTTTTTTTTTTTTTTTTTTGCCAGTCCTGGGGCTTGGACTCAGGGCCTGAACACTGTCCCTGGCTTCTTCTTGCTCAAGGCACTCTGCCACTTGAGCCACAGCACCACTTCTGACCATTTTCTGTATATGTGGTGCTGGGGAATCGAACCCAGGGCCTCGTGTATATGAGGCAAGCACTCTTGCCACTAGGCCATATCCCCAGCCCCCTTCTAAAAACCTTTATCTTCCTCATTAGCTGTGTTTCCTAGGAGGACTCCCCTGGGAGCAGAGCGATGCTTCTTTTTCACTGTTAAACTACACTGCTTAAGAGCCACACGTAATGACATCTTAGACATCACTCCTACAGAACTGGGTCAGTATATTAGAAGAACATGAATAAGCCAGCGGTCTGTGGCTCACACCTGTAATCCTAGCTATTCAGGAGGCTGAACTCTGAGGATCATGATTCAAAGTATGAGACTCCTGATTTCCCATTAACCACCAAAAAGCCAGAAGTACAGCTGTGGCTCAAGTGGTAAAGTGCTAGCCTTGAAAGAGAGAGGAAAAAAAAATCAGAGATAATGCTCAAGCCCTAAGTTCAAGCCACAGAACCTACACATGCATGCGCGTGCATGCGCACACACACACACAACAGCAAAATGTGCTGCCATCTTACTCCCTAATCTAGAAGCAGACATGTGACTTTGCTTCATCAGAGCTTTGTTTTTGCTGTGATTCAGTCTAAAAAAGAAACATCCATGAGAAAAAAAAATTCCAGCACCTAAGCCAGTATGCTTAGAGACTGTGTGACTCAGGGCCCAGTTTCACAACTACAGTAGAAGTCACTGTCATGCCCTTGACCTTGCTTGCTAGATGCCTGCAGCAAATGTACTGCACACACATGCCTATGCCTCTTCTAAACTTACTGGTAGCAAGTAAAAGCAGATGTCTGAGAATAACTTGTGGAAATAGGCTATTCTTATGGAACCAAATAAACATCAGATCTTGAGCCACTGGTTTCCTTTAAGAATTAGGTGACCAAAATTTGATGGGTAGCTGGGCACTAGTGGTTTACACCTATAATCCTACCTACGACTCAGGAGCTGAGATCTAAGGATCATTGGTTCAAAGCCAGCCCAGGCAGACAAGTCTAAGACTCTTAATGCCAATAAGCCACTAAAAAGCTAGAAGTGGAAGTATGGCTCAAGCCTAGAGTGAAAAAAAAGACAAGGGACAGTGCCCACACCAACACACACACACACACACACACACACACACACACACACACACTCACAGTGAGTAGGCAGAACTCAAGAAACAAGGCCTAGTTGAACTTAAGAGGTGGAAGACCAGCTGCTTGGGAGGTTGGGACAAGATCATTTGTGTTTAACAATTCTAGACCAACCTGGAAAGCACAAAGAACCCTTATCTCAAAAAACAAAGGAAGGGGGCTGGGGATATGGCCTAGTGGCAAAAGTGCTTGCCTTGTATACCTGAAGCCCTGGGTTCAATTCCCCAGCACCACATATACAGAAAACGGCCAGAAGTGGCACTGTGACTCAAGTGGCAGAGTGCTAGCCTTGAGCAAAAAGAAGCCAGGGACAGTGCTCAGACCCTGAGTCCAAGGCCCTGGACTGGCAAAAAGGTTTTGGTTTAGGAGGTCACCCATACCCACGGGGTAGGGAGGAGAGGTTGGATGTTTTGAAAATTTCACTGATGGGTGTAAAAATAAAAATAAAAAAACCAGACACAACTTGAAAAGAATGAGGGCTAACTGCACACGCGCCAATTTTTAGTATCAGAATCTTCCGCTTAAGTAAAGACTTAACTAACCTCCAGTCATCACCAGCTCCTCACGAGGATCCACGGAGGATAGACTCCCGGATCTCTCCCTGACACCAAGCCGCCGCCACCTCCTCCACCCGCCTCGCCCTGGACAAAGCCTTAGGCATTCCTCCAATAGACCAGCACCCTAGATCACGCCGTCCCACCAGACAAATCTAGCAACTATGCAACCCCAGACGGTGAGGGATTCAACATGACGCTTTGTATATGCTCAAGTACCTTCAAGCTTCGGCGCTTGGCTGCCTCTCCCTTCCCCCTCCCCCTCCCCCCGCCCCAACCCAGCGAGACAGAAAGTTTGGAAGAACTGAGATCCAAGGTCACCACAGCTGGCCACGGGGAGAACCAGACCGCACACCCAAACGTCCCCGATGCCAGCTCGGGTCTTTTCCTCCTGCCAGCACGACAAGAGCCCAATGGGCAGACACCAACCGGGACCGGAGCCCGGAGTGAGCCGGGGCCAGCGCCGCCCCGCACACCGGCTTTCCGGGTCGTCAGCCCGCCGAGGCTCTCCGCGGGTCCCCACCGAGGGACGGGACTGACGGGAAACGAGAAGATGGCCAGAGAGGACGGTTGGGAAAGGTCGGGCGCTCAGAGATCCGCAGAGCGCGCTCACCTGCCGCCCGGGTTAAGTCCCGGGTCTCTCCGCAGTCGCCGGCTCCTCCTTGTCTCCCGCCTCTCGCGAGAAGAGGAACGGCCGCGGGCCCCCGCAGGGCGGAAGTGCCGCGCGGACGTCCCTGACGCAACGTCAGCGTGCGTGCCCGCTTCCAAGATGGCGGCGGCGGTGTCCGGCGTCCTGGGCCGGACGGGCTGGAGACTGCTGCAGCTGCGGTGCCTACCTGGTGAGGGGGCGGCCGAGCCTGGGAACCGGGGAAGGTGCTGGGAGGGGCGCGAGGTCGGCCTAGGCCGGGTGCGGGGCCGAAGAGGCCGTGGTGGCGGCGGCCCCTGCGAAAGGTGAAATGAAGGGCATCGGTGTGGAAAGGCTGGCGTCGCGAACCGGCTGCCTTAGGCCGGCTTCGGCGTCTGGCCAAGGGCAGTGCCGGGCGAGAGCTCGGAGCGAGGCTGTCCCCCTCCACCCGTCTCGTGGCCTGTCTCCCGGTCCCATGGCCTGTCCCCCCGTCCCGTGGCCTGTCCCCCCGTCCCGTGGCCTGTCCCCCGGTCCCATGGCCTGTTCCCCCGTCTCGTGGCCTGTCCCCCTTGCCTCGTGGACTGTCACCTCGTCCCGTGGCCTGTCACCCCATCCCATGTCCCGTGGCCCGTCACCCCGTCTCATGAGTTACCGGAGTCTCCGCGAGCAGCAGGGCATCCAGGTCACCGAGCCCATGGGTCGAGGGACCCCCCCAGCCGTCACCCTGTTCCCCAGCTGCCCTTGGTGCCCAGGCTGGGGGGTCACCGAGGTACGGTGGAAGCTGTCCCGTGCCGGCAGCCAGCCCATTGTTTTCCGAAAGCCAATCATTTTCCTGCCGTCTCACTTGATGACAATCTCGTGCCACCTTTGGGGCCAGATGCCCAGTTTTGATTTGCTGGTTTTTGACAGAATTCCAGACTAAATACATTTAGTAGAAGTAATGCCCATGACCTAGTAGATCCACTTTTAAGTATTTACCCAAACGCAATGAAAGCATGTGTCTGAAAACATGTGTACAAATACAGTCATGGCATCTTATCATGGCTAAACACCTGAACAGCAAGTACTATGAACAAAAAAGTAGTGTTTCTTAATGGAATACTACAGGGAAACAAAAACTAAAGCCGTGACCAAGATATCAACACAGACACTAGTTAAAAGGGTAGCATTCACTATTGCAGTAAGGAGGTATCCACTTGCAGAAGCAACTGGATGTTTTGAGGAAGAACAAGGGAATGGGGAAGGGGTCAGATGGAGCATTAGTAGAACAGGAAATTTAAAAATAACAGGATTAATGTAAATGTGGCAATGAAATTAGGAATATATTCCCACAGGGAACAGTCTTCTTGGATGTTGGCTGAAACCAACAACAAAACTTATTGGTAGAATTAAGTTTCTCAGGAATACACATTAAATGTGGTTAGGTAGCCAGGTGCCGGTGGTTCACACCTGTAATTCTAGCTATTCAGGAGGCTGAAATCTGAGGATTGAGGTTTGAAGCAAACCAGGACAGAAAACTCCTCATGAGACTCTTTCCCAATTATCCACCCAAAAACCAGAGGTGGAGCTATGGTTCAAAGTGGTAGAGCACTCAGAGACAGCTAAACTCAGGCTCAAACCCCACAATCATCAAGAACAACAACAACAAAAGGCAGCCTTGGTAGGGCATACCTGTAATCTGGCTAACGCAGGAGAATCCTGAGTTTAAGGACAGCCTGGGCAACATAGTAAGACCCTGTCTCAAAATAACAACCCACTGTACACATGAACTGACATGTTGAATTCAAACCTTTTTGTACTACTACTTAAAGATAATTTTTTGTTTTGTTTTTTTGCCAGTTCTGGGGCTTGAACTCAGGGCCTGAGCACTATCCCTGGCTTCTTTTTGCTCAAGGCTAGCACTCTGCCACTTAAGCCACAGCGCCACTTCTGGCATGCATGTGTGTGTGTGTGTGTGCTTGTGTGCGTGTGCGTATATGTGTATATGTGGTGCTGAGGAATCAAACCCAGGGCTTCATGCATACGAGGCAAGCACTGTTGCCACTAGGCCATATCCCCAGCCCAGTATGTGACATTTTTATTCCCTTTTACTTTTTTTTTTTTTTTTTTTTGCCAGTCCTGGGGCATGGACTCGGGGCCTGAGCACTGTCCCTGGCTTCCTTTTGCTCAAGGCTAGCACTCTGCCACTTGAGCCACAGCACCACTTCTGGCCGTTTTCTATATATGTGGTGCTGGAGAATCGAACCCAGGGCTTTGTGTATACTAGGCAAACTCTCTTACCACTAGGCCATATTCCCAGCCCTCCCTTTTACTTTTTGTTTGGGCTTCACATTTTCCTTGAGCAAGTGGAGATTATTATTCTATATTGGTAGATTTCAAAATTTGCACATGGAGAGAATGGTTTGCCCATTTCCACACAACTGGCGATCATCAAAAGAGGCCAGGAGGCTTAGGTTGCTCTTCCATTCCTTGGTTCACCATTCTTGCCCACATATCTGTCTTAAGGTTTTTGTGTGGGACCCAACACTTGGCTGAGTCCTTCCAGAAGAGGCTAACTAACTTTTTTTTTTTTGGTGCCAGCCCTGGGGCTTGGACCCAGGGCCTGGTTGCTGTCTCTTAGCTTTTTTGGTCAAGGCTTGCCCTCTACCACTTAAAGCCACAGCTCCATTTCCAGCTTTTTTGGTGGTTAATTGGAAATAAGCATCTCCAGAACTTTCCTGCCTGGCTGGCTTGGAACCACGATCCTCAGCTCTCAGCCTCCTGAGTAGCTAGGATCATAGGTGTGAGCCCCCAGTTCTAAGGAAACCCTCCCCGTTGTAATGCTACCCTGGGTCCCAAAGGGTCTTCTCTGGTGCCTCTGACTGACAACATAGCTTATGTTTCAGTGTCCTGCTGCCGACAACCTCTGGTGCCACGGGCCTTCCATGCTTCTGTGGTGCTCAAGTACTCAGAAGAGCAGAAGCAGCAGCCTTCCTCCTCATCTTCTCAGCAGCATTCTGAGACACAGGGGGCAGGAAGACCTGATTCAGGGTCTCCTCATCCACCCCCCAGGTAGGCACCTGGACTCCAGAGCAACCATTTTTGCCACTTTGCATGCTCAGGTGTATCTGTTTCTCCTATACTTCTCTCTTCACCCCTCCTCATCTTTCCTCCTTCCTAAGGCTTTCTGAAAGGTACTCTTTGTTTTTAATATTCTGAAACATCCCAACAATACAGCCATGTTCACAAAAATAAAGCAAATAATCTAAAATCACACAGAAAACTTAGCCAACATTTTTGCCTCTTTTATGTTTCTGTAAGCGTATTTCATACTTATCTGTGTATATAATAAATGGCCAATTACACTCAACACTCTGTTCCAGAACCTATTTTTTCACTCAGTAGTATAGTGAGAAAGATTTGCACATTTAAACTTATAAGGTATTAATAATTGACATTTGTGTTAGATTTGGTTTTTCTTATTAATCTTGCCACTGGAAATTGAACGCTATGTGCAACTGAAGTATTCATTTTTCTAGTTTCATAATTCCCTGAGTTCAAACTCTAGCACTTTCAGAAAAAAAAATTAACAAGTATATTTTGAGGCTCTACTCTGTGCTATGCCCCACTGCCATGCCCTGGTGGGCAGTTACAAATGGGTGCAGCTCAGGTAAAGCCTCTGAGCTGGTCTGTAAACTGCAGCCCAGGTGCTTTGGCCCTTTTGCCTTCACATCATAAGCGCTCAGTCACAGTGTGCCTTCTCTGATACCGGAGGGGAAGGTGGCTAGAGTACACTCTGGCAGTGAAGAGAGGTAGGGCTCTGGCCTCTGGTGGGCACAGCAGAAGTGGTGAGCTGTCTGGTGTCTCAGGTACACAGAGCAGAGCGGAGAGGAGGAGGAGGACTATGAGAGTGAGGACCAGCTGCAGCACCGCATCCTGACTGCTGCCCTGGAGTTCGTGCCCGACCATGGATGGACAGCAGAGGCCATTGCCGAAGGAGCCAAGGTGTGTATAGGTGAGGGCAAGGCCGCCTGGAGTCCTAGGAGGCTGAAGGCCTCATGCATTCTTCTAGCCCAGTCCAAAGCTACAGGATTGTCTAGGGTTGTTTTTCTTTCTCCCCATTATAATGGAAATGATGTTTTTGGAGGAGGAGGGGTATTGAGACAGGGTCTCACCATGTAGCCCAGGCTGGCCTCAAACCTCTTGCCTCAGCCTCATGAATTCTGGTATTACAGGTGTATACCACCTACTTGTAAATTATTGTGCCATGGAGTTGGTTCTTGAGAGTTTCGTTCTAAGGACCCCTATTAGGCAAGGATTGTCTGTGATGAGAATTGCCATATTTTGATTCTGAGATTCCATTGTTTATAAGAAGTTCCATATTAAAAGAGGAATTTTAAGAACTTTATTAATTTGAAACAGGGTCTCAGTATTAGCTCAGGCTAGCGCTGAGTTTGAAATTCTGCCTCAGCCTCTCAAATGCTGTGATTAGATGTATGTACCACCATGTTCAGCTAGAGCCACTATTTTTTTATTTTTATTTGTTTCTGTCAGCTGTGGGGCTTTGACTCAGGGCCTGGGTGCTGTCCCTGAGCTCTTTTTACTCAAGGCTAGAGCTCTATCATTTTGAGCCACAGCACCACTTCCAGTTTTCTGGTGATTAGTTGGAGATAAACAATCAATCTCAGAGACTTTGTTGCCCAGACTAGCTTTGAACCTCGATCCTCAGATCCTGAGCCTCCTGAGTAGCTAGGATTAGAGGTGTGAGCCATTGGCGCCCAGCCTGAGCCACTATTTTAATGAATCAATAAAAAGGAAAAATGCTGCCCATTAAGCTAGGACATATGAAATTTCTGAATCTTACTGGTCTGTGTGCATGTATGTTGGTGTGTGCTTGCATGTGCTGGGACTGGGACTTGAACTCAAGATCTCAAGCTCTTAACTCGCCTTTCTGCTGGTTAAGTGGAGATAAGATTCTTTCGTTATTTGTCTGCCCAGGTTATCTTCAAACCACAGCCTCCTGAGTTGCTAAGATTACAGGCATGGGCCACCAACACCCAGCTCATACTAATTTTAATGAGAACAATATGTGTGCATCTTAAAATTAATTAGATGTTTGAAACATCCTCATGGATTTTGGATTTAGTTCTCTCAGCAAATTGCTGTTATTTCCCCTGCTTCAGAAGAGATGGCTGTTATAGAGTAAGCAGTCAGCCATAGCTAATCTGTAAGCAATCAGCTCCCATGTAGGCCACAGTATGGAGTCACCCTGTAAAAAGTTCTCGAAGACAAACTGAGGAAATGACAGTCTTATCTCCCATCCCAACCTGCTGCTGGCATTTTCGACCATGAGCCAGCTTGTGCCTTACTTAAATTTCATGGTTACTTTGTGTCTTCACCACCCTACAAGAGAAATCATGTGAGAGGGATGTATAAACTTTCACACCATTGCTCACTGCAAATTGAAAGGCATACAAATAAATTACCTTGAGTTTGATACTTCATATCACCAGAAGAAAAAAGGAAGCATCTATGAGCACACCAAAGATTCTACCAACAGTTGTTGTTTTTGTTTTGTTTTATTTTTTGCCAGTCCTGGGGCTTGGACTCAGGGCCTGAGCACTGTCCCTGGCTTCTTTTTGCTCAAGGCTAGCACTCTGCCACTTGGGCCACAGCACCACTTCTGGCCATTTTCTGTATATGTGGTGCTGGGGAATTGAACCCAGGACCTCATGTATACAAGTCAAACACTCTTGCCACTAGGCCATATCCCCAGCCCTCTACCAACAGTTTTGTGTGTGTGTGTCAGTTGTGGGGCTTGAATTCCGGGACTGGGCACTGCCCCCTGAGCCTCTTTGTGCTCAAGCCTAGTGCTCTACCACTTGAGCCACAGCACCACTTCGTGTTTTTGAGTGGTTAATTGGAAATAAGATTTTCACGGGGATTTAATTGGAAATAAGATTCTCACAGTGATTTTTCTGCCCTAGCTAGTTTCAAACCATGCTCCTCAGATCTCAGCCTGCTGAGTAGCTAGGATTACAGACAGGTATGAGCCACCAGTGCCTGGCTACCATCAGCTTTTTGATGTTTTGTTACTCATTGTTTATTTAGTGAGCAAGTAATATACACACACTGCGCCAGGTCCACCCAAAGGAAAAAAAAAGGTGGGAGCAGAGATGTGGAGACCTCATTTCCAGGAGAGCGGGTGGAGAGAATGCGTCAGGGAGGGGCTTGCAGGTGCTTCCCCAGCCCTGTGGTATTAGTCAGGGGTCTAGGTGCAAGTGCCACACCTTATACTCTTAACTGACCTGTGCAAGAAAAGGAATGTTTTAACTCATTCAGTGACAAGGGTCTAACAGTAGCTCTGGCAGTGTTCCTAGGCTGTGCTTCCAGAAGCATCTCCCCATCACCTGTACCATGCTCTGCTTCCTTGTCCAATCTTCCTTTTCAGAGGGTTTTTTCATGCAAAACTAACTTACAGGACAGGGGAAAGAGCATTAGATCCTGTCCTGTGCCCAACCTGAGCCAGTCACTAACTCACCCTCTATGTACCAAAGGCTGATGGGATGTGAGGGATTGATGGTCTGACAAGTGAGGGCTCCAGTACAGAGCAGGCCCCTGGGATGAGAAGAGGCCAGGCAGGAAGTAGATGCTCTGTTGGCCCCAGCTGCCCTGTGTCTTCTGCCTTCTACAGTCCCTGGGACTCTCCAGTGCAGCAGCCAGCATGTTTGGGAATGATGGCAGCGAGCTGATACTGCACTTTGTGACCCAGTGCAATGCCCGGCTCACCCGAGTGCTAGAAGAGGAGCAGAAGCTGGTACAGCTGGGGCAGTCAGAGTAAGTCCTGTGAAATTATGGGTCCCTGAATCCAGCCACTGTCCCCAGGAGCCAAACCAAGTAGAGCCAAAGAGCGATTACTAGATAGTTCTGAAGCCCAGCAGCAAGTCCTGACAGATTTCTTCAGGACCAACCCTCTCCCCGGGCTGAGTACACAATGTAGCCTCAAGTCCCTGCCTTGATCCAGAGACACATTCTTTTCTTTTCCCTCTTCCAGGAAGAGGAAGACAGACCAGTTCCTGAGGGATGCAGTGGAAACCAGACTGAGAATGCTGATCCCGTACATTGAGCACTGGCCCCGGGTAGAGACCACATCCAGGCCCCAAAGGAACAGGAATAGTAGCACCAGTCACTCAGAGGACCTTACACTGCTGGGAAGTTAGCTCTTACTCAATAGACCCAGGAAAGCTCAGCACACTCAGCAGGTTGGGAGCACCAGTGAGGGTAACACTGAACCCTCTGGGTCTCGGTGCTTTGATGTGAGTGGCATGGGGCAGGGGGTCCCCCAGGTCTTCCACAAGGAAGAATGAAGGAGACTAGTGTAGCCAGAGGATTCAATTGGCCATCATCACCTCAATAATAGCTGAGAAAGGACTGCTTGTCATATGATCAGTGCAGTACTTGGGGAAGGTGTGCTTATTCCAAGGACTGCTGCCCTTTTTCTGAAGCTTCTTTTTTTTTTTTACCTCTCTCAAAGCCTGTCAGTGTGGGCCATTCTCCAAGTTGAAAAGTACAGAGTCAAAAAGCACATCAGCAAAAACAAAATAAAACAAAACAAAAAAGCACATCAGCAATGATGTGTCCTCAGTCCAGCTGAAAGACTACTGAGCGTTTAATGTCAGGTGTCCACCGTTCCAGCCCTGCGGCCTGCCTAGCCCAGGCCTGGGTATGAGACCAGGACAGTTAGTCAAGTTGTGCCCCTGGTCTTAAGCCCTGAAAGCACATTGTTGGGCCCTTGGCTGCTGTCGTGATTCAGCACAGCCTTCTGGGATGCTTCCAGACCAGGCCAGGGCCCTCTGAGCAGCTCCATGAGCCATAGCAGTGGGTTCATCCAGGCAGGGCAGGAGGGCCTCTGACTAATGCTGTCACTAGTGTTAGCTAAAGGAAACAAACCCTGCAGTCGTCCCCTTCATACACTCAGCAAGCCCACTGTGTGCTTGTTATCTGTGTGCAGTACCCGTCCCTCTGTCCTCTCTCCACAGGCCCTCAGCATCCTCCTGCTCCCTCACAACATCCCGCCCAGCCTGAATCTGCTCACCAGCATGGTGGACGACATGTGGCACTACGCGGGGGACCAGTCTACAGACGTGAGTGTTCCCTGAATGCCCACAGGACACCCTGGAAGGCTTGGATGGAGGCTTTGATCACAAGCCTCCGAGGAGGCGTGCAGTGTCTCTCCAGTCAGAAGTGTGCCAGAGTAGGATCTAGGTTATCATCAGGGACCAACACTGAGCGTGCACTTGGGATTAGACTGCTTTTTATAACCATTTTCTCCCTCGGTCTCCTAAGGTGGAGAATCTGCAGAATTCTTCATTATCTGTCTTTGCTGAGGCTGATTTGTTTTTTGGTGGGGGGGTGTGTGGAAATGCCATAAAGTTACCCCATTGTTTTCCAAAGAAGCTCCCTTCTCGGACTCATCATGGCCTGTTTTTCTGGAGATCAATAAGCTCCTTTAAGCAGGTACCAGGAAAGATATGACTCATTAATGTTACAACATTTCTGGTGGGAAATTAAAAAAAAACCATGTATACCTTCCTAGAGGAAATTAAAATGTAGTTCTTTGTGGGATTAGGAGAGGAGGCACGCTGATAATCCTGGCACACCGAGTGCTTTAATAAACTTCCTCAGAGTGGGAATGTACCACCAACAGAGAAGGCAAGGAAATGAAATTAGAAAGCAGAGAAATGAAAGGAATAAAACACAAGCAGACAAACCGCTCCTCTGAAGAGTACTTTGCCAGGCCTGGCAGAAGTCACCAGGGACTTGAACTCTCAGCTTTGCCCAGGTGTTGTGACCGGCCCCTAACCCTACTTTAGGGTCCACTCTACTGGCAAGCACACGGAGGCATGGTCATAACCGGATTCGGGTGTCCAAAGACAGTTCTTCACTAGCAGTTCCAGAGTGGACTGGCTGCAGCCAGATCATCTGGAATGCCGACTAGACACACTGACTGCCTCCTGGCACACAGTTCAGGCCCACTGACCCAACTAGAAAGGGTTACATCCTGGAGTTCACTTTTTTTATTTTTTTGGTGCTGCTGGGGCTTGAAATCCAGTCATCATGCTGCTAGTTAAAGTGCTCTAGCACTTGAGCCATGCCTCCAGCCATTTGTTTATTTTTATTTTAGACAGAATCTTGCATTTTAGCACAGGCTGGCCTTGACCTCAGTCTTTTTTTTTTTTTTTTTTTGCCAGTCCTGGGCCTTGGACTCAGGGCCTGAGCACTGTCCCTGGCTTCTTTTTGCTCAAGGCTAGCACTCTGCCACTTGAGTCACAGCGCCACTTCTGGCCATTTTCTGTATATGTGGTGCTGGGGAATCGAACCCAGGGCTTCAAGTATATGAGGCAAGCGCTCTTGCCACTAGGCCATATCTCCAGCCCCTTGACCTCAGTCTTGTGCCTCCCAAGTGCTGGTATTACAGGCATGCGTCACTCATCAGAGTTTTAGTTTTTAACCTCACAGGCAGTGCTGATGCCCACACAAGTTGAGGATGGTAATGGTGTCCAGAGGGCCATGTGGATCTATGAGGGAAAGAAAACATCAGAGGGGATCCAGAGAGTCCCCAAAGTCTTGGGTAGGAGTTACCCTAGATTTCTCCAGGCCCTTAGAGCAGTATAGTCAGCCACCGTCTGGGTGGGTATCTCTGCAGTTTAACTGGTATACTCGCCGTGCTGTGCTGGCTGGCATCTACAACACGACAGAGCTGGTGATGATGCAGGACTCGTCCCCAGACTTCGAGGATACTTGGCGCTTCCTGGAAAACCGGATTAATGATGCCATGAACATGGGCCACACTGCCAAGCAGGTAGGTGGGGGCTGGCAGTTTGGGAACCCACTTCAGTCAGCACACCTGTCTGTCTCAGGCATACAGCTGGTCACCTGGCTGTTCCTGTGCTCCCTGTTGGCCTCAGTTAACAATACGGTGGCCTTCCCAGGAAAGCTGGCTGCTGCTTTCTGAAGAGTCATGCTTTGTCCATGTGTGACTGTTGTCTGTAGGCTCCTCCCCCATCCATAGGGTCATCTGGATTCCACTTATCTGGGCTCATGGGCTTTCTGGCTGTCCACCTGTGCCACCTTTGGACTCATCTTGGGGACTCAGGGAAATCTGATCCACATTCTTTCTAGGTGAAGTCCACTGGAGAGGCACTGGTTCAAGGACTCATGGGTGCAGCAGTGACGGTGAGTACCACCCACGTACCACCCCACTCAGGCCCGGTGCTGGCTCCACAGAGTTTGTAATCTTCAACTGAAAGATGATAATAAGACAGACACTGGTTTAGCTGAGTCTTCATCCCAAATGCCCACTTCTTTTCTTGTTCATGTTCATGTTTTCATGTTCATGGCCATGGTGTCAAGGAACATCATTGACTCCAGGCCCCTGGTGCATTTAGAACGTCTCTTAGCCATGCCTGCATTCTTGAACACCCCAGTCTTACCCATTGGAGACCCAGAGGTGAGGCCTCACACTCTGTGCTTCCATTCTTGTTCCAGCTCAAGAACCTGACAGGTCTAAACCAGCGCCGGTGAAAGGATGGATGCCAGCCTGAGTTCCCGAAAGGAAATAAGCGGCTAGATTTAAAGAGCTTTGATAAGTAAGTGCCATCCATGGAAGCAGATGTTCATGAGCACACACCGAAGGACTCCAGAGTCACTCCCACAGCCACTGGGAAACCTCAGGGCACCTGGGGCTGGGCCTTGTCCTACTGCCCATCCGGCCATGTGAAACCTGAAGGATGCTCTGATCCGAGCACTTGGGCCGCAGAAACAGCACCTCCCTCTGATGGTCTCACCTTGGTCATGTCTTAGACTTACAAGTAGTTGGTGGGGCAACAAGGCCACAGTCAAGGTCCAGTACCACCACAAGGTGGCAGCCCATCCCCAGCAGAGCATAGGCATTGTCCTGAGATGGAACACCTGCAGGTGCCCTGAGAAACCCGCTTCACCTGAGGTGGGTGCCTGCTGGGTGGAGAGTGATGCATTGTGGGATTGTTAGTGTATGTAAAATGAATAAGTCTGTAAAAATAATAAATATATTTGAAGCAGTTTCCTGTTGTAGTTTCCCAGAGGTGAGGAATATCCAGCCCCTGGGCTGTATAAGGACCACAAATCATTTTGTGTGTCACAGGACAGACACATATGCTTTTTACTAGCAGTCCTTGGCCATCTGCCTTGAGCTCTGCTCTTGGTACTACTGAGACCTACAGGAATTATAGCAACTAGGTTTTCCAGCCAGGCAAATTATGGTAGCAAGATATTTCCCAGTCCATTAGCTCCCTTGGTGTATGTGTGTGCATGCACGCACATGTGTGCATGAAAGCACACCCACTGTATACACCTAAACTCCAGCCATTATGCTCTCACTTGGCTTTTTCTTTCAAGGCTGGTGCTCTATTACTTGAGCCACACCTCCACTTCCATCATGATTCATTCTTCAGCTTTAATGATTTTTTTCAGCCTTTACCGTAGCTGCCCCCCTCCCCACTTTAGATCTCTGCTTCATTCTGTCTTCTGCATGGCTGTTTGCCTAAGTCAGTAGAATTACCCTGGAGAAATCAGGAGTTAATCGGACCTCAGGTTTCTTCATGTGGTCTTTCCACCGACTGTGCCTCTAAGCCCTGTGAAGTTCCTACAGTAGCTAGTCTATTACATTGCCATCTTGTGTGCCCTTTGTCTTACAGTCAGCAGAGTAATTTGTCATTACTGAGAGGCGTGGCTGTGGAACAAGGGCCCCTTGGAGCCCTTCCTCTAGTCTCAGGAAGACATGTTGCTCCTTGCTTCAGCAAACTCCTCTTCATTCTCGGGTGACCTTTCTGCCCCCTAAATGTAATTTCTACTATCTTTTACTTAAAGGCTGCGTTTCTGTGGGTAAACAGCTACCACTTTTTGAAGTTCATTTAAACCTGTTTAGACTATTTAAGGGACTTGGGTAATTCTTAAAAATGTGTATGTTTAACCGATGTGACAGCACACTCTGCAAGACACTGGTAATGAGGAGATGAGCTCCCAACCTCCATAACTCCACAGCATGGTAGATGAAGCCTCAAAGGGCACTGTGATCTTTTCCTGTGGTGTATAGAAGAGCATCAACCATATGAGGGTGGAATGGAAAAGGGATGTGTATCTGTCATTGAAGCATACTTTGCTAAAATGGACATGAATTCCATACATGTACTTTTTTGTGTGGTATTAGGGTTTGATTTCAGAGCCTCATGCTTGTTAGACTGACTGGCTGCTCTGTCATTTAAGCCATGCCTCCTGTGTGGCTTTTTGCTGGTTACTGTGGTGATAGGGTCTAGCAAACTTTTCTGCTTAAGCTGGCTTGGAACCTTGATCATCTGGATCTTAGTCTCCTGAGTAGTTAGGATTATAGGCACGACTGGCTGTGGACCATCTTTACTTTCCCGCGACTGGCTGTCAACCATCTTTACTTCATTTAAAAACAAACAAACAAAAAATCAGAGTTCCTGTGGTTCACATCTATAATCCTAACAGCTCAGGAGATTCAGATCTGAAGATGACAGTTCAAGGCCAGACTGGGCAGGAAAGTATGTGAAACTCTTATCTCCAACGAACAACTCAAACGTCAGAAGTGGAGCTGTGGCTCAACTGGTGGAGCACCAACCATGAGCAAAAAGGCTCAGGGACAGTGTCCAGTCAGAGTTCAAGCCCCAAGGCCGGCACTTAAAAAAAAAAAAGAAAAAAGCTCATTATATTTCTACATATGTATGTTTGTTTAAACAGATCTGTATTTAAAAATCAGTGTAATCAGTTTTATCTTTTGGTCTTACAGTATACCAGCATGAGCATGTATCGGCATGTATTGTTATTTACAACTGCAAGTGCTTCTGAGGTCCGAGTTAGAAGTTTATTGTCCAGCCAGTGAGTAGGGTTTACCACATTACCTTCCGACATGCTGGAACCTGGCAAATTTTGAAGCATCTAAGATTAGAAAATGGGGCTAGGAATATGGCCTAGTGGCAAGAGTGCTTGCCTCGTATACATGAAGCCCCGAGTTCAATTCCCCAGCACCACATAAAAGAAAACGGCCAGAAGTGGCGCTGTGGCTCAAGTGGCAAAAGTGCTAGCCTTGAGCAAAAAAAGCCAGGGATAGTGCTCAGGCCCTGAGTCTAATTGTGCCCCAGGACTGGGGGTGGGGGATGGGGGGTGGGTGGGTGGGGAAGATTAGAAAATGCTGGAGCGCTCCCGGCCTCCGGGCAGCAGGGGGCGCTGTGAGCACTTCTTGGCGGAAGGGGCGGTGCCGCATGGACTGACTTCCGGGACCGAAGACGCGCAAGCGCAGTGGGTCTGACGCGGGTGGCCGACGGCCGTGGGTCGCGATGCCGTACGCCAATCAGCCCACCGTGCGCATCACAGAGCTCACGGACGAGAACGTCAAGTTCATCATCGAGAACACGGACCTGGCGTAAGGCTGCGGAGGGCCGAGGCTGGCCGCTCTAGAGCTCGGTCGGCCAGGTTGGGAGTGGGGTGGGGTCCCTTCAGAACTGTCCCCTTTTCCCCCCGCCCCCCATGCAAGGCTTTGGCTGCGGGAGCGCGGAGCGGCCTGTGGGGCCGTGGAGGGCGCGGGGAGCGGGGCGGCCTGTGGGGGCCGCGGGGGGCGGGGAGCGGGGCGGCCTGTGGGGGCCGCGGGGGGCGGGGAGCGGGGAGCGGGGCGGCCTGTGGGGGCCGCGGGGGGCGCGGGGAGCTGGGCGGCCTGTGGGGGCCGCGGGGGGCGGGAGCGGGGAGCGGGGCGGCCTGTGGGGCCGTGGAGGGCGCGGGGAGCGGGGCGGCCTGTGGGGGCCGCGGGGGGCGGGGAGCGGGGCGGCCTGTGGGGGCCGCGGGGGGCGGGGAGCGGGGAGCGGGGCGGCCTGTGGGGGCCGCGGGGGGCGCGGGGAGCTGGGCGGCCTGTGGGGGCCGCGGGGGGCGGGAGCGGGGAGCGGGGCGGCCTGTGGGGGCCGCGGGGGGCGCGGGGAGCTGGGCGGCCTGTGGGGGCCGCGGGGAGCGGGGCGGCCTGTGGGGGCCGCGGGGGGCGCGGGGAGCTGGGCAGCCTGTGGGGGCCGCGCGGGGAGCGGGGAGGCCTGTGGGGGCCGCGGGGAGGAGCGGGGAGGCCTGTGGGGGCCGCGGGGGGGAGCGGGGCGGCCTGGGGGCCGCGGGGGGAGCGGGGAGGCCTGTGGGGGCCGCGGGGAGGAGCGGGGAGGCCTGTGGGGACCGCGGGGGGCTCGGAGAACTGGGCAGCCTGTGGGGGCCGCGGAGGCCTCAAGGAGCGGGGCGGCCTGCGGGGGGGGCGGGGAGCGGAGGGGGGCGGGGGGCGGGGAGCCGGGCGGCCTGTGGAGCCACTGGGAGCAGGACGACCTGGGGGGGGGCCCCGAGGGGCAGCGGGGCGGCCTGGGGGGCAGCGGGGCGGCCTGGGGGGCCGCGGGCAGCCGGGCGGCCGGTGGGGGCCGCGGGGGGGGGAACGGGGCGGCCTGTAGGGGCCGTGAGGGGGTCGCGGGGAGGGGGACGGCCTGTGGGGACCGCGGGGGACAGGGAGCGGGGCGGCCTGTGGGGGCCGCGAGGGGGGCGCGGGGAGCGGGGGCGGCCTGTGGGGGCCGCGGTGCCCTCTACACCACTTAGGCTTGGGTTTTCTTCTCCAGGGTGGCCAATTCTATTCGGAGGGTCTTCATTGCCGAGGTGCCCATAATAGGTATGCGACCCTCTTTCCTCCCTTCGTGGGTGAGGGTACTGAGAAAACCAGTGCTGACATTTTTGTACGCATACTTGTCTTTCTGAGAGTGGCTAATTCTATTTAACACCTTCATCTTTAGTTCCATCTATTTTTCTGCAAATGACAATTTCACTCTGACTGAATAGTACTCCATTGTGTATATGTCCCACTTAATCTTTGTTTCTTTAGCCGTTTATGAGTCTGTTGTTTCAGCCACGTGTGTAATTGCCAGTCTTTAAGTAGAGATGTATATGGATGTCAGACACTAGACAAAGCACAACAGGTGCCTTAAGGGGAATCTGAACAAATTTGTGAGAGCTGAGTTCACAGGCAGGGTGTGGTGACTCCAGCCTAGAGGACTGGCTGGCAAGGCTTTTAGAAGGTGAGCATTTTCACCTGCAGGAGGTTGGGTAGGAGGGGAGGTGATCAGCACACACCTGGGAAAGAGGTCAGGGGACCTGACCTGCTGGTAGGCCTTCCTTGATTTGTGAAGCATTGTAGACAAAGCACATTAGGGCCTGGCCATGTCTGGACCTCTCTGACCTCTACTCCTAGGACCTCTGCCCCTTTTTGGCATTTGGGCTCTTGGATCGTGTGTTAGTATGTTAGTACTGGGGTTGAACTCAGGGCCTGGACACTACCCCTTATCTTTCTCACTCAAGGCTGGCACTCTTCTCCCTTGAGCCACAGCTCTACACCAGCCTTTTTTTAAAAAAAATTATTAAATTTTATTGACAAGGTGTTGTGCCAAGAGGGTACAGTTACATAATCAGGTAGTGAGTACATTTCTTGCCATATCTGTTACACCTTCATTTTTCTTTCCCTTCCCTAGTTCAGGTTGGCATATATACAATATCCAGTGTACCAAAGTCATATACAGTAACCATGTAGGGTATGCCAAAAGGAAATTCACCTAGAACATTAAACGTAATGACAACAATAGAATCCTCCTGTGTCCTTCTCTTGGAGTTGTTTTTGCTTATCCTCATCTTATATAATCATGTATACATAGCTGTTGAGCTATTCACACCAGCTTTTTGGTGGTTAATTGGAGATAAAGGTCTGCCCAGACTTGCTTTGAAACTTGTTCCTCAGATCTCAGCCTCCTGAGCAGATAGGATTACAGGCTCAAGCCACCAGTGACCAGCTCTAATGGCATTTGGTCTCAGACTACATATTATATGTAGATATCTGTTTATGAGTTAAGAGAGAGATGATGTTTCATAACAAGCGTGTTTTGCCCACTGAAGGATGGAGTAATTGAAGATCTAACGGTGTGGACCATACATAAGTATTTCATTAAGGCATTCTGTAATATTTAGGTGCCCAAAGAGTTTTTGTTCTTAGATTCAGTATTGGCACGGGTAACAGATTCAAGTGCTTCTCAGGAGAACCTTCAGCTCAAAGTTAATGTTCCGTCTTATGCAGTATTCTCTTAAGTGTTTCTCTGTGGTACCAGAACTCCTGCTTTAAATTCCCCTGGACAGAGAGGCGAGGCATTTGGTTCTTATTAAATGCAATTTCCTGGCCCAACTCTAGTACTATGAAATGAGAAACTCTGGAAGCCTGACCCAGGCATCTGCAGTTTAGTTAGTATTGGTGAGGACACTGCTGTAAGTCTGAAGGTGAATTTGGTGGCAAAACCTCACACACGTGTGCCTCTCCCCCTCCCCCTCACATTGGTGTGTGGTGCTGGGGATGGAACCCAGGGTCTTTGCATGCTGGGCAGGTGCCCTACCACTGCACTAGCCCCAGCCCTCTCTCTGTGCTCTGCTTCCTCTTTGTTTAGCCATCGACTGGGTTCAGATTGATGCCAATTCCTCCGTCCTTCATGATGAGTTCATTGCCCACAGGCTTGGTGAGTGCCGGTGTTCAATTGGGGAGAGGGGGCTGTGCCTGGAGTCAGAGGAGGAGCCCCCCCCCCAGCTGTAGGGGCTGACTGTTGACTCTTGTGTACAGTGCTCTTCTGTGTCTTCTAGGACTGATTCCACTCACCAGTGACGACATCGTGGACAAGCTGCAGTACTCTCGGGTATGTGTGGTGGCTGCACTGTGGGTTTGGGGAGAGGCCTTGGATCTCTCTGGGATCTTTGTGGACATCTCTCCTTGCTTGGGCCGAACTGTAGTCTAGAGTTAGTGTAGACATAGTGTAGAGCCCACAGTAGATCTTCATTCTAATGTGACCAAGACCGGAAAGGCTCAAGGCCTCAGGATGCTGCCATGCAAGAGAACGCCCATTCACTCTGAGCATCTTTACGGAGGGGAGTGTTAAAGAGGAAGCCTGACAGACTGAAGGAGTCAGCAGCAGCTTGTGGGTGTAGACAGGAACAGAGGGAGTGGTAAGTACCTAGGGGCTCTGCCTGCTAGGTCCAATCCCTCCCCTATAGACAATGCCAGTTAAGAGTGGACCCAGGCTATGTTACGTCCTTCTTTGTTGGGGGCTGCATTTTATATGCCCGCCCTCTTGGTGGCTATGGCTGATCCCAAATCAGCCTGGTTGGTAGTATGCCCAAGTGTATAGCATTTTTGTGGTTGCCAGTTTGAAATGCCTTGTAAATATATAGGATTAGGAGAAATACTGAAAAGTGTGGAGCTAATATAATTCAGCTTAGCTTGTTAAATGTAACATTTTGCAGTATTTGCTTCAAATTGTGAGTTTGTTTATTGTGTGTGTTTTTTTTGGGGGGGGGGGTCTCGGGGTTACTGGGATGGAACCCATAGCCTTGTGTGCTAGCCAAGTGATCCACCCCTGAGCTGCATCCCTCAGCCCCAGATTTCAAAAACATGTAAAAGGGAGCTGGGGATATGGCCTAGTGGCAAGAGTGCTTGCCTTGTATACATGAGGCCCTGGGTTCGATTCCCCAGCCCCACATATACAGAAAACGGCCAGAAGTGGCGCTGTGGCTCAAGTGGCAGAGTGCTACCCTTGAGCAAGAAGAAGCCAGGGACAGTGCTCAGGCCCTGAGTCCGAGGCCCAGGACTGGCCAAAAAAAAAAAAAAAAAAACATGTAAAAGGGCTAGAATGTAGCTCGGTGGCAAAGTGCCTGCCTAGCAAGTGCAACGTCCTGGGTTCGATCCCCAGTAACTGCCCCCTCCCCCCCAAAAAAATAAAACTTTGCTAGGTACCAGAGGCTCACGCCTATAATCCTAGTTACTCAGGAGGCTGAGACCTGAGGATCATGGCTCAAAGCCAGCCCCAAGCAGGAAAGTCCATGAGACTCTTCTATCTGCAACTAACCACCAGAAAACCAGAAGTGGTGCTGTGGCTCAAAGTTGTAGTGTGTTAGATTTGAGTAAAAAAAAAAAATGCTTCCTGTCCCACCCATATATGATGGTAGACTACCCAAGTTATAGCCTTTAATTGCTGCTGCTTCCTGCAGATGTCAGAGTGTGCCAGGTTTTCCTCACTGGAATGAGGAAGAGAACTATTTGTTTTTTGTAATTGTTATTATAAATGTTACACAGGGGTTATGGTTACATAAGTCAGATTTTTTTTTAAGTACATTTCTTTTTGGACAGTGTCACCCTTCTTTCTCCCAGTTTTTCCCTCCTGTCCCCACCCACAGTTGTATAGTTCATTTTCAACACCGTGTCCAGTGAGTACCATTGCTGCATTTGTTGACCCTTTGTCCTTCCATTTCTGTGGGAGAACACAGCTTAGTGAACATTCATCTTGGATGCATGTGGTCCCCTAAGGTGGAAATAGATTGTTTCAAGAGACCTCGCTGGACACACACCTGTAATACCAGCATTCAGGAGGCCGGGGAGGAAAAGGGGGGGAATAAGGAATGGCAGATGGTGGTACTTGTGAAAGCCGAGTGCACCGACAGGTGCATGGTGGTAGTTCGTTATACTTTGTCCTTCCTGGTTTACTAGGTCAGTTTAGTTCATGAAGCAGTCTGCCCCTTCATAGCCCAGGTCCTGTGAGGGTGGTGAGGAGTTAGCCTTGAGCTCTGGTATGGCTTCATGGCAGTGGCATGGGAGCTAGTGAGTGTATCTCTACGCTTGTGCTGTCCTTAGGGGTGGCGTGCCAGATGTCGCTGCCACAGGAGCCTGGGAACTGTGGTCAGCTCATTTTGCAGATAAAGGCGCTGGGGAGTAAAGCGGGGTCCAGGTGGGCTTTGCTGTGTTTTTCTGTCATCAACTTGGTCAGCTCATTTTGCAGATAAAGGCGCTGGGGACTAAAGCGGGGTCCAGGTGGGCTTTGCTGTGTTTTTCTGTCACCAACTTGGTGCTTCGTCTCTGGCCTCAGGATTGCACATGTGAGGAGTTCTGCCCCGAGTGCTCGGTGGAGTTCACTCTTGATGTGCGATGCAATGAAGATCAGACACGTCACGTCACATCCCGAGACCTCATCTCCAACAGCCCCCGGGTCATTCCGGTCAGTGTCTGAGAGCAGTCGGCCCCCTGTGGGTCAGGTGGGAGTAGATCCTTCTGAGACCAGAGCTGGTTCTGGGTTCTTGAGCAGAGGAGCACGGGGCAATTCTGCCCGCTTTTCCAGGGACCCTGGCTTGACACATCTCAGGCTGGAGGGCATGGAGGGCTTGAGCAGCTTATGAGTGCATGTTTGTGCTGTACAGGTAACATCCCGGAACCGTGACAATGACCCCAATGACTACGTGGAGCAGGACGGTAAGCTGCTGGGGCACGCAGGCCCCTGGACCTGTCACCATGTGGGCCAGAGCAACACAGCCCAGGCACAGCCTCATCTTGTGCTGCCTGGCTATGGCGCATTTTATTTGCTTGCTTGTTTGTCTTGGCATCTTGTGGTTTGAGCTCGGGGCCTTACACTTGCTAATGCTCTGCCGTGTGAATCTCACCTCTAGCCCTTTTGCCTTAGATTGTTTTTGAGAGTCCTGTTTTGCCCATGGCAGGCCTCATACCTTAATCTGTGGCTTCCATAGTAACTGAGCTTATGGTGCCACCGAGCCTAGCTTGTTTGCTGAGATGGTATATGGGGTGGGGCTGGGGGGGGTTGGCACTAACTTTTTTGCCTGACCTGTCCTTGAGCTGAGATCCTCCCCATCTCTGTTTCCCAAGTAGTTGAGATTACAGGTATGAGCCACTATGCCCAGCTCTAGACTCATTTTAGCAGGTGTGAGTGGTTTCCCATCATTTCCAGGTTAAGAGCTGGAGAACTCTGCCTCTTCTGGCCCATTACTGACTCACGCCTCTCTCCACAGACATCCTCATTGTGAAGCTAAGGAAGGGCCAGGAGCTGAGACTTCGAGCCTATGCTAAGAAAGGCTTTGGCAAGGAACATGCCAAGTGGAACCCCACTGCAGGGGTGGCTTTTGAATATGACCCAGACAATGCCCTGAGGCACACAGTCTACCCCAAACCTGAGGAATGGTAGGCTCCTGTTAGAGGGAAGGTGGGAATTTGGGGTGAGGGGTAAGCCCTCTACTGATTTGCCCTAAAAGCAGTAGCTGCCCATGCTGACCTTTCGCTATGACCTCAGGCCAAAGAGTGAGTACTCGGAGCTGGATGAAGACGAGTCGCAGGCTCCCTACGACCCCAACGGCAAGCCCGAGAGGTAAGGCCTGGTCTCATGACGGTGAGTGGCAGGCTGTTAGCAAGTCCTCTTCCCCAGCGCCCCAGGAAGGCCACCGGCTGCCAGACTGTAATGATGTGCGTAGATCACACCGTGGAGATGGCCTCCAGTGAGCCCAACTCTGGGTATTCTGCTTTTGAACCTCCAAGGAGGCCATTTAGAGGTCCAAGCTGAGGGGGGCAAGAAGTGCAGTCCTGCAGGGAAGAATGTGAGGGGCTGTAGCCTGGGGTCACTGCCTGCTTGGTTCCCCTCCCTCTCCAGTGTGGAAAGTAGCTGTGGCCCTGAGCACCTGCGGGGTGGGCATGGATCACTCTGCCTACGTCTTATACGTGCCAAGGCCAAGTTCCTCTTAGGTGTGAAGTCACATGACAGGGAAGGGTAGTCCAGGGCTGATGACCAGCCTACATCTGCCTCCCGAGGGCTCTCACTGCACTCCTGCTTCTTAGGTTTTACTACAACGTGGAGTCCTGTGGCTCTCTGCGCCCTGAAACCATTGTCCTCTCGGCCCTCTCTGGATTGAAGAAGAAGCTGAGTGATTTACAGACTCAATTAAGCCACGAGATCCAGAGTGATGTACTCACTATAAACTAGCAGCAGCTCGCCAGTATCAGCACAGGCGGAGTTTGAGGCAGACCGTGTCTGGATTTCAGGTCTCTCGTGAGCCCTTGAAGTTTGTGGGCTGTGGACTGCTTGCTACTGCTCAAGCTCTGGGTGGCCATCAGTATAAGTAAGAATCAGGTTACAGGTACATTACTGAGATACATTTTTGGTGGTAGTTTTTGGTTGTTTTTTTAGGCAGGTTCTCACCTGATGTTGGTCTCAAACTCATGACTAAAGGTTTGCACTGCTGCACCTGGCTAGGCAGACAGCTTTCTACTTGAGCCAGTACCCTAGCTCTGCTAAGGATTGCCAGTAGAACTCCTCAACCCAGCACGTCCCTTGCATCCATCCCTTGCATCTGTTTCCTAGTGCACCACTAGGGGGCCCTGCTGCTTCTCTGTGGAGACTTAGCTGGACTTCTCATAATCATTCCAGCTCTTTGACTCCAAACCAAGGAATTTTCACAGCCGTACCCAGGGTTCCTGGTGTTCGGACCAAGTGCCAGAACATCCATTCAGTCCTTTGCCTGGGTGTCTATAATTTGAGAAGTAACCCTTTGTGGCCAGCATGGGATCCCCCTTCCTCTCCCAGATAAGCATGCTGTTGTGTTTTGTTTTGTTTTGTTTCTGCCCTTGGGTTATGAGCTCGTTCACTCCCAGCAGCCTGACTATTTGGCTTGGGGTGTTTGGTGGGGGGGAGCAGGAACGGAGGCCACCCCCCACATTTCCCCTGTCAGCAAAGGCTCCAGGTAGAGCACATGGGTAGCAGTCCCTGGGCAGCCTGAGGGAACCCAAGAGGCTGGTGCAGAGAAAGGGATACTTATTGATTAGCAGTACTTGTCTTTTTGAAAGTTTTTATTTTTGGCAATAAAGAGCACAACATAATCTCCTTCATGCGTCATCGTGCCACTAGCTGAGAGCCCGCTCCGCCTCCCTCCTGGGTCCTCTGCGGCCTGGCTTCTTTCGGGTGGCCGGTCCCTGGGTCACACTCAGAGTTGGGCTGGCTTCGCCACCTCCCTGACTGTGGGGCACCTCTGGGAGGGGACCTCTCTATCACCACCACCCTTCCTGCCACAAACATGAATAGTGGTTATTTACAAGGTCTGTCCATAGTATTAAAAAACAATATAAACAAAAGAACCACGCAACCAAAGGTTTGATGTGGGTAGAAAGATAGCCCTTCTGCACGGTAGTCAATAAATACCAGCACTAGAAAATCAATTGCTTTAATTGCGTTTCAGCAGGGAGCCTCAGCACCATGTAGGGAGGAGAGGGCAGAGTCTCTGGATTCTGAGTTTCCTGGCACAGGACAGCCAAGCCCAGGGTGAGGGACTCTGCTTGGGGTGCTGTCCGCCTTTGGCTAGTGAGGAGGCAGCAGGGTGCTCCCCATAGCACTCTTGCCGTGGCCTTCCTGCCTGGCCCAGCCCCGGCAGGAGCAAGCCCCAGCACCCTCCACCTCTGAGGTAATTGGCGCCCCTCCCCCCAGGGCATCTTGGCCTACTGAGCAGGAAGGAGCCTGTGCAGAAATAACGAGGCCCAACCAGATGTCACCTCTGCTTAAAACTCCAAGTGCAAAGCTGCTAAGTGGCACAGCGGAAGTCATAGCCTTTCTGTGCCACTCAAGGCCAGAGGAACAGAAGCCACCTTCTGTCCTGGTCCCTGGGCTGTTTAGGGAGTAGGCAGTGCCAGCTTTGAGTTCTGATTGTCGCCTTCCTGGTCCCAGCAGCTCAACCAGGTCCTGGGCGGTGGTGGTTGGTACCGTGGAGAACAGACACAGCTGCCCTCAAAAACAGCTTTGACCATGGTCTGGTCACGGGCTTAAAAAATGTGTTGGTGGG
Source organism: Perognathus longimembris pacificus (assembly GCF_023159225.1). Classification (NCBI taxonomy): domain Eukaryota; kingdom Metazoa; phylum Chordata; class Mammalia; order Rodentia; family Heteromyidae; genus Perognathus; species Perognathus longimembris. The sequence goes on along the minus strand of NC_063170.1, from coordinate 20,315,542 downwards.
GAAGGATAGAGGGGAAAATCTCATTAATACAGAATGTCATAAGCCATATATATTAAAATCCTTAGAAGTATATAGTCTTGTGGTAGCTCCAGCCCCTCACATGCTCAAGTGGTATGGCCAGCCCTGTTCCTTGGTCCAGCCTCACCCTAGGGGTAAGGAGGGAGCTCCTGGCTCCCCTTCTCTGGCTCTTGGCCAACAGCCTCAGGAGGCTGTTCATAGGGGGCTGCAGCCAGCCCTGTCATCGGTGGCCTAGCAGTCATCGCTGCCCACCAGCCCTGCTGTCACTGTGAGGGGGTCTTGGCATCGCTGCTGTCCCCTTGACTGGACTTTGGCTTTAGCAGGATGAATCTGTTGAGGAGGTCTGTTTCCGAGCTGGCCTGGGCAGCCCCATACCCCTCACCTGTGGGCACAGAAGAAGGCTCAGAACTCCATACCAGAGCAGAGAAGCCCTGCCCAGGAGGCCTTGCCCTCCACACGAGACTCACCGGCATAGCTGGAGGCGTCGGCAATGTTCTGGGAGCCTGTGATGTGGTGCCAGTAAGCACTGCGGGGCAGCATGGTAGTGGGTGTGCAGGGGTACGAGTAGTGTTCAGTGCCCTTGTTCAGCAGCTGCAGGGAGGAGTGCCTCTCATGAGCGGTGAGACAGGGCCCCGGCCACCTCCACTGCACGCAGGCCCGCAGGAGACCCTGCACCAGCCTGCCCGCCCCACCTCCCCTGTCCCCTGCCTCACCCTCACATTCTTCTCCATTTCCAACAGGACCCGCTTGTGTTGCTCGGCAATGGCCAGGGTGGCACTGTGGACCCGCTGGTAGATTTGCTCTCCCTCCTGTGTCTGGAAGGTGTAGAGCCCCTCTCCCGCATCACACATCCTAGGGACACAGGTGGCAAGGGGGAGTGGATCACCATCGTGATGGAGGAGGGAAAGACAGTGCGTGGGGCAGTCCCCATCATGACCCAGGCAGGACAGTGAACTGCGCAGGGGGCAGACACCATGGTGATCTTGGGGGTATGGTGGGAGGTGAGAAGCTCCTACCGGCCAGCCTCGAAGGTAAAGCGTGTAGCATCCCGGCCATAGCGGCGCAGAGAGCACAGGGGCCACGAGACCAGCTTCAGGCGAGGGTTGTGCGTGTCCCAGAGGTAGATGTTCTCGTGGGTGATCTGCAACTTGCACTCACCATACACATCCAGGTTGGGGCAGGGCAGCAGGAAGACGTTGAAGCGATCTGAAACAGGAGCAGACAAATGGGTGGAGCTGCTCCCCCCTACCACCCTTCCCTGTCCCACACCGAGGGCTAGGCCTCACCTGTTTGCTCACTCTGCACCCCTGCAGCCAGAAGATCAGGCTCTCCCAGACTGATGTCATTGAGCCGTGACCCAAGACACTCCACAGACAGGGTCTTGTACCACTCCTCTGCCTCCAGCTCTGGAGAAAATGGTGCCTCTTTGTGGGCTGGCCCAGGTTCCCCAGCAGCCCCCCCCCCCCCCAATCTTCCTGGGCCTGAGTTTCCTACCAGGCATGGCACTGGCAGCCAGGCTGTGGCTAAGCACTGCACTCTCTAGAGTCCCCCCACCGGCCCCACTTCCCTGCTTGGCCTTCGGCTGGACCACATAAGATGGGGGGAGGGGCGGTGCTGAGGCCCCAGGGCCTCACCTGAGTCACAGGTGAAGGTCCGTGCTGAGTCATCGGTGAATATGATGGCCACTGCCTGCCGCTTAGTCTCCTTGGGGAGTCGGGTGACACACTTGACGTTGCTGATCTCAGTCACCTGGGACAGCACCCACAAAGCACTTAGCAGGGCTGGGGCACGTCCCTCTGCCACCCCCAGGAGGGAGCTCTGCTTGCAAGTAGGGGGAGGTAGGGCCCAGGACCCCTAACCTTGGGGCAGCCTCGGAGGCACACCGACTTCTCATCTGGATACTTCTCCAGCCGCTGGGGCCCTTTGCTGGAGGATTTCCGGAACACCAGCCAGCACCTCCGGTAGATCTGAGGGACAAGACAGGATCAGCCTCCCAGGACCACTCCCACCCCCCTAACAGCCATGTAGTTACCCCGGCCTGCCACAGGGGGCAGTGCCACACAGCCCTCCCAGGAGCCCTGCCTGGAGGAAACCTGGGACTACAAGTCCACAGCGACACTGCCTCCCTAGATAACCACAGCAGTCGTGAGTGGTACCCAGTTTCAGGTGCTTTCTGCCCGGACATTTTCTATCAGCACCCTCACTGTAGAGCTGACACCCACAAGGGAAGTTGCAGTAACCAATGGCAGGCTGTCCATTTATCCCACGCCACAGCCCACCACATGGCCCGCTCTGACCAGGGCTCCTGCAGCACGCAGCCATGTGGACGCCGGGACCCTTGCTCAGGGCCAGCCCGCACAGTGCCACAGCCCTGCTCCCAGGCCGGCCTAGGCACGTGGTGTGGCCCACATCCCTCTAGTCCCTCAAGGCTTTTGCTTCCCTCTTTCATCCACTTTCCAATCCTGCAGCATAGGGCCAGGGGCCAGTCCCTGTTTCCATGTGTGAAGTGAGGCCCTCGGAGGCTGGGCAGAACTAAGAACCAGGGCTGCCTTCCCCGCTCCCAGCACAGTGCATGGCAGGGGGAGGGATCCTCTGTCCACTGCCACCTAAACTTTCCAGCACTTCATGACCTTTGGGGTTGGGAGCTGACCACACGGTAGGGTTATCAGATTCCCTGAGGAAATGTCTCATTCCTGGCCTTGCACCCCTGACCCTGGCACCTGAGCCACAACAGCTCTGGGTTCTGGGCAGGGAGCGTCTTTAAGCAGTCAGTGCTGTGTTCTCAGATCCCAGGACTAAGGCAGCCTCTGCTAGCAATCTCCGTGGAATAAGGGATGATCATATGAAGAAGGGCAGTGGGTACATAAGTGGACAGATGGACAGATGGATAGATGAAGACATGCTGCCAAGCTGAGCCACAGACTGCCAACGGTGGGGGGGGGTAGAGGCATGGGGCCTAAGCACCCTGGTTGCCTGGTTACGGGACTCACACAGCCCCGGGGAGCCATCCCCGAGAGCCCTCCACCCCCTTCTGCAGGTCTTTGATGGGTGCTTGGGAAGCTTGCTGTCACTGGCTCTCCGAGCAGGCATGGGCAGGAGGCCCTGGCAGGTGAGAGGGGGGCTCTGATGCTTCCAAGCCCCTCCTCCTTCGGGGATGGAGGCCAGAGCAACTCCCTGGGGTAACTACAGCCTCCCACACCGGGACAGGCAAGGCTGTCTTCAGAGGGCAGCTGGATTCCAGGACAGAAGTGGACTGTGCTGGGGCCAGGCCACACCCCACCTCCCAGGCCTTTCCCTTGCTTGTGCACCTGCCACTTGGGCTCCCAGGACTCCTGCAGGAGCAGGTCTGAGAACAACCCCAAGCAGCTGCCCCTGTGCCAGTGTCTTCCCTGGCAAGCTGTGCCCAAGCCAGGGCCTCAGCCCTGCAGACTCCTGGGGGACCCCTATCTGGGTCCACACACGGAGGAGAAATGAGGTCCCAGCTCCCTGGGCCTCCCTGCCTGGCCTCAGCCTTGCTCTTTGTTCTGTGTTCTCAGACAGAATGTGAGGAAGAGCAGACGCTATACCAGGCTGGGCCACAAATTCAAATCCAACAAGACTCCAAATGCACCCACTGCCCTGCCTCCTTGTGGCTCTGAGGCTACTGCCCTGCCCCCTAGACATAAGGGACCCCTAAGAAGGGCCCTAGGAGGGGCAAGAACCACCCGTCTGCACAGCCAGGTGAGGAAGCCAGGTGATCCCATCCCCACCCTTCCCTCACTGAGGCAGGGTGGAGAAGACCCCATCACCCACCAGGAGGAGGGGACAGGGAGGCCAAGGATAAAACAGAGACTTGAGCCACCAAAATTAGGGTGCTCCTTACTGCTAGAGGCGGGAGAGGCAGTTCTCAGACACCCCGTAAAATCGTAAGATCATCAAGTAGGTTCGGGGTCCCCTGAGGGACTCCTGCCCCTGGAGGGTCCTCCCCAGCTTGGGGCTTGCAAGAGGTGGGAAAGGGTACCTACTCTTGGAGGCCTCATCTCCCCATCTCCCTCCACGTCCCCAGTTTGGGGGCAAGCACCTCTGAGCAAAGCAAGGGGCCACTTTGGGCCCCAAGTTCCCATCCAGTGGACCCCTCCGCCCAGCCGCCCCCCCTCTAGCCAGGCTCCTTCCAAACACCTGTTTAGCATCACAAACATCCGGAAAGGTGCTGGCTCCCCAGGCTCGGAAAGCAGCAAGGGGGGTGGTGAGGGGGGGGGGGTTGAGGCAGTTTAAGGCAAAGCCAGGCAGGTGGGAGCCAGGGGATGAGGAGGCTGGAGGCCGGCGGCGCTACAGCAGCTCTCAGCGCAGCTCACACTCCACAACTTCAACAATAGCGGGGCAGCCGCCTGCCCCACGGCTCCTCGCCCCGTGGCTGAGATGCCAGCCTGCCCTGTTGGGGCGAGGGGGGGAGCGGGCAGAGCCCGGTGCATGCCAGGCAGCCTGTGGCTGGAAGCCTCGAGCCACAAACGCACAGTGCCCCGGGCCGGCACCCGCCCCGCACGCCAGCCCCATGCTCGGCAGGGCCCCTGAGGGTCGCTCACCCCCAGCTTCCTGCTCTTCATCTTCACGTAGCCTTGTTTGACGATGTCGTTGAAATTGGTCGCCATGGTTGCCCGGCCGTGTTCGGGGTGCGGGGCTGGGCCCGGGAGGGTGGGAGGGGGTGCCCAGGTGGCCGGGCCTGCGGCTCGTCCGATCACCTGTTCCGTGGGGTCAGGTCCGTCAGGTCAGGTCCGTCGGGGCTCCTCTCACCTGGCCTACCTCAGCATTGTTCTAGCTCTTTCCACTCGCCACTGCTGGGAACACAAATGACGGGGAGATTAGAGACAGTGACATCTTTCTCTTCGCCTCGCCGTCTCAGGCTCGGCTTCTTTTTTCTTCCTCTTCCCACACTCCTCCCTCCCTCCCTCCGCCCAGCCTTCCTCCTTCCTTCCCTCCCCACCCCGGCACGGCAGAACCATTCAGGAAAACGAGGTGGAAGCCGGGCGAGGAAAATGGTCCGGCCCAGTCCCCTCCCTCACGCCGGGGCTGGCAGTTAACCCCTTCCTGGGAGGGCTGCTCCGCTCCCGCTGTGGAGGTGGGCTGAGGAAGGAGCGCCAAGGGCCCTCCGTCCCGTTACAACTTTGGGGTGGACTTGGGGTACCCACCAGGCACACCCCGCCCCTGCGGGGAAGACTTCAGGGGATGTTCCTGGTGAAGTGGCCTCCGCACACGCCGCGCCCATGCCTGCGCCCACCCTGTGCTGTGCCTGGCTCCCTCCAGCCCTGGGGGAGAGGCCGGGACTCGTCAGCTCAGGCTGGCCCGACTTTCCGCCGCTTCCTGGGAGGGAGGGAGGGAGGGAGGGCAGAGTCCAGGGGGCGGGTCCCCAGATAAGTCTGAGGAATGTGCCGGGCTGGCCAGAAGTGGCCACTGTGGAAACAGACGCAGGGCCCAGGCGGGAGGGGGGGGGGGGGGCAGTCTGAGGGCAGGGCTAAGCACCTCCCCCCAGGGACTGGGTCTGGCACGCCAGGTAGTGCCTATGTTCAGAGCACGGGCAGGAGTTAATTACTGTGAGAACCAGCCAGGGCCTGGGCACAGCCATCAGGTTGCAGAATTGAATGCCAGCGGGAAATGGGAATACAGGCAAGTCTACAGACAACACAGATGCCGTCCAACACCTTCATTCCACAGATGAGAAAAGAACAATGCTCAGAGAGGGTAAGCTATCAGTCTAGGGACACACCGCCAGCCCAAGGCACACAGCCAGGGATGAATGAGAAGTTCTGGATGGGCGATAGAAACCAGCCTGCGGCCCCTCTGGCTGCCTGCCACCACCAAGCCTCCGTCCGAGGCTGGCCATCAGCATGGCTTCCGTGACTCCTGGATCCTTGGGTGGGAATGTAGGAGCATTTCTGGGGTCAGCTGGGTATTGTGCTGCCAAGCATTCTGGGTCCACCAGCAGCTTGGCATTAATCTGGAGGCTGTCTCCAGAGCCCCCAACAAGTGGCAGATGGGACAAGGGAATGGCTCAAGCATAACTCCCCTCCCCCTTCCACATCCCCACGGACTCCTCAGGGCCCCCCTGCCATCCCATCCGCTTCCTCTCACACACTCCTGGGGCCCCAGAGCCTCCCTCTCATCGGCACACTTCCCCCTGCCACACCTGGGTTCCAGCAGTTAGAGGGTCCATGTTCCCAGCTCTACCTGGCTGCTTGCCTTGGGGGCTGCCTTGGGGGCTGCCTTGTCTCCAGACAAGGTCGGGCTCCTAGGATGGGTCCCCTCCAACGGGACCCAATAGGCCGGCAGCTGGCCAAGTCTACAGACAGAGGACACCACCAGGCCTCTCGAGGTGGGCATGGCACTGCCCAGAGTATGAATCCCATAGGCTGTGTGTGGTGCTGGGCATGCCACGTAATAGTTCTGGGCCTCTGTTTCCCCACCAGTTCAAAATTGCAGACGATATTTACATATTCCAATGAAGAAGTAAAGCCACTCGATCCAGAATCTGCACCTTGAAAACACCCAAGGGCTTTTTTTTTTTGATGGCTCATTTGTTGTTCAATTATTTTGTTTTACTTTTTCAAAAGCTACTGCCTAGTCAGGGCTGTGAGACCACCACAAGGCAGATGCCCACCTTCCCAACACAAACCCACTGCTTCCTGGCTCCATCAAGCACTCTGTCCACGGCCACTGTGGCAGGCTGCCTGGTTTCTCAGAGCACCCCTGCTGCATCTGTTACAGGCCGCAGCCTGCCCCAGAACCAAGGCCCTATCAGGAAGACTGAATTTTCTGGGAAGCCTGAGGTGGGGGCGGTGAAGTCGTGGTAGTACCCAGTTCCTGGGCGGGGGGGTCTGCAGGAGCCAAGTGCCAGCCTGGTACCCAAAAGGTATGGCAAAGAGGAGCTGGGAAGGTGAGGTTTGCCCAGAGGCAAACCTGTGCCTATCTGACCCCCAGAGGGACAGAAGCAGGTTAAATAGGAGAGGTGGTCCCAAGAAGGGTCAGAAGGTAGGGGACAAGCCAGGCGCCCGTGACTCACACCTGTAATCCTAGCTACTCAGGAGGCTGAGATCTGAGGATCACGGTTTGAAGTCAGCCCTGGCAGGAAAGTCGGCGATGCTCTTATCTCCAATAAACTACTCAGAAAAACCTGGAAGTGACTCAAGTGGTAGAACGCTAGTCTTGGGCACAAAGAAGCTCAGGGACAGAGCCCAGACATAAATAAATAAAGGACAGATGACACATCAGATGCATTGTACACATAAACGACTTTGTTGAAAGGCAAAAAGAAAATAATTCAATACATAGGTCTGGCACTGGTAGCTCACACCTGTAATCCTAGTTACGCAGGAAGCTGAAATCTGAGGATCGTGATTCAAAGCCAGCAGGCAGGAAAGTCTGTGAGATTCTTATCCCCAATTAATCACCAGAAAACTGGAAGTAGAGCTGTGGCTCAAAGTGATAGAGCACTGTCCTTGAGCAAAGGTGCTTAGCACAAGCACCCAGACCCTGAATTCAAGCCCCATGATTGACAAAAACAAACAAAAACACACACACGGAATTCAGTATATAACCTAAAATTATGTAAGGAAAGGGGTGGGTTGGGAGGGGTAGGTAAGAATGCCAACGGGGGTGACAATGATCAGGATGCGCTGTACTCATAAACTGCTCTGGTGGATGGCAACTCCTTTGTACAACTACTTAAAGATAATAAAAATATTCAAAAAAGGCCACTGTTCCTATTGAGCCTAAGCCACCACCAATTCCTCGTGGCGTGGGCAATACCAATGAGAGGGCGTGAAGTCTCAGCACTGGGTGTGGGACCTGTGAGCTCTGGGTGGCCAGATCTAGGCGAGTGTCCACCAAACCATCTTGTGTGGTGCTGGGGCTGGGGGTGGGGGGTGGGAACAAGGGCCTCCCATCCTTCCTCCCAGCCTATGCAGCTGCTCCCCAGGGACAGTACGTGTCCTGGCACCACAGGCTCCTTCACAGAGACAGCTCAGGCCCAGCTGGAAGGGGCTCTTCTCCCCTGGAAGGGCAGGTGTCTGGTGGGGAGGGCTCAGCGGAGGGGCAGGGCCCTCCTTGTCCACCTGCCCCACGGGGCCCACTTGGAGCTCCCTCCCTGGATTCTGCCTGGAGGCTTTGGCTCCAGAACAAAGCTACTCGCTGAGGCTGGAGCCAATGGCAGAGCAGGAGCGGCTGCTGCCTCCTGGCTGGGCCTCTCGGCCCCTGCCAATGATCGGATCTTATCAAGGCTTCAGAAACAACCCTACCTGGACACATCTCACTCTCATCTGTCTCCACCCACGGGAAGATGCTATCTGCAGGGTGGGTTCTCAGTACCTGGGCCACTTCCCATCGCCTACCCTTCAGGCCTTCTCTCCCCCAAGCAGATTTTTATCGAGTATCTGCCACTTCCAAGAGATCCACATCCAAGGAGCCACTACCCAAAACACAGCAGGTCCCATCCAAAGTAGGTGGCAGATAGATCAAAACCCAGGTGGGCAGAGGCGGAATGACATCTAGACAGCCAAGGAAAGTGGTGCGAGGCCCTATGTCACTGCCCTCTGTCCTCTCAGACATTCTCTGACATCACTCCACATGCCAGACTCCATCCATGAAGGTCAACTGCACTTCCTGTCCCTCCTTTAATGCTAGTCTCTCACATGGCCCCAGGTTCACCCCCAAAACTTCCTTCAGGTCTCTGCTCAAAGGCTGCCTCCTCTGAGAAGCCTTCCCTGACTGTCCTGGTCCAAGAAGCCCTGCTGGGTAGGTCCCTTGCAATGCCCCTGTGCCACTGTCCCGTCACGCAAGTCACTGTGGGATTTTCTAGTTCCTTCATCTGTGTCACAGGCCTGGAGAGACAGCTTCCCTCTATCCAGATCTCTCTGTCAGTTTCCACTCCATCCTAACTCCTAGAATACATCAGAGCTCAACATAGAGACCACATAATGCTTCTTCCCAGCACTGCCCTCATCCTTTCTCTCTCCTCTACCAACAGCCCCCTGGACCAGCACAGGCTCCCCCGCTCTCAGGGCCAGCAGAACCAGCTAGGCCAACCACCCACCAAGCTGCCTCAGTGGGCAGCAAGCTGCTGTGTCCAGCCCTAAGGACTGGGCCGGGTGGCCCCACCATGACTGGAGTTGTTAGGTGAGGTCATGTCCAGCCTGCTGCCCTCCCCGGAGCCCAGGCAGAGAGAGGTGATTAAGTGACTAGGTAAGAAACAGCTCCTGGGACCCATCCCAGCCAGACAAGGGACAGAAACAGGCTGAGCCAGAGCCAAGTCCCTCTGAAAGGGACCAAGAAAGAACACGCAGACCCAGCCCCTCACCTCTGCTGGCCAGTGTGCTGGAACTGACTCTGGGGACCCAGACTATCTTCATCAGACTCCAGCACCCCAGCCCTTCATCCAAGTGCCTGGAAACTGTCCTGCCCCCAGAGTTCTAGGCAGGCTTCACAGAGCTCCAGTCTGCCCATGTCACCTAAGCACTCAGCTCAAGGCTCTCTGCGGTGACAGAAAAGCCCCTGGCTGGTAGCGGGGTTCTGGTGGGGGGTGAGTGGTGACAGCACCTGGTGCTAGGGGAGAAAGGTTCAAGGGCAGGAGGTAGTTGGCCATGGGCAGAACAATGAGCTGGAGCCCCATTTGCAGGTGGGGGTGCCCACTGGGGGTAAGGAAACGTTTCCTGGAATTTGGAGTTAAGAGAGCAGGTAGCCAAGGGCAGAAAAGAGAAGGGGGGCTGCCAGGCACTAAGCTGGGTCCCTTCAGGGACCGGGGAGCCTGAGTGACCGTGAAGAGGTCCATGAGGAGCAGGTAGCCCTGGCCTGGGCCCCTACAGAGGACGGCAGGGGTGGGGACAGCTCAGGGATAGTTTCGGGCCCGCGTGGTGACTCTGGGGGGCGCGGCTCCCTAGCCCCGGGGAGGAGGCATGTCTCGGGGCTGGGTAGCCCGCGCTTCCGGAGGGGACTGAGGGTGCCCAGGGCGGGGGGTCAACGAGGTCTCGCGGGCTCGGCGCGGCCTAGGTTCCCCTCCCCGCTTCGTGCCCCTATTTACCTGGGCTCCGAGGCCCGGGCCGCGGGAGATTGGTCGGCGGGGCCGCGGGACAAGCTCATGCCCTCGTCAGCTGGCGACCGGCCGGGACTGCAGGGCGGTGGCGGCGTCGGGCTCCCGGCGGAGACGCGAGGGAGGCGCGGCCGGCCGCTGGGGCTCGGCTTCGGCTGCAGACTAAAGGCGCCGCCGCCTCCGCCGGCTCCCTCAACCCGGCCCCGCCCCTTGACTCGGCCCCACCCATGATCACGCCCTGCACACGCCTCCGGCCACGCCCCGGCCCGGCGCTCGGCTGGCCGGCCACGCCTCCGACCACGCCCACTTCCCGCCCACGGAGCCCTCCGGACACGCCCCTGCCGTATTCCTCTGAGCCGCAGGACCCGTGCTTCTTCCAGGTGCCCCACCTCTACAGGTAACCCTTGATACCCAGCCCCACCCCTCATTCCTGGATCCTAAAGCTCTTGAAAAGAGTCCGTGTCATCTCCTACCTCCAAATCTCTCCCTCATATCAGTTCTTAGATCCAAATCTCACCTTAACTGTGCACACTGAAACAAATGCTTCCAGGCAAATGCTTCCTTATGGTCCTGAGGAACCAGTGTACAGATTCTTACCCATGGGTGTCCATCCCTCAGGCACCTTTCCTGATGGTTCAGCTTTGCCCAGGGAACTAAGGGGCCACCTCCTTCCCTGAGGCTCCATCCAGCAGCCTCCAGCCCTGAGCTGGAGCTAACCAGCCCTAGACTGCTGGACAACACAAGGTAGCTTTTCCATTTCTAGCAGCTTAGCAGCCCAGCCTGCCTGAGCCTCGACCTCTTGACCTCCCCAGGCAGCTGTCAAACTTGACCCCACCTGCTCTGCTTCAAACCACAGCCCATAAAGGCTCCCGCACTTGATTCATCTAGCAGACAGCTTTCACCCCAGCCACCTCTGGAGAAGTTCAGTCCACAACAAAGGGCCCAGCTTCACAAGACAGAGCCATCTACCATCCTCAGAGTGTCCCAAAACTTGGCCTCTCAGCCTCAGAGGTTCAGCCCAATACACTCTCTATTTTCTGAGCTATTATGACCTCAATTTTCTTCCTCTAAATTAAAAAAAAAATTACAACAGGTGCTGGTGGCTCATGCTCATAATCCTAGCTACTCAGGAGGCTGAGAGATCTGAGGATCCAAATTCAAAGCCAGCCCTGGCAGAAAAGTCTGTAAGACTTTCATTTCCAATTAACCATCAAAAGGCCATAAATGAGCAGAGCACTGATGGCTCATGCCTGTAATCCTCACTACTTAGGAGGCCGAGATATGAGGATCTAGGTTCAAATCCAACCTGGGCAGAAAAGTCTGTGAGACTCTTATCTCCAATAAATCACCAGAAAACCAGAAGTGGAGCTGGGCTCAAAGTGGTTGAGTGCTAGCCTTGAGCAAAAGAGGTCAGGGACAGTGCCCAGGCCCTGAGTTCAAACCCCACAACTGACCAACAACAACAAAAAAAGACAGAATTGAAGGTATGACTCAAGTGGTGGAATGTTAAGCAAAACAGCTAAGTGAGAGTATGAGGCCCTGAGTTCAAGCCCCAGTATCTGCACAAAATTTAGTTAATCAAACCAATTTCGGGGGTGGGGTGGGGAAGGTTCATTGGAGATAAGAGTCTTATGAACTTTTCTGCCTGGGCTGGCTTCCAACCATAATCCTCAGATCTCAGTCCCCTGAGAAGGTAGGGTTACAGGAGTGAGCCACCAACACCCAGCTTTCTCTCTCTCTCTCTCTCTCTCTCTCTGTGTGTGTGTGTGTGTGTCTGTCTCTCTGTCTGTCTCTCTCTCTCTCTCTGTTTCTCTCTCTCCTCTCTCTCTCCCATCTTGCTATGTAATACAGGCTGGCCTAGAACTCTCCATCCTCCTGCCTCCACCTCCCAGCTTGCTGGGATTACACCCCACCCTACCCCACTATGACTTAAAGTTATTTGGAGATGTCTGTAGATCATCACATACCATGTATTACCTCATGCACTCGTTGAGATGTGCTGCATAGAGAGTTGCTATCTAATGTCTTACAGAGAAGTACCATACAACCCAGATACTGATTGGGACCGTACAGACCCCTCCTATACCTCTTGCAAGAATGTTATACCGTTGCAGTGATGAATATGTGATCTTGTATTAGCTTTGTCACTCAGTCGTCTGCTGATTCCTCCAAATCCATGGGTGAATTGGTAGTTTGTTCTTGCACAGGAGGCTGTGGTGTGGACTCACTTCTGTGTGCTTAGTGGTGCTTCCGTTCCAGGACAGCTGGGCTGTTTCCAGCTTGGGGCAACTGTGAAGAAAGCTGCGATGAACATCGCGTGTGTCACTTCTCCTACGAACATATGTCTTCTCTTTGAGATAGATGCCTGAGGCTTAACTGTTGTTGGACAGTGCTTGCAGACTTCAGAGGCTTTTTTCTTGGTTGGTTAGTTGGGTTTAGGTTCTTTGGCGGTATTGAGGTTGGAAATCAGGTGCTCTAGCTTTTGAGCCATACCTCCAACCTGCATGTGTTTTCTTTTAAAAACTGTCCCCCCACACATACAAATACACACACACACACACACACACACACACACACACACTACATCCACCTCTACAAAAACACTTAGCAGTTTTAATTTAAAAGAACACACACACTTACAGTGAGGGGAGTGGATATGCGCTGAGGATTAAACTCAGGTCCTTGACACTGTCCCCATTTTTTTGTGTGTATGTTGTTCCTGGGTCTTGAATTCTGGACCTGGGCACTGTCCCTGAGCTCTTGTGCTCTGGACTAGTGCTCTATCATCTGAGCCTCAGCTCTACTTGTTCAGTGCTTAATTGGAGATAAAAGTCTCACAGGCTTTACTGCCTGGACTGGCTTTGAACCATGATCCTTAGATCTCAGCTTCCTAAGTAGCTAGGATTACAGGTATGAGTCACCAGCTGCTGGCTGTCCCAATTTTTAAAAAACACTCTCTCCAGTATTTGCTGTCATCCCTACTTTGTGTGTGTATGTGAGGGCTTGAACTTGGGCACCGTCCCTGAGCATTTTCACTCAAGGCTAGCACTCTACCACTAACGATGATGATATTGAATGCATTTTCATGTGCTAATTTGCTGCCTAAGTCTTCTACAAGGAGCTGTTTCTTCCTGGTTTTGGTCCACAAACTAATTGGATTATTTACATAATTGCTTTTGAATTTTGAGAGTCTTTATAGATTGTAGGTAGTAGTTGATGTTTGGCAATATGACTTACAAGTATTTTCTCCCAGGCTGTCTCTTGTCTTTCCCTCAACTTAACATTCTCTTACAAAGCCAATGCTTTTTAACTTTGATGAAGTCTAAATTATCATTCTTTCTTGTTACGAATCAGGCTTTTGGTGCCAAGTTTATAAACTCTGGATTTTCTTTCACATTTTATTCTAAAAGTTCTATACTTTTATGTTTTACATAAGAACTGTGATCTTTTGGTGGAGTTTTTCTGGTTTTGCTGTTATTTTCTTTTGTTTTGCTTATAGACAGCTTATTCTTCAGATGTCATTTATTGAAAAAGTTCTTCCTGCCATCTAATTGCTTCTGCAATGCTGTCAAAGATCAGTTGGAACAGCCTCTAGGTTCTCTGTTCTGGTCCCTTGCTGAATGTTTCCACTCCTCTGCTGAACACACATGGTCTGGATTAATCTAACTACATAACTTGACACCAGATACACTCGCTCTTCAATGGATCCATTTTCAGACTGCTTTAGTTAGCCCAGGTCTTTAGCCTCTTCATATACATTTTAGAACAAACTTACCCCTCAGTACAGATTCCTTGAATATTGGTAGAATTTTCTAACAAAAGCATCTGGGTCTGGAAATATCATTTTGGATACTTAATTATTTTTTTCCTGTTTGAGATTAGGACTCAAATTCAGTACTTGATGTGTTCACGCATTGGTTGGTGCTCTACCGCACCTCCAACCCCCTTTCTTAAATCTTGACTTTCTTTAATCATTGTTGCGCTACTCACAGGACCTCTTTCATGATGGGTGCATGCTTGGAGGAGAGTAGCTATCCCATCTAAGACGTACCCTTCCCATTCATTTGTTTATACCTACAGGGTCTGTCGTGATATTTCCCATTTCAGTGTGTGTGTGTTCTCTTTGTTTCCCTCTCAATCTTGCTCAAAGCTTGTCAATCTTATTGATCTTTTCAAATCACCAGTTTTTATTTCATTGCTTTTTTTTTTTTTGGCCAGTCCTGGGCCTTGGACTCAGGGCCTGAGCACTGTCCCTGGCTTCTTCCCGCTCAAGGCTAGCACTCTGCCACTTGAGCCACAGCGCCGCTTCTGGCCGTTTTCTGTATATGTGGTGCTGGGGAATCGAACCTAGGGCCTCGTGTATCCGAGGCAGGCACTCTTGCCACTAGGCTATATCCCCAGCCCTCATTGCTTTTTTTAAATCTTTTTTTCCTTCCCTTTGCTTTGGCTTTATTTATTCTTGTTTTGCTGAAGGTGGAAGAGTACATTATAGCCTTGGGAGTTTTTTCTCTTTCATAGTATGGTCATTCAGTATAAGAACTTTCCCTTTGGACACTGACTTGGGTGTATCTCATAAATATTGATGTTTTATTTTCATTTTTTATTCATTTGACAGTATTCTAAATTTCTAGTGGTCTGGGTTTTTCTTTTTTTTCTTTTTTTGTTTTTAGTGCTGGTCTTGGAGCTTAAACTCAGAGCCTGGGTACTGTCCTTGTGATTTTTTTTTTTTTCTCAAGGCTAGCACTCTACTACCTGAGCCACAACACCACTTACAGCTTTTTCTAGTAGTTTATTGGAATAAGAATCTCATGGACTTTCCTGCCTGGGCTGTATTCAAACTGTAGTCCTCAGATCTCAGCCTTCAGAATATCTAGGATTATAGCTGTGAGCCACCAGCACCTGACTTCTAAATTTCTTTTGATTCTTCCTCTTTCATGGATAGATTGTTAAATTTCCTTCCTTCCTTCCTTCCTTCCTTCCTTCCTTCCTTCCTTCCTTCCTTCCTTTCTTCCTTCCTTCCTTCCCTCCCTCCCTCCCTCCCTCCCTCCCTTCCTTCCTTTTTTCTTTTTCTTTTTCTTTTTTTGCCTGTCCTTGGGCTTGAACTCTATGCCTGGGCACTGTCCCTGAACTTCTACTCAAGGTGAGCGCTCTAACATTTGAGCCACAGTGCCACTCCCAGATTGTTAAATTTCTAAGTGTTTGAAAAATTGTTTCTAGGATCTCTGTTACTGATACCGTTTTTGGTTTTGTTTGTTTGTTTGTTTGCCAGTCCTGGGGCTTGAACTCAGGGCCTGGGCACTGTACATGCGCTTCCTTTTGCTCAAGGCTAGCACTCTACCACTTGAGCACCAGAGGCTTTTTCTATATAAGTGGTGCTGAGGAATCAAATCCAGGGCTTCATGTATGTGAGGCAAGCACTTTACCACTAGGCCATATTCCCAGCCCCTGATACAGGCTTTTTTTTTTTTTGGTTTGTTTTTGTTTTTTTTCTCATTGGTGCTGGTCATAGGACTTGAAGTCTGGATCTGGGCTCTCTCCCTCAGCTCTTTTGCTCAAGACAAGTGCTCTACCACTTAGCCACAGCTCCACTTCCAGCTTTTTGGTGGTTAATTGAAGGTAAGAATCTCATGGACTTTTCTGCCCCAACTGGCTTCAAACTGTCATCCTTAGATCTCAGCCTCTTTAGTAGCTAGGATTACAGGTATGAGCCACAGTCAGGATTTCAGTCTTTTTGAATTTGCTGTAGTTTGTTTAGTGCCCAGGTTATGGTCCATCTTGGTATAAGTTCACAGGCAATTCAAATCAATGGATCTTGTGCTGTTTCAGAGCGGAACAGTCTATAAATATCCCTTTGATCCTGCAGTCTGGTAATTCTTCTATCTCCTTCCTGAATTCCTAAGTGTCCTCTCAGTAGTTGAGAGGGAGAATTTATATCTCCAGTTGCACTTGTGGATTTCTTCATTTCTCCTTTAAATTATACCAGTTTTGTTCCACAAACCTTATAGTTCTGATGTTTGGTATTTGTATATTTAGGACTGTTATGTGTTCTTGGTACATTGACTTTTTTTTATTATATAATATCCTTGTTTCTGGAAATTTTCTTTGCTCTGAAATCTAGATACTAATGTCATTTCTACTGTTTCTTTGATTTGTGATTTCATGGTGTATCTTTTCGGTTCTTTAATTCAAAGCCTGCATGTGTCATTATATTTGAAATAAGTGGGCACTATATTTTAAAACTGCAGCATCTCTAATTGCTGCATTTAGATCATTTGTACTTAATGGTGTTAACTGATCTGCTAGGGCCTCAGTTGGCTGTTTCGTGTATTTTCTTCTTCTGTCCTCTGTTCTTCATTTCTGTGTTCTTTTCCTGTCTTCTTGTTGGATTTTTGCATGTATGTGTTTGTGTCTTTGCAATTGCTCTAGGTACTGCATTCTGGCTATTCTCAGTCTACTGGTATGGTCACTTTTCCAGTCTGAGTGAAGCCTAGAAACATTACTTCTCTTGAAGTAATTTGACATAATTGTCATAAATTCCCTCTACAAATGTTAAGAATTGATTGGATGGTGCATTAATTTTTGCCTCAGCTGTAAAAACACAATTTAGAAAATTCAAAGGAAGAAGGAAGTCTGTTATATTTGCTCATACATTTAAGCACCATGTTTTTTCATTCCACTTGGTGTTTTAAAGTTCCTCTTTTGTGTGTGTGTGTGTGTGTGTGCCAGTCCTAGGGCTTGAACTCAGGGCCTGAGCACTGTTCCTGAGCTTTTTTTTGCTACAGGCTAGTGCTTGCTCTACCCCTTGAGCCACAGCTCCACTTCTGGCTTTTTAGTGGTTAATTTGATATAAGTGTCTCATAGACATTCCTGTCTGGGATGGCTTTGAACTGCAGTCCTTAGATCTCAGCCTCCTGCGAATCTACTCTTGCAGGTATGAGCTACTGGTGCCAAGCTCTTATGGTTCCTTTCTGTTTAGAGAATACCATTAGCCATTTTTAAAGGTAGGTATGAACTCGCATAGTTTACCTTTATGCTAAAAAAAAAATAAAACCAACAGGGTCTTCCTATGTAGCCCAGGCTGGCCTTGAACTTACAATCCTTCCTCCTGCCTCTTTCTCCTGAGTGATGGGATTGGATTGCAAAGGTGTAGGCCACCATGCACAGTAAGCATCTAGCTTGTCCACTGTTCTGGAAGAACATTTTCACTGGATATAGTTTGAGGTTGAAAGTTATTTTCTTTCCACATTTGAAAAAATACTGTTCCATTTCCACCTGGTCATCATGGTTTTAGATGAAAAATCTGCTGTCTTTTGAGTTGTGTTTTCCAAAGTAAGGCATCAATTTTTCTGGCTGCTGCATTGCCGGGCACCTGTGTCTCACTCCTGGAATCCTAGCTACTCAGCAGACTGAGATCTGAGGATTGCAGCTCAAAGCCAGCCTGGGCAGGAAAGCCCATTAGATTCTTATCTCCAATTAACCACCAGAAAACTGGAATTGGCGCTGGGACTCAAGTGGTAGAGCGCTAGCCTTGAGCTGAAGAGCTCAGTGACAGTGCTTAAGCCCCACAACCAACAACAATAACAGCACAAGGGGCTGGATATGGCCTACTGGCAAAAGTGCTTGCCTCATATACATGAAGCCCTGGGTTCAATTCCCAAGCACCACATATGCAGGCCAGAAAATGGCCAGAAGTGGCGCTATGGCTCAAGTGGCAGAGTGCTGGGACAGTGTTCAGGGCTCAAGTGGCAGAGTGCTAGCCTTGAGTGAAAAGAAGTCAGGGACAGTGCTCAGGCCCTGAGTCCAAGCCCCCAAAACACAAAAGATCTTTATCTTTGCCTTTATCTGTTTTCTTTTCTCTCCCTCCCTCCCTCCTTTCCTTCCTTTCTTTCTTTCTTTCCTTCTTTCTTTCTTTCTTTCCTTCCTTCCTTCCTTCCTTCCTTCCTTCCTTCCTTCCTTCCTTCCTTCCTTCCTTCCTTCCTTCCTTCCTTCCTTCCTTCCTTCTTTCTTTCTTTCTTTCTTTCTTTCTTTCTTTCTTTCTTTCTTTCTTTCTTTCTTTCTTTCTTTCTCTTTCTTTCTCTTGTCAGTTGTGAGGCTTGAACTCCAGTCCTGGGTGCTTTTGGTATCCACAGATCCCTATGGAACTGTGTATTTTTAATTTTCTTTCTGTTGCTCAGATTGGACAATTCCTATTGTTCTCTTTGTCCTTTTTAATCTGCTGGTGAGCCACCCAACCTACTGAGCTTTTAATTCCAGATGCTGTGTTTTTCTGTTCTAAAGTTTCCTTTGGAGCCCTTTGTATCTTCAGTTTCTTTGCTGAGACTTTCTACTATTCTCTGTGTTTCGAACGTAGTTGTAATCATTCATCAGGGCATGTTGTGATGACCACTTTAAAATCCCTGCTGGATAGTTATAACATCTGTGTCATCTCAGTGTTGGGATTTATTTCTGTTGAGGTCTTCCTGATTCTTGGGCATGAGTGTTTTTAGAAAACCTGGGCATTTCTATACTATGGTATAGACTCCAGGTGGCACTTACAGCTCTGTCTTAGCTGGTGCTCTGCCATGCCCAGCAAGGGGACAGTGGAAGCACGTCTCAGCTCTTTGCTTGCCTCTGCACACATGTTGGATTGGGGGGTGGGGTTTCTATCCTGCCAGGATGCCTCTTATCCAGCCCTAGGGCCCGGGAGAGCAGGCCTAATGTGTTTGTTTGAGTGTTGCTGTTTGCTTGTGTCCATCAGCATTGAAGTCACCAGCCAGCAATGCAAGGGGTCAAAGGGAAACCCAGGAAATTTGCCCCTGTGCTGTTGCTTGAGCCCAGTGTTCCCTAGCCGGTCTCTCTCTTCTCTCACCTTCCAGCATCTTCTTGTGTTTGTTTAACATATGGCTTCAGCATTATTCACCATGTTTAGTGGAAGGAAAAGGAAACAGGTCTTTCCCATCTTCTCAGAAGTAGAGGGGTCAACTCACTTAAAAAAAAAAAAGCCATCCCTGCTCTGCCTTTGAATTAAAGTATAGATCTAATAGAGGTGTGTGTGTGTGTTTGTTGAAGTGTAAGTAATGTGTAATAAACTTCTCATAGTTAAGGTTCACAATTGAATGAGTGTTGACATGAGTCCTTGCTTGTCAGCACATCAAGGCAGTGAGAATACCCATCATCCCACTGTGCCCCACTCCCTCTCAGCTCCCAGGCATCCACTGACTTGCTTTCTTTCTGTCATGATGTACCACTGTGAAGCAGGGTGGAGATGTTGATGGTGGTGGTGGTGGTGGTGGCGGTAGCGGCAGTGATGGTTACAATGATGGTGGTTATGGTATTGATGGTGTTGGTGATGGTGAGGGTGATGATGGTGGTGATGGTGGCTCTTTTGCAGGGTAGTTCTAGTGGGATGGAGGAAGATGAGTAGAGAGGGAAGATGAGGACAAACATGGTCGAAGTAGCTTATTCTCATGTATGAAAACAGAACAGTGAAGCCTGTGGAAATAGTTTTAGGAGGGAGGGTAAAGGAAGAGGGATGGGAAGGGTTGATCAGATCTGTTGTATACACCCCAGGGACCCCAGTCCCCTCCTGCCCACTCCAGTTTGGACCTCTCCACGGTTTTCAGGAATTCTCACCCTGCTCACAGCCGATTCCCCAAGCTCCAGGCTCACAGTCCATCCACAGCTTTTTGCCAGATTCAATTTCCCATTATTTGTTTAACACTTTTCTTGAAATGACTTCAAGTTTTTCTATCAGCTTCAGGAAGACGTTGAATAAATAAAATACCTTGAACATAAAATAGGGACATAAATGTGGGCTGGCCAACTCTGCTGCTTAAAGTCCCCCTAAGGCTGGTCTTTTCCTTCCTTCCTTCCTTCCTTCCTTCCTTCCTTCCTTCCTTCCTTCCTTCCTTCCTTCCTTCCTTCCTTCCTTCCTTCCCTCCTCCCTCACTCCCTTCTTGCTTCCCTCCCTCCCTCCCTCCCTCCCTCCCTTCCTTCCTTCCTTCCTTCCTTCCTTCCTTCCTTCCTTCCTTCCTTCCTTCCCTCCTCCCTCACTCCCTTCTTGCTTCCCTCCCTCCCTCCTTTCCCCCCTGCCTTCCTTCTTCCCTCCCTTCCTTCTTTCCTTCCTTGTACTGAGGTTTGAACTCAGAGACTTGTGCTTACTAGGCAGGTGATCTACTGCTTGAGCCATTTTCTCAGTATTCTATTACTTCAGTTATTTTTTTTTATATACAATCTTGCATTTTTGTCCAGAGCAGATCTAGGCTCCTACCTATGCCTCCACCTTGCCAGTAGCTGGGATCGTAAATGTGATGAACATATCTGCCTTATTATTGAGATGGGGTCTTGCTCGTTGCCCAAGCTGGCCTCAAACCACAATCCACAGTCGACGCTCCATCTCCAGCACAGATGGGATTGCAATTCCTGGTCTTCCCTAGGCTTTTACTGAAGAAGTGTTGCCAAGCGGCTTGAGAGGAGGGAAACCAGAGCCCACCTGCCAAAGGCACTTTCTCCTCCATAACATCCAGAAGATGGAGAAGGAAGAATCCCTTTCCTGTAGTTGCCCCCAGTGTTGGGTGGGGCCATTTTGTGGCCAGAGGCCAACACCATCTTGGCTATCAGGTGGTGTGAGTCCACTCTGAGGAACACCGTGCCCACTGCTCAGCCATGCGTAGCAATCCCCACTTCACACAGAGAGAAACTGAGGCCTAACATGCAACAGGTTCTGCTCAAGTGATGCGGCCATAGCAGAACTTGAACTTGTTGGCTGGGTGCCCTGACTCACACCTGTAACTCTAGCCACTCAGGATGCTGAAATTAGAAGGTTATAGTTCAAAGCCAGCCTGGTCAGGAAAGTCCATGAGACTCTTATTTCCAATTAACCACCAAAAAGCAGGATGTGAAGCTGTGGCTCAAATGGTTGAGCACCAGCTTTGAGCAGAAAAAGTCAAGCAAGCATGTGAGTCCCTGAGTTCAAGCCCCAGAAGTGGCACCAACAAACAAACCCAGAAAAGCAAAACCTGAACTGCTGACTGTGCAGACTATATTCCTTGGGGCCCAGGCATCATCTTGGACGGGGACTCTTGTCTGTATCCCCCCCTACTCGGCCCTCCTACCAGGTCCTGGCTATCTGCTGCCCGCTGGGTTTGCTCTTCAGACCCAGAGCACCTAGATGTCATGACAGCTGGGTGAGCCTGGGGCCCCAGAAGCAGGGAAGTCTGATGGTCTATCTGTCCTGCCCCCTCTCCCACCCCCCCAGCTCAGCAGCCACATCAAAGCAGAGGGGAGGGGGTGGGGAAGGGCGGAGGAGGAAGGAGGTGCCGGGCTCCTGCTTCCTCCAGGAGGTTGGGCTCACAAACATCAGGAGGCGTCCTCTCCCAGCACAGAGTTTCCGGGCAATCATTCTCCCTCGGCCTTCTTCCTGAGCACATGGGTGGCACACTGCTAGTGTGCAGGTCTGACAAGGCACTCCCAACCATGGTGGGCCTACCAGCAAAGTGAAGTCAGGGTCGTTGGCCAGCCTGCCTCCCTCACTAGCTCTCAAACATCTGAGCAGCCACCCTGCGGGGCCCTGGTACTGGGGACTCAGGTCTGTAACCCCTGCCTTGGAGGAGCCCAGGGGTGGAGCAAAGGACAAGCTTTGATCTCATCCATAGCTTCCAGGGGAGAAGGGCCAGGGGGAGAAGAGAGGCCACAGACATCTGACTTGTTTGGTCTAGAAGAAAGGAGTCCAGGAGAGAGCAAAGGGGCAGTTAGCCAGGTGATGGCAAGGAAGAGTGCTCTGGGTTGAGGGAATTGCAGATGCCAAGGCCCTGTGGCAGAAAACAGCTTGGCTATGGAAGAGGATGGAAAGAGGCCAGAGAAGCAGAGCACAGAGAAAAGAAGGAAGCATGGCACTGGACAGGCCTGACCCCACAAGGTCTTGTGGGCCAATTCAGTGTTATAGTCTCCATTATAAGAGTAGTAGATTGGGGGCTGGGGATATAGCCTAGTGGCAAGAGTGCCTGCCTCGGATACACGAGGCCCTAGGTTCGATTCCCCAGCGCCACATATACAGAAAACGGCCAGAAGCGGCGCTGTGGCTCAAGTGGCAGAGTGCTAGCCTTGAGCGGGAAGAAGCCAGGGACAGTGCTCAGGCCCTGAGTCCAAGGCCCAGGACTGGCCAAAAAAAAAAAAAAAAAAAAAAAAAGAGTAGTAGATTGGGCCGGGCACTGGTGGCTCATGCCTATATTCCTAGCTACTCAAGAGGCTGAGATCTGAGGATTGTAGTTCAAAGCTAGCTCTGGCAGGAAAGGCCACGGGACTCTTATCTCCAATTAACCACCAGAAAGTCAGAAGTGGTGCTGTGGCTCAAGTGGTAGACCACTAGCCTTGAGCTGAAGAGCTCAGGGACAGTGCCAACGCTCAGAGTTCAAGCCCCAGTACCAACATTATAAAGAAAATAGAAGGGAACAATGAATGGAGACGCTCATGTTGGGTTGGAGAGCAAGGCGGGAAGCAAGGCAGCAAGAGGGGCTGGTGGATGGTGGCCCTGTAGAAAGGCGGGCACCACTGCCTCCCTGGTGACTGACCTGGAGGAAGGTCAGGAAGGAGGAGAAGCTGTGACCCAGAGGCAGACACTGGGCGACAGAATCTTCCACATGAGCAGAGAGAAAACAGCCCAGGTCAGAGCTCCCCTACCTGCCTGCAGGGAGGCCAAGCCATGATTGTGGGGTACACCCTGAAGAAGTACCCGGACTCATTCACCAGCCCTGACCCTGCTGCGCTCCAGTTCTGCTTCTGTAAACAATGTCACTGTGGCCCTGGGGATGGAGCATTTGCCCCCCCCCCCAGGTGACCAGGGCTCACAGCCCCAGTGGCGCCTAGAGGTGACAACCATCTTTGTTTCTGCTGCATTTGCCTCAATTGGTCCATGACCACCTGAAGATGGGTGTCATTAGTGGAGGAGACCTTTCTAATGTCAAAGGTCAAAGCATTGCTCCTTTAATAATGGTCCCGGAAAGAGAGAAAGAATGAAAGAAAGAGAGGGGGGAGGAAGGAAGGAAGGAAGGAAGGAAGGAAGGAAGGAAGGAAGGAAGGAAGGAAGGAAGGAAGGAAGGCCCCTCCCCAGCAAGTTGACAGAGGCCATTGTCCCTCCACGGGTCATTTCAACTAATGTCCATCTCATCTATTCTGGGGACTCAGGGCTCAGAGTGTCCTGCTGATGGACGTGTAGATTTGAGGACCCCTCTGTGGGGCCTTTGAGACCCTGGGATTTACAGAAACTTGTAGAAGTCTTCCCTCCTTGTCCCTCTCCTATTAGTCATTCACTCTACTAGGGAAAGGGAAGAGAGGAAAGGACAAAGTCACTCCCTAGGGGACATGGTCAGAAAGGGGACCCAGCCTGTGGCCACTTCCTCTGTCCCTTAGCAGTGGGACTAGCTGTATAATTTGCAAGGCCTGGTAAGAAATAAAAATACAGGACCCTGCCCCCCCCCTACTTTACAAATGGTTGCCAATTCTAAGACAACAATGAGGCATTGGTGAGCTCTGTCTGTCAGGTTCTGGTGCCAGGGACTCTCTCCCCACCCAGGGGCAGGGTCTCCCCTGCTGGGGGAGTCACTTAAGAAACAGTCACTAAACCAGGCTGCTGGAAGCTCACACTATAATTCTGAGATCTGAGGATTGTGGTTCGAAGTCAGCCTGGACAGGAAAGTCCATGAGACACACATCTCCAGTGAACCACCAGAAAACCAGAAGTGGTGCTGTGGCTCAAAGTGGTAGAGTGCTAGCCTTGAGCAACCAGAAAGGCTCAGAGGCAGTGCCCAGGCCCTGAGTTCAAACCCCATAACTGACAAAAGAGAAGGGGGTCACCAGCTCCGCCCAGCCCTGGCACACTGTCACCATGTCACCATGCCCAGGACCCTGTGTGGCCTCCTTTCTCTGGGCTGATGAAGGAGATGGGAGGAAGGAAGAAGCCAATAGGGCCAGATACCTGTCAGACAGGTGCCCACAGAGAGCACTGTGGGGCTGTGGGCTTTGCAAGCCAGGTGTGTGTGTGTGTGTGTGTGTGTGTGTGTGTGTGTGTGTACATGAGTGTGTACTGACTGGGCCTGGCGCCTCCAGACCTATGGGGAAATGGAGACCCAAGAGGGGACAGGGCAGAACCAGGCACCTGCCTGCCACTCACCTTCTCTTCCTCCTCCCCCCGCCCCGCACCCCTCAGTGGGGGACAGAGACTCAGAGTAGAGTGGGCAAGGCCTAGGGGCCCCACTCTGCCACACGGCCCTCACCGTCAGCTCCTGGTCCCCTTTGAGGCATCTGGAGCCCAGGCCAGGGTGGGGTGGGGGAGTTGTTTGTCCCGGCGCCCTGGTTTCTATCTCTGAAGCAGCAGCAGCCCTTCCTATCTCCAGCGTGAGCGTCCATAAAAAAATTAATGGGCCCTGCAAAGAAAGAAGCCCAACAACGTAGGAAGGCTTTTTAGACAATCAATTAAAAGCCTAGGAGAGGGATTATCTCATTGAAATATCAATTTTTAATAGCACTGCATCTTTGAGTTTCCTCTCAAAATAAAACTTTGCCCAGTCCATTTGCCTACCTAGCTTTCCACTCCATCTGCTGCTGACTTTGGCTGACCTGAGCTCTAGCTAGGCTGGCCTTGGGCACTGCCCAGAGCAGGGACCTAAGAAGTTGCAGGGAGAGGATTCATTTACTCACTCATCTGCTCATTCATTCATTCTCTTGCCCACCCAGTGCTCTGTGAGTACCAGCTATGAAGCAGGTTCCCAGGTGAACAAAGGGGAGGAAACCACAGGTGAGCTGAGGAGCAGTCAGCAATTACAGAAGGTGAAGTCCCTGGAAAAATAAGTGCCAAGGGGCTGAGCAGGGGGTGCTGGGGGCACTGGAGAGAGACATCCTCTTGCTTCTGGGAAGTGACATTTAAAAGAAGCCAGAAGTGATGCTGTGGCTCAAGTGGTAGAGTGCTAGCCTTGAGCACAGAGAGGCTCAGAGACAGAGCCCAGGCCCTGAGTTCAAGGCCTAGGACCAGCATGAAAAAAACAACAACAAAAACAACAACAAAGAATGGGGCCTCATGAGGTGACTTATGCCTGTGTGTTCAGCTACTTGGGAGGCAGAGATAGGAGGATTGTGGTTTGAGGTCAGCCTGGACAAAAAAGGAAACCACACTTTCAAAGAACAAGCCAGACATGGTGGTTTATTCCTGTAATGCCAGCTCCCTCTAGATACAGAGAGAGGATCTTGATCAAAGACTCAAGGACTCTGACCTTGGCAGAGCACAAGTGATTTATGCCTATAATCCCAGCCACACAGTGCACTGAGATCTGAGGACCGAGGCTCAGAGCTAGCCAGGGAACATAATCTCAAATCCTTGAGACTTTCATCTCCAGTGAACCAGCATAAAGCCAGAAGTGGCCATGTCATTCAAATGGTAAAGCGGTGACACTGTGCTAGTCCTTAAATTCAAGTTCTAGTACTGGTGCACACACACACACACACACACACACACACACACACACACGCGCCAAAAAAGCACAAGATTCTCTTTGAAAAATAAAGCAAAAGTGGATGAGGAAATATGAGGCTCTGAGTTTAGAACCGCCCTTCCCTGGGGCAGGAAGGGCCTGGGTGTTGGAGGAGTGACTGGGAGGCCTGTAGCTGGACAGGGCCAGGGACAATGGCAGTGAGAAATGCATTGTGGGGCAGGGTGTGTGCGCTGCATTCAGCCTGTTCGGTGAGTCTCCACTCTGGAGAGGGGCCTGGGTTCAAGTCCTGCTTCTGGGTTGCCAGGAGACCTCAGGAGGTGGCCAAGGTCTCGGCCTTGGCTGACTCACCTGTATGATGGGGGACTAACTGCCCACCTCACAGGCTCAGGAGTGTCACAGAAATGAGGGAGCAGCCGCCCACCTGGCTCAGCTCCTCACTCTGCCTCTACCTCTCTTAGCTGGGCAGTGTTTTCCTTTTACACCTCAGGAACTAGGGATCTGAGGGAAGTTCCCACCAGCCATGTTCCCAAGGAGGCTGGCACATGCCTCTGGACTCCCACGGAGGGGGTTGCGGGCCGGCAAACCCTGCTCTGCTTCTCTGCTTTTCTCTATGAGTGGTGGCATGGGACCCAGGGCCTCATGCACTTCAGGCAAGCGCTGCCTCCCCAACTGCATCTTCTCCCAGCCGTGTGAACGGAGGGCAGAGGAGCGGAGGATTTCAGTGCGGTTCACAGGCCAGAGGGGCCGGGTGCCCTGAGTTAAGCTGCTTGGCCACAGGACTCCTTCATTCCTAGATAATGAGGAACCTTAACTCTGACCCATCTAAGTGGCCCAGGGAGGCTCTGGATGGGAGTGGGGGGGAGTAAGGTGACACACATGAATAGCTGGAACCTCCCTCTCTCTCCTCCCTCCCTCCCTCCTTCCTCCCTCCTTCCCTCTCTTCTTTCCTTCCCCACTCTTCCTTTCTTCCTCCCTCCTTCTCTTTCTTTCCCTCCCTCCCTCCCTCCCTCCCTCCCTCCCTCCCTCCCTCCCTCCCTCCCTCCCTCCCTCCCTCTTTTCTGCCTCTTCCCACCATTTTCCAGTCCCTGCTCCGAGCCAGGCACAGAGGCTGAGGGCTATAGCCCAGAATGCCAGACTCAGATCTGAGTCCTGATCCTGTCACCCCCCTCACCCCCCCCACCCCCCCCCCCACCCCCCACCGTCTCCAGGCCTCAGTTTCCTCATCTTGCTGTGGTCTACCCCTCACTGTGTGCTTTCCTGCACAGAGCCTGAAGGGGGCGCCCCTGTGGAGCTGTCACCAGTGCCCAGTGCAGGGCAGGTGCAGAGATGGGGCGGGGGCGGGAGATGGAGAGGGGGCACCGCAGGGGCCTGATCCCAGATCCCAGAGTGTCAGGGGGATGACTGCTCTTGGGGAGCCGGTCCTGAGTGGAAACCCCACGGCTGGGCTTGGGTGGGGAGGGGCCTGGCTCCCAGGTCACCTCTTCAGCCTCTCCCAGGGAGGGGTTTGAGTGCCGTGGAGACCCCGCCAGCACAGCTGTGTCTGTGGCTTCCCAGGGTCCCTTGCTCTATGGCGAGGCTGCCGCCAGGGGCCTGGAAGGCAGCTGGCATCGCACAACCTGCAATTAGGAGATAAAGTCGGCAGGGGAGCTGGGTGGTGGTGGCGTATGTCAGTGGGATGGGGCTTAGCTGCAGCTGGTTCCGGGGTGCCGCCTGCCTCTGCTTCCAGCCCCCCACCCACTGCCCCAGAAGGGTTGGCTGGAGTGGCTGGGGTCCCCAGATGGACAAGGCACTGGGGACTTGGGAGGGAGTGCAGAGCATAAGGAGAGTAGAAAAATGGCAGTCCTGTCCTTGGATGTGGGTGTGGTCAATCAATTCCTTGTGCCTCCCGTTTTACAGAGGGACACACTGAGGACCAGAGAGGGGCAGGAGTGTATGGGAAGGCACACAGCAAGCCAGGTTTGTCTGGAGTGCAGGACCGGGGTGTCTCACTCTGGGCATGGAGGGGCTGTGTGGTAGTCAAGCTGGGCAAACCCACCTTGTCTGGGAGCAAGGGCAGTGCCCCCCCCGCCCCTCCCTCCCTCACACTGCAGGGGGAGGAGGGGCTCGCCGCTGCGGCTGGCCCAGCCGGTTCTCCAGCCTGTCTGGGCACCCCAGGCCTGGGAGGAGTTCCTGGGGCCCAGCACCCTATTCAACTCCTGGACTGCTCAGCAGAAACCCCGTCTAGGACCCGGTCTGCAGCCAGTGCAGGGGGCGGCATGGGCTGCTTCTGGCCTTAGCCTCTTAGACATCCAAGCCCCCCCATCCCTCCCTCCCAAGATCTTTGCACACTCCCCAGGCCCAGGGACCTGTGATGGCTGCTAGGATGATTCTCTAGCATGACAAGTAAACCCACTATTGCTTTTTTTCTTTTGGTTGGGGGGCTTGAACTCAGCATCTGGGTGCTGTCCTTGAGCTTTTTTGCTTGATGTTAGTGCTTTACCACTTGAGCCGCAACTCTACTTTCCACTTTTTGGGGATTCATTGGAGAGAAGAATCTCACATTTTCCTGCCTGGGCTGGTTTTGAACCATGATCCTCGGATCTCAAGCCTGAATAGCTAGGAGTATAGGCGTGAGCCACCAGCGTCTGGCTCTGCTTGGATTGCTCTTAAGACCAATCCAAGAGGCCTGGTTTTGCAGGGCTCTGCTGGGGGAGGACAACTTTGAGTGGCTGGGAGGGCCCCCCTCCTTCCCCTCCCCACCCCCCCAGCCTGGCTGAGATACCAGGGCCTGGGAAGGCAGGCTCAGGTTGGGGCTTCACAGGGCGGGGCCTTGGAGGGGGCCCTGGACAGCAGCTGTGTGGCCTTGGGATAGCTCCTGGCTCTCTCCGAGCTTCCGGATCTCAGCACAAATGGAAGGATAATGTGCAATAAACATTAACTGCTTTGGCAGTCAAGTCCTCAGCCCCCATAGAGCTGAGCCCAGAGTGTGGACTTGGCCTGGTTATTTATTCAGTGTTGGGGGGCAGGGGGGGAGTTGGTGCGGCATTTCCCCTCTTCCCTGTTCAGAGAGAAACTGCATGAAGACAGAGGAAATGGCGCCCTCAAATGCTTTCCAGGGCAAGGCAGTGGTAGGGCAGGAAGGAGGCTGGGGAAGAGCAAGGCTAAAGGGGCTGCAGGGACTACGGCGCACAGGTGCCAGGGGGCAGCCACCTTCCGCTGGGCACCTGCCGCCCCCTTTGAGCAGGACCTGCCCAGTGAGGCCAGAGGTGCTGACATTTGAGGGGAGGGAAACCCACACTTTGAGGCGAAAACTTCCCATGACTAATATTAGCAGTGCATTAAAGATTTCTCCAGAGCATCACGTGAGCCAGAGCTAATGCTTCTGTTGGCAGAAGCTGCAGCAGATCACCGGTGATTTTGCTGAAGGTGAAGTGAGCCATGGGGGGGTGGGGGTAGAACACATTCCAGGCCCCTGGGGGTCACCAAGGACGGCCTTGGAGCTGTCCTTCCCCTCCCAAGGCCTCTGTTTTGCACATATTGACATGGGGTGGCTCTACTGGCAGACATTCCCAGCAGCTGCGGGCAATGGGGAGATGGGCTATGACGACCCCCTCCCCCAATCCCCTCAGCACTATCTGGCTGCAGGAGCCGGGGAGTCTGAGGGCCTGGAGGGTCTGCTCTGCGTCTGGCAGGTCTTAGGAGGTGTCTCTCTGGGCTGCTGTCACTGGAGCCTGGCTCCTAGATCCCCAGGGTCAAAGGGCAACACTTTTGGCCTTTTTTCTGGCCAACTTCCTGTTTGGGAGAGAAACCAGAAAGCCCCCTGGCAGGAAATGGTCTCTGCTGAGGCTTTGTGGACCTGGCTCCGGGGAGGTGGGGAGAATGCCCTTCAGGGGGACCCCCAAGGCTGTCTGGCTCACCCACTCGCTCCAGCTCCTTTCTCTGGAGCCCGGGAGGAGGCGGGGCTACTGCCATGGCAGCAAACCCCACTCACTGGCACCAGCACCTGCTGGGCTCCACAGGGAACTGTCACCCGCCCACCCTGGTAGGGAGCCCCCTTATCAACAGACTCTGTCCTCAGTGCCAGGCTGAACCCAGACTCTCCTTGTATACCCCGGGCTCAGGGAACTCACTACTGCTGCGTGTGAATAATTCTCACAATGCTTCCTCCTGCAAGACAGGGTTTGGAGTTCAAATCCAACTCACACACCTCACCAGGGCAGCTACTGGCTCCTGCTTCTAACTCAGCCTCCACCCCTACTCAGCATAAAGCTGCTGGGTGCAGAAGGCTTAGAAATTAAACATCAAAAGCAAATCCACTACCTGTCACATACGACCCAGAGCAAGACAGAGGGAAAGCTGAGAGGGCTTATTTAGTATTTATCTCCTACTCTACTATGAAACATCTCAGCTTACAGATGGAGAAACTGAAGCTCAGAGAAGGCAAGTAACTTCCTTGAGGTCACACAGCCAGTAAGAGGCTAAGGAAAGATTTTAGTCCATCAGATGTTCAAGCTGAAGTTCTGTGCACAGTAGATGTGCACAACACCTCCTCCTTCTTGGACAGGGGCTCGATGCCAGACCCCTGGCAGTTCTGATGGTAGTTTGTTCATTCATTCACTCATTCATTCATCCAACAATAACTGCACTCTGGCTCAGGCTGATGCTGGCTCCTCACCCCATTCCGTATCTGCCACACTTTCAGGATTCTGCTCTGAGGATGTGAACTCCATTTATTATAAAACACTGGGTTTATCACTTTGTATTATGATCAACTGCCGCTGGACCGCCAAGATCTAGAGAGGCAGCCAGGCTTGGGGCCCCGCGACCCTCCTCTGGCCTGCCTCACCCTTGTACGAAGTGCTAGCTGAGGCCACCTGTCCTGGGGGCCCAGCTGTCCTGTGTGTCCACAGACCACACCGGCGTGAGCAGTACTGGGCACGTATATAATATATATATATATGTAAAATAATCAAACAGGCCTCCCTGCCAGGCCAGGCTGCTGTCCTCCTGGGAGAGAAGCCAGAGGCCTGTGGCCGGGGCAGGGTCTCAACACCGGTCCTTGCAGGCAGCTGTGTCGGCCGGAGTGGCTTCAGGTCACTGCACCCAGCCCCGGAGGCTCTAGGCCACCTGGATCTGCAGGTCTTCGTCCTCATCCAGGTCGCTGGCTCCGTCCCCGGCCTCCTCCGTGCTGAAGCGGGCACTGCGCATCTTCCCAAAGAGGGGGCCGTTCTGCTGCTGCCTGCGGAGCCTGTGGGGTGCGGGTGATGGGAGGTGAGGCCCTGAGCGGCTGCACCCTCCCGCGTGGGTGCCTGTGCAGGGCACCATGTGGTAGGTACCTCCATTTGCAGCTGGGGGCTTAGAGAGGGGATTCAGCTGGCTCAATGTCAGGGGGAGCAGGTTTGGGCAATCGAGAGCCCTTATATCCCGGATAAACTTCCTAAAGGCAAAAATGTACTGGGCATACTTACCCCCCCCCCCCCGTCCCCCGGCCGAAGAGCTGGGGCAGGAAATGACCCCCACCCCCACCCCAGCCAAGTGGCCGCCCAGCTGGCCAGCCAGCCAACGGATCTTACTGGAAGGCATGAATTATTAACACGGTACCGAGGGGCTCCATTACTGCGAGGTGATTTAGCGAGTTGTCCCAGACAGTAAAACAGGAAAAGTGGCGAAGTGCACACAGACAGCGGGGCTGGGGGATCCTGCCGTCCCCGTGGCGGCCTCACGCATGCCCGCAGCCGAACAGGGCTCCGGCGGGGCACCGCGGGCTCGTTTCCAAAGTCTCTGGCTCTGAGCAATGTGACCGAGGCTAAGTGGCCTTGCAAGGGGCGGGCACTGTGGGGCTGGGGCCTGACTTGAAGTCACTCCAGGCAAATGGGGGAAACTGAGGCCCAGAGCCTGTCCTTCTAGACCCAAGATTTTAGCAGCACTGGGTGAGTACTCAAAAAAACATCCCTCTTTTGTCTTCCCAGATAAGCCAGGCCCACTGCTCCCAGCACAGGACCTGACCCCACCCTTACCCCCTCCCCAGGGTGGCAGTGAGGCTGGCAAGGTAGTGACTCAGTACTCACCCTCGGGTGCTATTAGAAACATGAGTCAGCCAGTTTAATTCTCACAAGAGATGAGAACCACCATCTAAGCCAATCAAGCCAGGTACTGGTGGCTCACACCTGGAAATCCTAGCTGCTCAGGAGTTTAAGGCTAGCCCATCTCCAAACTAACTACCAAAAAGCTGGGCTGTGGGCGTGGCTCGAGTGGTAGAGTACCAACTGAGAATGAGCAAGCAAGCTAAGTGAAAGAATAATGTCAAAGAATAATAAAATAAAATACAAAACTACAATCAATCCCATTTTCCAGACGCGGGGGTGGGTGAGGAAGAACAGACCCAGAGATACAAAGCATTCCAAGACTATACCCAGCCTCCCCACCCCACCCCATGCACAACTTGAACTCAGGTCCCTCTAGTCTGAGGGTAAGAACACAGGTAAGAGTGTGGCTAGCGCCATGGCCACCTCTTCCGCTCCCCTAGGCTTCTAGGCTACAGGGGACACTTGGATCTGACATTTCCCGGCTCAGGGGAAGTGTGTGTGTGGGGGGGGGGGGGTTGGGGTGGGTGTAATGGGGTGAGACAGGAAGAGGAAGGGAGTGGACTGATCATCCATCCCCAGACCTCCAGAGCTGACCTGCCTTCAAAGAAGGGAACCCCTGCCACTCGCTGATCTCCCTCCAGCCCTTCACACCTTCACACCCATGCTGTTCTGGGGGATCTGAGGCTGGGCGGCCCTGGGGCTGCCTATTCTTCAGCGCTGCCTGCCCCTCGGCAGCCTTGGCCTTGGCAGAACCTCCTTGGCAGCCCTTCCTGACCTCGCTCCACCCAGGGCCCCCAGCTGGGCTGGCTTCCTGCATGCGGCCCCTCCTGGTTTCCTGCCTGGAGGGGGACATGCTTCTGGCTCCCCAGATCTCTTCCTTCTGCACCATCCCCTCTGGCCCTCTTGGGGGCTCTGGCCCTGACCGTGTTTCCTGCTCCATGTCTAGGAGGTCCCCTCTCCTGCTGGCCAGCCCGCCGAGGCCCACCTGGACTGCAGGTGCTCCAGCTGCACCTGTAGGTTCTCACTGTGCTCCGTCTGCTCATCTAAGGATCGCTGCAGCTTCCGGGCCTGGTTGTGGGCTTCATCCAGCTGTGGGTGAGCAAGGGTCAAGGTCACGACAGTCACCAAGGTCCAGGGCTGCCAGGAGCATCCTTGCTGCCCTTCCTTCCTCCCTCCCTTGACATACTCCTGCTTTCCCCACCCAGCAGTCCAGGGGGACAGCCAGCCAGCCTTCAGCACACACCAAGCTACCAGGGACCCCCCACTAGATATCCATTTGCACATCCATCATCCACCCAGCCCTCCCTCCAGACACCACCTCCCCCCTCCCCCCACCTGCCCCATCCAGGAGCCCTCTTTCCATCCCCGCACTCCCCCTCACCGGCTCATTCACCTTGTACCTTTCCTTCCCTCCCACCTGCCTAGCCATGCTGCAAGGTGCCAGCCAGTGGGCGTGGCTGGCCAGGGGACGGCACCAGTGGCCTGGGTACTCGCCTCATCCTCGGCTTGGGCCAGTTCCTTCTTCAGCTCCTCCACCCGAAGCCGCAGCTTCTTCACCTCGGCCTCATGCTGCTCCACACGCCGGTTGGCGTGGGTCAGCTCTGCCGCCTTCTCCTGCACCTGCTTCTTCAGCTTGCCATGCACGTGCTTCAGGTCAGCCAGTTCCTGCAGGGACGGGGTGGGGAGGGGCTCAGGCTCCCAGGGGCCCTGGGCAGCGCTGGGACCCAGGTCTCCCCCACCTGCTGTATGGGCACCAGCATTCAGGCCTGCGGGTGGTGCAGGAGGGAGTGGTGGACCCGTGAGTGCGAGAGGTGTGGAGATGCACAGAGGAGCTCCAGGCAGGGAGGAGCTCAAGGAGTGGGTGTCAACGGCAGAGATGGATCATCAGAACTAGATGGGTGCTGGTGGCTCACCCCTGTAATCCTAGCCACTAAAGAGGCTGAGATCTGAGGGTAAAAAATAAAAGGTCTGTGACTGTTTGGAAGTGTGGCTCAAATGGTAGAGTACCAGCCTCAACCAGAAAAAGCTAAGGCCTTCCTGGCCTGCCCCTAGCCCTTCACCCCCACTCAGCCTGCTCACACACACTTCTGCCTCAAGTCCCCCCCAAAGTGCTCCCGGCACCGGCCTCCTCTGCTCAGTGCCACAGGTGTCTTGTTCCTCCACTATCCCCGTCCCTCTCCCTGTGGGACAGACGGTCACACTATCTCACTGGAGGTGAACTGTCCCCGTCCCCTGAGAACTCAGCTCCAGTGGTGCTGCCTCCTGGAGACCTGTCCAGAACCTGGGGCCTAGGCCAGGTCCCCAGGGTCTCTCTCGCTGCCCTAACGAGGGAGCTGTGTGAGAAGCACTGGCATCTGTGACCCCAAGACTAATGCCTGTCCCCCCCACCCACTCATGAGCCATGTGTTCTGGGATGAGGGTGCCCCTGTATTCACTATGGTGTCCTTAACACTGTGGGTACCACACACACGCAGCTCCTGCTCAGTCCAGACCCACAGTGGGTGCTCCATAAAGGGGCCAGAAGTATGGGCAGGCCTAGCATATGGTGGGTGCTGACTAACTGCAGCCACAACTTGGGAACCTCTCACCCCAAAAGGCTTGGGACCAGGGATGTTTGGCAGTGCAGATTTTTCTTTTTGGGACTCTGGAATCTCTGCGCCGGAGTCTAATTCCTTTACATTCACACAGGCCGGGCTTCTCTTTGGGGATACGGAGCCTAAGGGAATGTGATACAGCACGGTTCCAGTGCACCAGTGTTCTCCAGGCTCTCAGGCTCGCCGGGCGGGCGCTCTACCGCACGGGCCACACGGCACCTGCATTTTGATGGGGACCCACATCTATCTGTCAGGTGTGGAATTTCCTGCCTGGCCATCGTTCGGATCTTGGAGCCTTTGGGGTTTCAGATGTCCGGCCCCGTTAGGCAGAGCCCCTGGGTGGCACGAACCTCAGAGCGGGCGCACCGCCTGGCGGCTCCACTCCCTGCCCCACCTTGTTCTTCTCGAACAGGGCAGCCTGGCTGGCCCGCAGGTCGCAGTCCAGGGCGCTGGCCGTCTGCCGCCGCCGCCGGGCCAGGGCCTCCTCCAGGTCCCCCACCTGCGCCCGCAGCTTCTTGTTCTCCCGCTCCAGGCCCAGCTTCTCGGTCTCCAGCCGCTCACGGCGGCCCCACTCGGCTGCATTCTCTGCCTGCAGCCGCTCCATCTGCAGCAGGACAACAGGACGGGACAGGCTCGAGGGCCGGGGCAGGACATCCCCCCCCCCCCCCCGGAGCTGTTTTTGGCTCCAGGAAGCAGATCCAGCTGCAGCGGATATAATTAAACTGAGTTTCTTTCATGGTGGGCAGGATGCGGGGTGCTTCTGGACTCTGTGTAGGAGGGGGTGCCTCCTACAGACAGGGCACCCTGGGGCGAGCCTCCCTCCCCCCAGCACAGGCCTGGCCCCCACCCTCCTCTTCCTGACCTGCTGATGGAACCCCTGGCCCCTCACCTCGCCTCTCAGCTCGGCTATTTTCCGGTCCATGCTGGAGCGTGCACCCAGCTCATCCTCGAGGTCTTCGGACATGCGGCCCAGCTCGTCCTGGTGTGCTTCCTTCAGGATGCTGAGCTGCAAGGACCACAATGGCCTGGTGACGGGAGGACCACCAGCACTTAACCTGAATCCAGTGAGGGCGGGCAGGGGGATGTGCTGGTCAAGAGGGCTCCAGGGGCCCGAGGCTACAACCGAATGCAGCACAGCAGGCCACCCCAGGGCCTTTGCACATCCTTCCTTCTGGAACAGTGTGAGGTGTTTTGAACAATTGGCTTTGGCCTAAAGGCTGCCTCCTAGGGAGGCCTCTCCTGTCTACCTGACCTACCTCCCCACTGCAAGCCAAAGGACAGGGGCTTGTCTGTCCTCATCCTCCATATCCCTGCAGACTTGGTACAAAAGCCTTGAAGCCACACCCGCTGAGCTAAACACCAGTCTGAGCATGGGGGTTCAGAATTGGCTGGGATGCTTTCTATATAGTTATTATATGTAATATATGCAACATGTATTCTATATTGCTATAATAATTGAATGCCCTGTTGTTCAGCAAAAAAACCTAACCAGAGATGTAAGGGGGGAAACTTCCTGTGCTTCCCTTTCCTGTAAATGTTTATAGTTCATGATGGGAACAGCTGAGAGAGCTGGACTGCTCTGCCCATACCCCAAGATGCAGGTAGGCAGACGGAGAGATGGAGCTGGGGTCTGGGACGCTGTGTTGGAAGTTTCTTAAGAGATCCTGGAAGACCAGCCTCCATCTCTTCCAGGGCTAAGTTTGAGGCCTTGAGATCTCTGAAAACCCTGCAGCTCCAGCCCAGTGTTTCCAGGGCCGACTGCGCCCCCTGGTGGCAGAAGCGGCAGCCCAGCCCTTCCCTCCTCCCTGGGTACCACAGCAAGGGACTCCTCTGTGTTTCCTCATTTGTAAGCTGGGACTCGACTTCCCCCAGTATCACAAGAGTTCAGTGACACCCAGCACATGTTTGGCATCCTGAGCGTCCCATCGGGCTCCTTCACTGTGGTTGCCGGTGCTGTGAGGTCCTGCTCCTGGGGCCTCCCGTCTCACTTAGGATCTCCAGCTACCCTGGTGCCCCAGGCACACTGTTCCCACATTTTCTCAAGGATGTTTTCTACGAATTGCGTTAGGGCTTGCCGCGAAGGTCGCCTTCCTGTAGGAGCCTTTCCTGGCCCACCGCCTCACCTCTCTCCGGCTGTTTGGATTCCTTTGTGACGCATGAATTTACCTGCCTGGTCACCCACCATATATTCCCAGTGCCTTGTGTGTGTGTGTAGCCTCATCTGTCTGCCCTGGCCTCCACAAGAGGCTGGACTGCTGAGAAGAAGACATCCTGTCCACCACAGAACAACTCAGAACAACTGCTGAGTGAATGGACGAATTGCAGCCTTCCCCATCCCCACTGCCGGACTTCCACAGGGATCAAGTGCCCCCGGGCTCCAGACTCACTTGCTTGAGCATCTCCTGCTTGGTCTTGCTCAGCTCTTCATACTTGATCTTCCACTGGCTGAGCTCCACCTCCAGCTTCTCAATGTTCCTGCTCAGTGCCAGCTTGTCCCTGGGGCAGGGGGAGAATTATAAAGTAATCAGAAATGAGACGTTTTATTTTCGGAGGCTGGAAGTGCAAGGCTGAGTGTTGGCAGGATGGTTCCATCTTGGGCTAGGAGAGGGAACCAGTCCTCACAACCCCTAGCTTCTAGGGACTGCCTGGACAGATACCTCACCTGACCTTCGCCTTCTCGGGGCATTATGTTGATTTGGTTTTTGTGGGTGCTCGATATGGAACCCGGGGCTTTGAGCATGCTAATAAGCAAGTGCATTATACGGAGCATGTAGTTGCTGGGGCAACTACACCGTTTTTTTTTTTTCTTAAGGAAAGCCATGTGCATAGGTAACTTACACTGTCGGCATGCTTACCGGCCTCAGCTGAGTAGGGGGAAAGCTTGTTAGCAGCAGGTGTGAGACCTCGAAACGGCTCTGCTCAAGATCACTCACCCTGGTCAGTGCTCAGTCCTTTACAGGCCCAGCCCATTCTCCTTAGTCCCTTTGCCTCTTCCCTGTCCTCGAGTCATCCTCTGAACTTGATCTCCCAGCTCCATCCGCAGACTACTCCCTGCTCCCACCAGTGTTGACCCCACAGGCCAAGCCACTCAGTGCCCCTGAACCAAACTCCCAACCAACTTCCTCCCTCCTCCTCCTGCTTCATTGGAGCCATAACACTCTCCCCCCTCCACCCCACCAAGCGTGGGGGGGGGGGGGGGAACTCAGCCACCTTTCCTTCCTTTCTCCTTCCCTCCCTTCCTCTTCTTTTTTCCCTTGGGAAGTTCTCTCTTTCTAGGCAGACTCCTTACCACCAAACTGCAACTCCAGCCCCCCCCCCACTTTTTTTGGCAGTCCTGGGGCTTGAACTCGGGGCCCCTGGGCACTATTCCTTAGTTTCTTTTGCTCAAAGATAGCACTCTACCACTTGAGCCACAGCGCCACTTCTGGCTTTTTCTTTCTTTTCTTTTCTTTTTGCCAGTCCTGGGCCTTGGACTCAGGGCCTGAGCACTGTCCCTGGCTTCTTCCCGCTCAAGGCTGGCACTCTGCCACCTGAGCCACAGCGCCCCTTGTGGCCGTTTTCCATATATGTGGTGCTGGGGAATCGAACCGAGAGCTTCATGTGTAGGAGGCAAGCACTCTTGCCACTAGGCCATATTCCCAGCCCCACTTCTGGCTTTTTCTGTCTATATGGTACTGAGGAATTGAACCCAGGGCTTTGTGCATGTGAGGCAAACACTCTACCACTAAACCACGATCCCAGGCCACCAGCCCTCTTCTTTTTGTACTGGTTGTTTTAGAGATAGCTTGTTTTTGTTTTTTTTTGTTTTTTTTTTTTAATCCAGACTTGCACCTGGACTGTAATCCTCCTGTTTAAGCCTTCACACTTTAGCTGAGATGACAGGCACATGCCATCACGCCCAGCTTCTTCCGCTGAGATGGCATTTCTTGGACTTTTCTGCCCAGGCTGACCTGGACCTATGGCTCTCCCAACCCCATCCTCCCAAGCAGTAAGGATGACAGGCATGAACCTCTAGTACTTGGGCAGGTTTTGCCTTCTTTATGACTGTGTCTTAAGAGCTGAGCACAGTGCCTGACCCAGGGCAGGTAACTATTCTTTTAGAAGGAATCAGTAAATAAACTAGCCCTGGGCCCTTGGGTGCTACAAAATCCAGGCCTCTGGACTCAAGAGTACCTGTACCTTGCTGGTTGCACATTCGGAGACACGCTGAGGTTCTGGGGGTGCCCCAGCCCGCCCCTGCCTCCCCCTCTCCCCAGACTTACTCTCGCTCCTTGAGCAGCACCTTCTGGGACTCATCCAGCCGCAGTCGCAGGGCCGTCAGCTTGGAGGTGTCGTCCTCGGTGGCTGCGGGGTCTTCCCAAGGCATGCGGCTGCGCTCCTGGCGGCCCGAGCTGCCCCGTGAGCCCCCAGCGGCCGCGCCTCGGGCCTCCCAGCCTCCCTCGGGCTCCTCGGGCCTGCTCTTCAGCAAGCTCTCCACCAGGTCCAGCTCCTGTTGGGATTGAGGTAGAGGCTGAACCTGGCTGCCAGGCTCTGGCCTTTGGTCTGATCAGCTTGCTGGGGGATCTGAGCATGTCACAGGGTGCCTGTGGCCCCTGGCTTTCTCCCTCCTGCTCCTTTGCCCTGGAAGGCGGCCTCTCCACCTCTGGGGTATATGGCAGACTGTCCTCCAGGCCTTACCCTTTATCTTTTGGAACTGCATAGTTAGGCACTGGGGTGATGGGGAGCTCCCCATCACTGCGAATGTGCAAATGTTTGTTGAGACTAGTCAGAATAGAAGCTGCAGTGAGATGTGTACCACAGCTTAAGACACAATTCCCTCAAAAGGAACTTGGGGCTGGGAATGTGGCTTGGTGGTGGCATGCTTCCCCAGCATGAAGCCCTGTGTTCGATTCCTCAGTACCACATAAACAGAAAAAGCCGGAAGTAGCAGTATGGCTCAAGTGGTAGTGTGCTATCCTTGAGCAAAAGAAACTCAGGGACAGTGCCCAGGCTCTGAGTTCAAGCCCCAGGACTGGCAAATGTAAAAAAAAAAAAGCAACTTAATCTACTCCCAGAAGATGAGTGGCTCTGAGGTCTTGGGGAACACTGCCCTCTCTGCCCTCCTCTGAGACTGTCCCCCAGGGGGTACCTGAGATGCCACCGGGCCAAAGCTCCATTTCACAAATAGGTAATTGGGAAGACAGGGGACTCATTTCCGGTCCCCGAACGCAGAGCAGCTGGGCTGGTGTGCCAATTGGGCAGGCTGGGGACACCTCGATGTACCCGGCACAGGCCCTCCAACTGCCATGACAATCATATCAAGGGCTGGGGATATGGCCTAGTGGAAGAGTGCTTGCCTTGTATACATGAAGCCCTGGGTTCGATTCCCAAGCACCACATATACAGAAAATGGCCAGAAGTGGCGCTGTGGCTCAAGTGGCAGAGTGCTAGCCTTGAGCAAGAAGAAGCCAGGGACAGTGCTCAGGCCCTGAGTCCAAGCCCCAGGACTGGCAAAACAAAACAAAACAACAACAACAAAAAAAACAACCATATCAAGAGAACAGGCAGAGTGCTGGGCAGCCCCAACCTGAGCAGGGAACACCTCCGGACTCCAGGCAGCCCCACCCAAGGGCCTCAGCTGCCAGGAGGCAGCAGCGCCCACTCGAGTCCTAGGGGAATGGCTGGCC
Source organism: Perognathus longimembris pacificus (assembly GCF_023159225.1). Lineage (NCBI taxonomy): Eukaryota > Metazoa > Chordata > Mammalia > Rodentia > Heteromyidae > Perognathus > Perognathus longimembris. The sequence goes on along the minus strand of NC_063170.1, from coordinate 20,275,684 downwards.
TGCCTGGGGACAGAGCTGGGCAGCTGAAGGTCCCCACCCCTGGGACCTTCGGGCACCTGCCTGCTGGGTCAGGAGACAGCCCTGGCTCCCACCAAGGAAGCCCCTGCCATACTGTCACCATCTACTCCAGGCAGATGCCTGCATTCTAACGCCAGCAGCGGTTGGCACTGGCTAGGACTTTGGATCTGAGCCCCCTGCACCCCAGGGGCTTCTGTGGGGATAACTGGAGAGGTGCAGTGGGGTGAGCCCTGAACGCTGCAGACCTTACCTCTATCAGTGGGAATGCCTTCTGGCGGCTCACTCCTCCGCATCCCCCAGCGGAGCTCCGGCCAGGGCCCCCTGTGTTCTTACCCCTTAGCTCTGACCCACCTCTCTCCCAAAGTTCAAGTTGAAAGGAGCGAATGGATTGAGCTCTGCCATTGATTGATAACCTCCAGGCAACAAGTCTCTGGGCTCCTCTCTTGCGGCAAAGGGACGATTTAAGGGTTCTGTTGAGTTCTCAGGACCTCTAGAACCTGAGATCTCCGTCCTAAAGGTCTCCAGAAGTGAGTGGACCAGAGCTGCCATGGAGGCAGAGGGAGGAAGAGCTCGCGACCTCCATCAGGGGCTCGTTAAGTCCTGACTTCCTCCCCTGTGCGCCCACTTCCAGACCCAAAGGCAAGGTGGAGCCGCCCAGCCCCTCCCCGCCCCCCCCCCCCCCCGCCCCGCGCACCTGGTTGCCCGGCGGCCTCTCGCCCCCGACGTCGCGGTCGCGCACGGGCTCGCGCTCGGGTTCCCCGGCGCCGTCCTGCGTCCGGCCCGCCTCGCCCCGCAGCCGCGCCAGCTCGCGGCCCCGCGCCTCGCACTCGCCCTGCGCCTCCTGGCGCTCGCGCCGCGCGCCCGCCAGCTCCTTGGTGAGCGCGTCCAGGCGCTGGCGCAGCTGGCGCACCTCCTCCCGCGCGCGGTTGCGCTCCGCGCGCACCTTGCTCCACTTCTCGCGCCAGTTCGCCGTGCAGTCCGACCACCAGCGCATGGTCTTCTCCATCTGCGCCGCCCGCGCGCGCGCCTCCTCCAGCTCCCGCAGCCGCAGCTCCTCGCGGCTCTCCCAGTCCCCGTCGGCCAGTAGCGCGGGCGCGGGCAGCGCGGGCGGCAGCGCCAGCGCGGGCGGGGGCCCCGGCGAGGGCGTGCCGCTGGGCGGCGTGGGGGGCAGCGAGTCGGCCGGCCCCGTGCGTTCCGGCGGGGGGCCGCCCAGGATGGTCAGGAGGCTGCCCTTGGCCAGCTGCGGGGACTCGGCCAGCCGGGGGCTCGGCCCGTGGCTCATGGTGTGGCCGAGCGGGCTCTGCACTCGAACTCTTGTGGGTCAAGATCAGGGACGGAGCAGGAGAGGTCGGGCAGGCGCGACAGCACTGTGCATGGTGACCCTCAGGACCCGCTGCTCTGGGACCTGCCTCCTGGGACCTGCGGGCGAACACATCTGGTTAGGCGGTGACCACCCTCAGTCCCTAAGGTCAGCCATGAGGGTACAGCAGAGCAATCGGGGTGCACCAGGGCAGAGCCCCTCCACTCCCGTAGTCTCCATCCCTCAGCAAGGCGGCTGATCCGAACTGTGACTTGCTAGTCCACTGTACCAACACACACTGGCCAGCTGGGAGACTCCAAGTCCACACCAAGCCACGAGGGATCATGACACATTTGCTGCCCTGACCCTTCCATGCACAAGGCTAACTTCTCATCTTTAAAACTCCTCTAGGGGCTGGGGATATAGCCTAGTGGCAAGAGTGCCTGCCTCGGATACACGAGGCCCTAGGTTCGATTCCCCAGCACCACATATACAGAAAACGGCCAGAAGCGGCGCTGTGGCTCAAGTGGCAGAGTGCTAGCCTTGAGCAGGAAGAAGCCAGGGACAGTGATCAGGCCCTGAGTCCAAGGCCCAGGACTGGCCAAAACAACAACAACAACAAAAAAACTCCTCTAAGTATCACCTCCCCCTAGAAGCCCTCCCAACCCCAAGCCAGGCTCAAAGCCAGGCTCAGCAGCTCCTGCCTCAGCCCCACCACAGGAAGAACCCTGAAGCCTGTCCACCCCATCCCCAGGTGGTGAGTGCTGACAGCAGGGGCTGTTGGCGCAGGAGTCCCGGTGTGGGATGACAATTGGTGGAGCTCTGACAGCAGGTCAGGGTTTTATGCAAATCACACCCTTTATTTATTCTTCTCAGACACGTGAGCTGAGAAAAATTATCACCACCACTTACAAGGTTCATGAGTCCAAATGCAAACACTGGTGAGGGTTGGTTGATTAAATGCATATGGGCAGAAACAGATCAGTCTTCAATGGTGGTAAGCTGGGGCGGTATGAAGCTCCCAGCCTCTCTTTGCCACCACCCCCCAACCCCCCATCACACCCTGCAGACATCTCTCCTCTGGCTGATCGATTGAGCTATCTATTTTTTTTGGGGGGGGGGTTGAATTCAGGACTTCTCCCTTGTCAAGCAAGCACTCTACTCCTTGAGCCAGGCCCTCAACCCTTTTCGCTTTATTTTTCAGTGAGAGACAGCATTTGTACATGCCTCCTGTGGAGCTGAATACATGCCCGAGTAATCAGTGCAGGATTAGTGGGGCTTTCAGCAAGGCCAAGGGGAGGTGGACACTGGCTGTTCCCAAGGCTGCCTGGTCCCCCTCACGTCCCCCTCCATCTCAACCCTCCCAGGATCCGCAGGTGATCTACTGTGAAAAGGAAGCTGTCAAGCTTTCCTTCACTTCTGCCAGAGATGGCATCCCTTTGGGTGCAGGCCTTCCTCCTATCCATCCAACCCTGTGATGAGGTCCTCTCCCCTGTCCTCCCCCCAGCCCCTCCTGGCATCCCCCCTCCCTATTCTCACCCCTCCCCCATTCATGCCACTGCTATGCTGTGCCCTCTTCAACTCTGGACACCACCGTGCCTGCTGCCTTGGGTCATTCTCTCCGGATTCTTGCATTTCCCTCCTCTCCCTGCCTCTTCCCCTCTGCCCTCACCTGTATCATGCTGCCCACCACCTTTGACCCCCTTCACATCCATTCTCACAGAAATAGCCAGAGTGAGAGGTATTTTTTTTGGTGACAGTTCTGCGTCTTGAACTCAGGACCTGGATGCTATCCCTGAGCTTCTTCTGCTCAAGGCTAGCACTACCAATGGAGCCACAGTGCTACTTCTGGCCTTTCCTGAGTAGTTTTTATTGGAGATAAGAGTCTCATAGACTTTTCTCCCCTAGGCTGGCTTTGAACTATGATCCTCAGATCTGTCTACTGAGTAGCTAGGATTACAGGCACGAGTCACCAGTACCCGGCACAGAGTGAGTTTTTAAAACATGAACCTAACCAGCTCTTTGTCACTGCGTAAATGGGACTCCTCCTTTTAGAAAGCTAACTCCAATCTCTTTTCAACCTAAAGGATCCACAGCCCACAGCCCGAACCCCTGACCTAGCTCCCAGGCTGCGGTCCTAACTTAACCCAGGCCCCAAAGGGCCCAGCCCCTCTCCTGTTGTTGTCTCCAGGCCGACACCAGCCCTGGTTACCTCGGAGCTGTGTGTGCTTCCACCTCAACCCGTGTGGCACTGCAGGCCTCCAAGCCTGGCCTTAAATCTGTGAACTGAGTCATGTGGCTCCTCCGGCCTTGGTGACCTTGTGCTGTTGGTGACTGCACATCTTCCTTCCCCAGACAGGTGCCCTTGGCTCAGCTCTGTCACTAAGCCATAAGGCCCTTTGGGGCCTTGGGTTCTGTCACCTATGGAATGGGTGGAGGCGAGGGGTGTGCACGTTCAACTGGACCTTGCTGAAATGCAGTACCTTAGGCTGGGACCCCAGGGGGGGTGCAGTTGCGTGTGCATTGTAGGGTCTGAGCCCGGGACACATGAGCAGTCAAGGTGCCTTCTAACCACCCACAGTTGCACACGCAGACACACGTCCTGAGCCCAGGTCCACCCGTGCAGACAGATCCAGGCTCCAGGTCCACAGACACTTCTGACAGCACCGGGAATCCCTGGCAGGCTGAGTGCCTGTTCTGTGACCTGTGTCTGGGATCACTGATCATCTGTGCGGTGGGGATGCGTGCAGACATGGCTGCATCTGCACACACTGTCACACCTGCACATAGCGGATGGCTCAAAAGATGAGCCAAGAAAGCCCTCTGAGAAGGGGTTCCCCATGTGCACATGTGCTTGCGTGCGTGTGCATGCACACACACTCTTGCACTCCTCCTTTCTCTACTTTCCTGGCCCCGCGCCACAGAGAATCTCTTGGAAAAGACAAACAATGTGAGCCAGCGCCTGTGGAGGAGGGGTGGGGAAGGAGGCAGGAAACGCGAGTGCCAGCCTGCAGCAGCAGCCCCCATCTGGACACTGCACAGCAGGGCTGAACTGGCATCCAGGGGCCTTTCAGCAGCCCCTAAAATAGAGGAGTGTGGAGGGAGGGGGAGCTGCCACTTCCTCGCCTGGTGTGAGGCTTGGCCAGAGGGGCGCAAACTCCTTCCAGGAATCCCAAGCTTGTGGCACAGGAGCAGGGCAGGCGCCACGCGGGCCCTAATGGCTTCCAGGCACCCATGCTGAAGGCAGAGATGGAGATCCCTGCCTTCCAGCTGGGCTCCTTCTAGGGCCAGGGGCGTGGAGGGATTTGGGAGGAAAGGGGTGATGGGGAAGTCCTTAGGCTGGTTTTCTGGAAAAGCACATCACTAGCCCACCAAATCCTACACACTTGTATAGCCCCAAGGTCTAGCATCTCCTGCCTAGCAACACCCCCACTTCCACCCCACTCACAGTTCACAGGCAGCCCTGGTAACCTGCACCCAGAGGCCAGCTCCTGTAGAGAGCCAGGCACCATGCCTGCTCCTTCCCCTGGAACCAGGCTCAGTGGCCTCTTCCCAGGGTGTGTGTGTGTGTGTGTGTGTGTGTGTGTGTGTGTGTGTGTGTGTGTCCCCTCCTGACTCCTTAAGAAGCAGGGTGGAGACTAGCCTCCATGGGCTCTGGGGAGCATTCCCTCACTCCATTTCCCTCTCCTGTTTCTCCAAAGTCAACCAGACCTTTCTTTTAAAAATCTATTATTTACCCAGGCATTGGTGGCTCACGCCTGTAATCCTTGCTACTCAGGAGGCTGAGAACTGAGAATCACGGTTCGAAGCCAGCCCAAGCAGAAAAGTCCTTGAGACACTTTATCTCCAATAAACTACTTAGAAAAAGCCAGAAGGAGAGAGAGAGAGAGAGAGAGAGAGAGAGAGAGAGAGAGAGAGAGAGAGCGCCCAAAGTGGCACTGTGGCTCAAGTGGTAGTGCTAGTCTTGAGCATAAAAAGGCTCAGGGACAGTGTCCAGGCCCTGAGTTCAAGCCTCAGGACTGGAAAAAAAAATTATTATGAGGACCTCAAGTTTAAAGCCACCCAGAAAGGACACTTGTGCTACCTGCAGCTTCTAGGGCAGGCCCTGCGTGCTCTAGTTGCTTAAAGATGGCTAGTGGGATGGAGAGACAAAAGATGAACTCTGATCTTGCATCCCCTCAGAGTTCCCCAGCCCCAAGCACAGCTTGCTGCCGGCCACAGGACAGTAACAAAGATGCCCTGATCTGACACTTGATCCTTGCTGCAGGCTTGGGCCTAACAGCCCCGCCCTCCGGTCAAAGACCAGAGGCTCCTTTTGTTCGTGGACCAGTCTGGAATGTCTTTCCCTCCTTCTTGCTTCATCTGCAACCTCCTACACATCCTTCAAGATCCACCAGCAGCATTCCCTTCCCTGGCCTCCTTAAAGTGTGGTAGTTCTCTCAAAGCATCAGGCATCCCCTCGTTCTCCAGCAACGGCCACCCTGTGAAGTCCAGCAGGGCACCTGGGCCTTGCTGGCTGACAGCACAGAGCCAGCAGCATGAGGCTGACACTATGCGGATACTTCCTTGACTGGTGGACAGAAGATGGACAGATGTTTCTGTCAGGGGTTCCCTTGCGACAAGGGGGCGTTTGGGAGGATTGTGCCACCCTAAGGATCTTTTTTCCTGCTAGGTTCTGAAACAGGTAGGTGCCTGCACCTATCGGTTGCCAGGGTCAGCCGGGGTTCTGGTTTCTTTTCAGAGAAAGCCTAATTGACGCAAGGGGGAGACGGCTGTGTTTTGTCTTTAATGTGTTTGACTATGTATCTGCATATTCAGAGGAGTGCAATGTGAAGGCCTGGATGGGGGCCAGCTGAGGGGATGGGGGCCTCAGAACCTCCCCCCACCCCTGTCCTCCTTGCAGAACCTTCCAGGTAGGGCCCTGGGTGAGCCCATGGCCACAGGCCTGGCTGCGGGCAGGGAGCAGGGCCCAGCAGGAAACCACAGAGGACAGCCTGATTGGATAAGTACAGGGCTCAAGGATGGTCAGCCGCAGACTGTGGGCACCTGTCCCTCTGACCTGCCACCCAGGCTCTAGCAGTTGGACCTCCAGGAGAGAACTGGAGGGGGCGCAATGAGGGCTCAAGGCTGGGCCTGGCCTGTTCCCAGGTATCCCCAACCCAGGCTGAGGAGCACAACCAGACCCTAAATCATGGGTTCCAACTCTTTTCAGGGCTAGGGATGGAACACAGAGCTTTGCAAGATGCTAGGCAAAAGCTCTACTTCTGGCCTACATCCCCAGCCCCTCTAACTTCTTTACAGCTGGGCCAACTGAGGCCGGGAGGGGCAGCTACTTGTCTGGCTGAGCCTGGAGTGCTGGGACTCCTTCCAGAGTCCAGATCACCTGAAAAGCTGATGCCCTGGGGGCACCTGGGTGAGACCCTCAGGTGCCAGGCCCAGTGGACAAGTATTGCTGGGATGGGGGAAGCCTTGGGGAGTGACCCCAGCCCCAGAGCTCTCCGCAGCTCCTGGAAGGCCTCACCCCTACACAGCAGACCTCCCACTAATCCCAGCCAGGCCACAGACAAGCTCGGTGACACGTGCAGGTTCTGTCCAACAGGTGGGCAAATTCTGTGCCAACCTGAGTCAACACAGCCCCCCCCCCCCAAAAGCTCCAGGAAGTGGGGGTGTAATGACCCTACGCCCACTTAGGAGAAACCCAAGCCGTGCCCGGGAAGGGGCAGGCCCCCTATCACCGGCCCCACCACGAGACGCTCCCTTCCTCATCGTGTCCAGCCGTGCCTCTAGCTGCCTCGGGTTCTTCCAGAAGTTACTTTTCTGCGTCCCAGGGCACGGAGTCGCCTAGGTCCTCACCTAGTCGCCCCCTCCCCGGACACCCCAACCCCACCAACAGTCCCGCTCCCCCTAGCGGCGGGAGCTCCCGGGCCCTTCTGTCAGGGTCCCGCCCACCGCACCACGCAGCCCCCCATTGGCAGACACCGCGGGCCTGGGAGAGGCGCCGTCCTCTGATTGGTCAGTGCCGCCCGTCCATCCCGCGCTCGCCATGGTGACCACGTTGGGTCCCCCGGGAGAGTTCCACATTCCGCCCCCGCCCGCCGCCGCTGCCCCCGCCCGCCGCCCCCTCCCGCCGGGCTCCGGCCCCGGCCCGCGGTTTCCGCCGGCGGACCCTCCCCCACCGCCCCGCAGCCCTCGACCCGGGGAAAGTGGGGCGCCGGGAGGCGAGGGGGAGCCGTGGGTGGAGAACGGAAAGTTCTGCATCGAGTTTGGGGCTGCTGCGGACGCTCGCGCCGCGCCCCGCGCCTCTGCACCCCCCCCCCACCTTAACCCCGTCCCACGCGCGGCCCCGGGACGCGGGGGCCTCCCGCCCCGCCGCCTCCCGCTCACCGCGGGCCGGGCTCTCCGCGGGACTCCGGACGTCCGAGTCGCCGAGGCGGGGTGGAGCGGGCACCGGGCTGCAGCGGCGGCCGCCGGGAGGGCCGGGGGAGGGCCGCCGAGTCTCCTCCTCCCGCCGGGGGAGGGGACCGGGGGAGCCGCGGGCGGGGGCGCGGGGCCCGGGCGCCAGCCAGGCCGACCCCGGCCCGCGGGGCGCGAGGGGGCCGCGGGCGGCACCGGGCACCGCCGGAGCTCCGCGTAGCACGGGAAGCTGCTCTCCAGGTCCCGACGTCGGTGCGCGTCCACCGGGTAGAAGTGGGCCAGCAGGCGTGTGCCCGCCCCGGACCTCAGTTTCCCGTTTTGTACAACCAAACGGGTCGACCGGCGTTAACTTAAAAAAGAAGTGTTTCAGTGGCACCACCGCTTGGGTGGTGTCTTCCTTCGGATGAGCGATGGTGCTTGGTGCTTAGTCCTTGGGCGGTGGAGGGAGGCAGGGTGCCTGCGGTCTTGGCAGTGAAAGGGCGCGCGGAAGGCGTCTGCCCACCACATCCTGCACCCTGGAAGGCTGCCTGAGGGGCGTCTGTCTTCAAATGGAAACCCCAAATTCTAAGCAGTGTGTGTGTGGGGGGGGGGGGGGGGGACCACTACCTAGGAAAACTAAGAATTAGGAAGATAAACTAGGCTTACCCGGCGATGAGCAGCGTTTAGATTGTAGCTGCAAGCATGCACATGTGAGAGTGAATGAAGAATGAATCGAATTCTACTACCTTGAAGACTTTCTCTTTCCTGACAAAGTTGAATATAGAGCAACCTTCCCTTCTAAGCAGGGAAGTACTGGAGGAAGCGGTGGTGTTTTATAAGAATATCTGAGGATCCCTCTGAATCTTCTCACAGCCCAATACGTCTTTTGTGCCATGCGCTGGGGCTTGAACTCGGGCTTAAGCACTGGCCTTTTTAGCTATTTTGCTCAAAGCTGGTGTTCTTCCCCTAGAGACTCATCTCCACTTCCTGCCTTGTGGCGGTTAATTGGAGATAGAGTCTCCCAGACTTTCCTTCCTGGGCTGGCTTCAAACCACGGTCCTCAGATCTCAGCCTCTTGAGTAGCTAGGATTACAGGCCTGAGCCACTATTGCCAGCACTGGGGAGTGGTACTTTTAACTGAGTTTTGTGTCAGTATGTGTTTCCTCTTAGTAGTTCTCTTTCTGTTCCATTCTCACTACTTTTGGTCACCAGTCCATTGTCCTTGCCCCTTTAGTTGGTGTTTGTTGTTGAATCATTTCACTTTTTAAGACATAGTGTCTCTTAAGGACTATTTCATACTGCTGGGATAAATGGTAAATGTATTCGTTACAAAAAATAAAAGGAAATAAAACTAAAGGAAGGTTGTACAAAACTAAAAGGAAATAAAACTAAATACCATGTGAGTAAAACAATTGTTACAAATCTGGCTAGAAACATTGTTTTAAAAATAACATCAGGGGGCCTGGGAATGTGGCCTAGTGGCAAAAGTGCTTGCCTCCCATACATGAAGCCCTGGGTTCAATTCCCCAGCACCACATATATAGAAAATGGCCAGAAGTGGTGCTGCTGTGGCTCAAGTGGCAGAGTGCTAGCCTTGAGCATAAAGAAGCTAGGAACAGTGCTCAGGCCCTGAATCCAAGCCCCAGGATTGGCAAAAAAATAAAAATAAAAATAACATCAGGGGCCGGGAGTTTGGCCTAGTGGTAGAGTGCTTGCCTAGCATGCGCTAAGCTGTTGGTACCACATACTCAGAAAAAGCTATGCTGTGGCTTAAGTGGTAGAGTGCTAGCCTTGAGCAAAAAGAGCTCAAGGACATTGCTCAGGCCTCAAGTTCAAGCCCCAGGACTGGAAAAAATAATAAATAAAAATAACATCAGCCGGCTCAGCAAAAAGAGCTCAAGGACATTGCTCAGGCCCAAGTTCAAGCCCCAGGACTGAAAAAATAATAAACAAAAAAATAAAAATAACATCCGCTGGCTCACACTTAGAATCCTAACTACTCAGGAGGCTGAGATCCGAGGATCATGGTTCAAAGCCATCCCAGGCAGGAAAAGTCCCCAAGACTCTTATTTCTAGTTAACCATCAAAAAGCCAGAAGTGGAGCTGTGGTTCAAATGTTAGAGCACTAGCCTTGAACAAAAAACTTAGGAACCGCATTCAGGCCCTGAGTTCAAGCCTCAGGACTGTTAACAAAAAGAAAGTTGAAAAAGTATTATTTGGCTATCCACACTCAACAGCACAGTTCATAACAGCCCAAAGTTAGAAACAGCCCAATGAGCCCAATGTCCATAGACAAAAGAATGGATAACCCCAATGTTATCAGCCTTTAAAAAGAAGGATTAAAAAAAATTTTTTTTTGCCCATCCCGGGGCTTAAACTCTGCCTGGGCTCTGTCCCTGAGCTTCTTTTGCTCAAGGCTAGTGCTTTGCCACTTGAGCCACAGTCTCACTTCTGGCTTTTTCAGAGTAGTTTATTAGAAATAAGAGTCTCATGGATTTTCCTGCCCAGGCTGGCTTCAAATCACTATCCTCAGATCTCAGCCTCCTGACAAGTGTGAGCCACCAGTGCCAAGCAGGATTTTTTTGTGTGTGACAGTTTCACTGTGTAGCCCAGGTTGACCTTCAAGTCATAATTCTCCTCTACTTCCTAACTTCTGTGGTAAGGTGGTGCCAATATGCCCAGCTCAGATAACTGTTTCTTATGTCTAGCAAAAGACTCAAGAATGGGGTTAAAAAAAAAAAAAAGATAAGTCAGTGTTAGAAAGCAGCTAAAGATGCCAGATGATGGCTAAAGATGCTTATGCCTGAAATTCTAGCTACTTGGGCTACTGAGATCAGAAGGATTGTGGTTCATGGCCAACCTCAAGCATGAATGTGAGATTCCCTTCTTGGTCAACCAGTAGTTGTGCCCATTGGCACATACTGTCATTAAAGCCGCATGGGAGGCTGAGATTGGGAGGATTACAGTTCTAGGTTAGCCTAGGCAGAAAAGTTCTTGAGAATTTCATCTCAACAGAAAGAAGCTGGGTATGGTAGCTTACGCCTGACTTCCCAGCTACAACAGAAATGATTAAATAGGCAGATTGAGGTCCAGGCACAAAGCGAGATCCTATCTCAGAAATAACCAGTGTAAAGCTGGGTACTGGTGGCTCACTCTTGTAATCCTGCTACTCAGGAGGCTGAGATCTGAGGATCACCATTCAAAGCCAGCCTAGGCAGGAAAGTCGAAAAGTTATCTCAATAGCCACCAAAACAAAATAAAGAAAGGCAAGGGGCTGGGAGTATGGCCTAGTGGCAAGAGTGCTTGCCTCGTATACATGAGGCCCTGGGTTCGATTCCCCAGCACCACATATACAGAAAATGGCCAGAAGTGGCGCTGTGGCTCAAGTGGCAGAGTGCTAGCCTTGAGCAAAAAAGAAGCCAGGGACAGTGCTCAGGCCCTGAGTTCACGGCCTAGGACTGGCCAAAAAAAAAAAAAAAAAAAAAAAAAAAAAAAACAAATAAAGAAAGGCAAAAGTGTAGCTCTGGCTCAAGTGGTAATGTGCAAGACTTGAGAAAAAAAGCTCAGGGACAGCACCCAGGCCCCCGAGTTCAAGCCCCAGGACGGGCACAAAGCGAAACAAAAACAAAACTGTGTAAAATAGGGCTAGAGGCATGGCTCAGCAGAGTACCTGCTTAACAAGCATGAGTCCCAGAGTTTGAACTTCAGAGCTGCCTCCCCCTACCTCCAAAGGGGGAAAAATCGTTAAAGACAATTTGACTCTGAGCCAAGGCTTCCTCCATGTGAGAACGGAGCATGGCACTGGTGTCTCCCCATAATGTTTGGAGGGGTTAGGGGGGAGGGGAGTGTAAAGTCGGTCCCCTGAGGGCACCATGCAGATGCACCCCACCTCATTAAGTCTCCACCCAGTTACCTGGGTAACCAGCAGACCTGGAGGCAGTTACCTCCCCCTTTCCTGAGGTCACATCCTAATCCACCTGGCTATACTCCTGTGCCCCTGCCCTAGATAAGGCAGGGCCGGGTGGGGGTCGCCTTTCTCTCCCTTTTTTCTCTCTGGCCTTGCATCCTCTTGGCCACTGGCCGGCAGTTCAGTAATAAACTTTTCTCTCCTGCCTGAATACCGGGTGGTGTTCTCCTTTACCGGCTACCTACTTTAAACCTAACGGGGGTGGGGTGGGGTGGTGAAAGCCTTCCCTGGGAACACAGGATCCAAGCTGAGCCCTGAGGGCTGAACAGGACCCAGCAGAGAGGAGGGACTTGCAGAACTGAGAGGAAGCAGGATTGCCATGGGGTGAGACCACGAAGGCAATGTGAGCAGAAGTGTGCCTGGAAGTGAGCTCCCAGGTGTGGGGCTCAGGGCTGGCTGACTCACATCCTCAGCTGAGGTGTGTGTGTGTGTGGATGAGGCTGGGGGGCAGAGGGGTTGGGTGAGCAAGGCTGGGGTGGGGGAAAGACATAAAAACTTCCTCCTGGGCCCTGAGAACGGCAGCTTGGGTGCCTGGGTAGCGTGTGGAAGGCCACTCTGGGAGAACCAAGACAGGAAGTGTTTAGAGGTCAAGGTCTGGGTCTTGGTCAAAAGAAAACAGAAGTGCAGGGGCTCCCAGCTCAGTGGAGCTCCACACATGTTCAAAGCCCTGGGTTCTATTTCTAGTGCAGCAATAAATAATAAGCAGGAAAACAAAACTGGGCAGGGTGGCTCATATCTGTAATCCTAGCTACTCAGGGGGCTGAGAGCTGAGGATTCCCATTCAAAGCCAGCCCAGGCAGGGAAAGTCTTCCTGAGAGTCATATCTCCAGTTAACCACCAGAAAGCCAGAAGTGGAGCTGTGGCTCAAAGTGGTAGAGCACTAGCCTTCAGCACAAAAGCCCAGAGACAGTTCCTGAGCTGAGCTCAAGCCTCACGACTGACCAAAGAAAGACGAAAGCATAGATAACCAACACCCCGGCACCTGTAGGGAACCTGGCCAAGGATACAAGTGCACAAGGGTCTGGAGTTCCTGAAAAGCCTCAGTGCAAGCTTGGCTGGGGGCCTCCTCCCCCAGTCTCACAGGCTGGGCTGGCCAGGGTGCAGGAACCTGGAAATGCAGGGCCATGAGGTCTGCCAAGGAGAACTGCAGTGCCATTCTCCGACTCTCAGAAGGCTGAGTGGCCTGAGAAAGATCTCTTGCGCTTAGCAATACAAAGACCACAGATTCCACCCTGGAATAAACTATTCACCCTGGGTAAACTATTCAGCTCCTAAACTTCCCCAGACCTTGGAGTCAGGCAGCGGCCTATTCTAATTGTGTTGGTTTACTGCTCACCTTCATCTCTTGTTTATAGGGAGTCATCAGTCCTAGGATTGTTTCCCCTCACTCTGGTGTTGGTAACTTCTAAGAGACTGCTACCTTGCCTTCTTCACGTACTCTTCTATTAGATTATTAATAAAAGCCCTATTCATGGCACCATGGACATCTGTTGGTGGAGTCAGGCAGCTGGCCCCCTGGTGCCCCCAAACTAGTTTCATGGTTAGGTCTCCATTATTGCCTTGCTCCCAGCCCTGCAGGACAAGGTGCTTGGACCAGGTGCACACAGCAGTTTGCTGAAGGGCAAATGGGGAGGGGGGGGTGAGGGGAGGAGAGAGACCATGCCAGGGCCTGTTCCCTCTCCCCCTGTTGCAGTCTCTCCATCTTCTTTCCCCCAGAGATGGAAGGGGCACATTCCTGAGTACTGACTCACCCAGGGAATCAGGGTGGAATCCAGGCACAAATGCATATGTGTGCACATACACGCTGCATGCATCTGCCCTCCTCTGAGGTTCTGCAGCAGGTGCACTGCGGTGGGCCAGGCTTCTTGGGGTCCCCTCACTCAAGGGGATGTCAAAGAGCTGGCCATTGTCTGGCCACACTTTCTGCCCTCTGCTGTCTGAGACGCTTTTTCCCAGAGGGCTCTTCTGGGCCCCTTGGGACCAAACTGTCCCTTTCTGGACTTCGGTATCTGAAATCTGTGACTCCTGGTGGCTTTATGAGACACCTTCCTTACTGATAAGGCCCCACTGGAGGTGCTACTGCCATTTCCATCTCACAAGGAAAGTGAAAGGCAGACAGTTAAGTATCTGGCCCCCAAGTCACCCAGCCCATGAATGGGAACTGGGGACCTGAGGCCAGCGGCCTGTGCCCAGCCCTTGCCTGAAATCCCTGCCTTCATCCATCTCACTGATTGTCAAGTGACACAGCCAGCATGCTCTCTCTTTTCTTTTCTCTTCTTTTTGTCAGCCATGGGTCTTGAACTTGGGGCCTGGGTGCTGCCCTGAGTTTTTGCTCAAGGTGATGCTCTACCACTTTGAGTCACCGTGCCATGTCTTCTCTCCCTCTCTTTTTAGGTGGGAATGGATAGGTGGTGGCACTTGCTCAAGGACTCGGAGCCAAGGTGGCTCTTGAGCCCTACCCAGCGCCAGGGTGCCCCCTCATCACCCATCTTCAAGAGGTACTGCGGCTTCCCCCCACCCCTGGAAGTAGTGTGGGGTAAGACCAAGAGGAGCTTGATGTGGCTTGGCTCTGATGAAGCAGAGGCTGCTGCAGAGAAAGAAGAAGTGAGAATGGGGGAGGGGAATAGGGGGTAGAGAGAGGTGAGAGAAGCAAAGGGGCCAAGTGAGAGAGGCAACAGCAGAGAGGTTGCCAAGGGCCCTGCCTCCAGCTTCCTCTTCCTGCAGAAGCTGGGGACAGCAAGAGACAGCAGTGGAGACAGCTAGCTGCACAGGTTTGTGCCCCCCTGTCCTTGGGCCTCTCTTCCCTTACTGCCCAGGCCTCTGTCCTAGCTTCCATCCCCCACGTGCCCTGGACATACCCCTTTCCAAGTGGGCACCAGCCTGGTGACATTCTGGGAGCAGCAAACTAGGGACCCATCCTCCTGAGAACTTGGGACCCAGGGAATCTAGAGATCTGCTATTTCAAATGAGGCCATTTAAACAAGGGAGCAATTTGGTGCTGAGGCTTTGGCCTCAGTGTGGCCCTCTTGGAGCTTGGGGCAAGGAAGGACCCATCTTTTCTGCACCTCAGTTTCCTCCTCTGTAAAATGGGTCCAGTCTAGCGTCCTACTCCTTGAGTGACAGGTGGGGTGACTGGAGGATCTGGAACTGGAGCTTTGGGCTCAGGGAAGTAGCCCTGGGGCCGGCTGGCTCATATCCCCTCTTGTGCTTTGCTGGGCCTCTCTCTGCCTATCTGTGAAATAGTGCTGACAATCGCATCTCTTTGGGCCGTTTCCCCCTCGAGAGAGGGTGGGTGGAAGCAGGGTGTGCAGGCTGTGGCTGATGGGGGCAGCTGATATGTGTGTGAGCAGCCTCTGGTGTTGCAGGGGACTCTGAGGAGTAAGACAGGGGTGGGGTTCCCATGCCTCACACACAGTAGTTGGTCAGGGACTTTGCTCAGAGTCCCGGCCCTGGCCCAGGACCTGATCCACAGGAGCATGCTTCATGGAAATGGTTGGTTGAGTTTCTCTCCCTGGGAGAGCTAAGAAAACCCCAGGCCCAAAGAGGCCAAATTCCTTGCCTAACATCACATACTGAATAACCCTTGAATGGATTTTCCTAATATGCAAAAAGGTTCTAGAAATGAGCAGGGGAAAAAAATCTAACCCAACGTACAAATGGCCAACAGTGAACTTGGACATGCAGGAAACAATGTAAGTACAACTGTGCTGTTTGATTTTTGGTTTTGGTTTTTCTTGTGGTGCTAGAATTGAACCCAGGGCCTAGGGCAGCTCCACTCCCAGCTTAGCTGCTCTGTTTACAGGCAGAGACCAGAATCAACCCCTCCAATGCCAGAGGGCAATAAGGCCCCTGAAGTGGGAGTCCCTCACCAGTTACGTGGTCATTATTATTATTATCATCATTATTATTATTTGCAGTACTGGGGTTGGAGCTCATGGCCTCCCACTTGCTAGGCAAGTGCTGTACTGCTGTGCCCCACCTCTTGCCTTATGAACCCGACCGTTAGGTACATTCTGGCTAAACCTTTGCGATGACATTAGCTTGTACAATGGAAGTAGAGTAGCTCTAGGTATTGCAACAGCAAGGTTCCAAGATGCATTTTCAAGTGTGACAAGCGAAGTGCAGAACCATGTATAGAGGATCGACTTTTTGTATAATGTGGGGGAAATTCTATTCCTTCTGTTTGCATGAAGAAACTCTAGAAGACACTTAGAACTGTAAGAATGGAGGCGATGCGCTGCTTCCATTGTGACCGGGGTCTGAGCAGTTGAGTTTGCAGAGTGAATTCCTTTGTATCTTGCAGCTTTTGGATTTATTTACTGTTTATATTTGAAGATGTAACTTGGAAACTATCTGCAAGGCAGCAAATAGGAACTGAAATGTATACAACTATGGCAGATGGGGAAACAGAAAGAAACAGACAAGTAAAACAAACCCATAATCTATCACCCAGAAGTGACCTCTGCTATATATTTGGGCAAAAATAGGATTATTTTGCTTTGAAAAATGCTTCCCCCCCCCATCCCAGCCCAGTGCTGGGAATCCAACACATGGCCTCATGCATGCTAGGCAAGTGCTCTACCACTCAGCTGCACTCCCAGCTTGCATTTTATTTTATTGGTGCTGGTCCTGGGGCTTGAACTCAAGGCCTGGGTGCTGTCCTTTAGCTTTTTCACTCAAGGCTGGTGCTCTACCACTTGAGCCACAACTCCACTTCTGGCTTTTTAGTGGATAATTGGAAATAAGAGTTTCATGGTCTTTGCTTCCTGGATTGGCTTCAAGCTGTGATCCTCAGATGTCAGCCTCCTGAGTAACTAGGATTACAGGCATGAGCCACCGGTGCTCAATTGCATTTTGTTTTTATAATCAATACATCACTATTATTTTTTCATATTTCAATACTCATCCAGATCATTGAAAGTTTTTCTGCTGGAACAGAATGTTTGCTTTCAAAATTCAAGCAATATAGAAAACATAAATATAAAAGCTGGGTGCCGGTGGCTCATGCCTGAAATCCTAGAGAATCTGGAGAATCATAGTTTGATACCAGCTCTTTGAAGAACAGCCCTAAGAACTTTATCTTCAATAAACCAGAAAAAAAGCCAGGATGGAGGCATGGCTCAAGTGGTGGGGTATCAGCTGTGAGCAAGAAAGCTATGTGAGAGTGCAAGACCTTGAGTTCAAGCCCCAGTACTTGTGTACACACACATACACAGAGTAAAAAATACTTGCTTAAAATACCATTATTAGCATTTTGGCAACCATTCTTCTAGGTATGACAATATACTTAAGTATACCTGTAAACAGCTGGGCCCTGGTGGCTCAGGCCTGTCATCCAAGCTACCCAGGAGGCTGAAATCTGAGGATTGGGGTTCAAAGCCAGGGGGAAGGGAAAGTCCATGAGACTCTTATCTTCAATTAAATGCCAGAAGTAGAGCTGTGGTTCAAGTGGGAGAGTGCTAGCCTTGAGCAATAAAGCTTCTGGACAGAGCCCAGGTCATAAGTTTAAGCCCTAGGACCAACACACACACACACACACACACACACACACACACACACACAGCCTATAAAAGTATATTCCATAAATGTATTGTTTTTAGTCTGCTCTTCTCACAGATATGCTGTCCTCCTCCTTAACATGGCTATATATGCATTTCTTTTGTTTGTGTATGTGGCAGTATTAGGATTTGAATTTAGGGCCTTATGATTGCTGGGTTGGCACTTTACCACTTAAGCCATGCCTCCAGCTTGTTTTTGCTGGTTATTTTGGAAAGAGAGTCTCTAAGACTTTTCTGCTTAGGCTGGACTCAAATTGTTATCCTCTGGATCTCAGCTTCCTGAGTGGGGAGAACTATTGGAGTGGCCCACAGATGCCTGGCTGACTCTATCATTTTTGTTTGTTTTTTATTTTCTTTTGTGCTGGTACTGGGGCTTGAACTCAGGGCTTGGACACTGTTCCTTAGCTTTTCTATTCAAGGAGTACTCTGCCACTAAAGCCACAGCTCCAATTCTGGGTTTTTGCTGGTTAATTGGAAATAAGATTCTCACAGATGTCCCTGTTCAGGCTAGCTTCAAACCGAGATTCTCAGATCTCAGCCTCCTGAGTATTTAGGATTACAGAGATGAGCCCAGTTCTACATCAGGTTTTATGCATTCATTAATGTATGTGTGCAGAGTGGGTAAGGATTTCATTCTATCTGGTCCTATCTTGTCACAACCCCCACAATTGAGACACAAAACCCCTCCATCGACACAGGACTCCTTCACTTGACACACACAACCCCTCCCTAGCAGCCCCTCCCTAGCCCAGGGCAGCCACTGCTGTGTTCGCCAGCTCTGTAATTTTCATTTCTAGCATGTTCTAAGCATCGCATCATACAGTCGGCAACAGTTTGAGATTGCCTTTTTTCCTTTGGCCCTATAATTCCCTTGAGATCCATTCGAGATGTGTGTATAGTTGGTGTTTTGTTTTGTTTTGTTTTTTTAATTATTTCTCTAACTTGCTGAGTTGCATTACATGGAATGGGAACATGAGTTTGTTTAGCTGTTCAACCACCAAAGGCACAATTTGGGGCTATTACAAAGAACTGTGCTATGAAGTTTCCTCTACAGATTTTTGTATGACATGAGTTTTATTTCTTGGATAAAAGCCCAAGAGCCTGATTGGTCATATGGTAGGTACATTTAGTTTAGGCATCCCTCCCCCGCCTTCGGGGAGGTTCTGCTGAGTTATAGCCCAGCCTCACATATTTAATTTTTAGTGTGTGTGTGTGTGTGTGTGTGTGTGTGTGTGTGTTTCTTTGTTCTGAGAGGAGTCTGAATTCACTGTTTCATGCTCGTTCAGCTTGCTTAGTCTTTAATGCTTGACTCACACTTCTTTTTTTTTTTGGCCAGTCCTGGGGCTTGGACTCATGGCCTGAGCACTGTCCCTGGCTTTTTTTTTTTTTTTTTTTTGGCCAGTCCTGGGCCTTGGACTCAGGGCCTGAGCACTGTCCCTGGCTTCTTCCCGCTCAAGGCTAGCACTCTGCCACTTGAGCCACAGCGCCGCTTCTGGCCGTTTTCTGTATATGTGGTGCTGGGGAATCGAACCTAGGGCCTCATGTATATGAGGCAGGCACTCTTGCCACTAGGCTATATCCCCAGCCCAAATGTTCTTTTTTTTTTTTTTTTTTTTTGGCCAGTCCTGGGGCTTGGACTCAGGGCCTGAGCACTGTCCCTGGCTTCTTCTTGCTCAGGTCTAGCACTCTGCCACTTGAGCCACAGCACCACTTCTGGCCATTTTCTGTATATGTGGTGCTGGGGAATCGAACCCAGGGCCTCATGTATACGAGGCAAGCACTCTTGCCACTAGGCCATATCCCCAGCCCCCTGGCTTTTTTTTTTTTGCTCGAGGCCAGCACTCTGCCTCTTGAGCCACCAGCGCCACTTCTGGCCATTTTCTGTATATGTGGTGCTGGTGAATTGAACCCATGGCCTCATGTATATGAGGCAAGCACTCTTGCCACTAGGCCATATCCCCAGCCCCTTGACTCACACTTCTAACCCAAGTTTTTGCTGTTTTTTTGAAGTTAGAGTCTCATGGACTTTTCTGCCCAAGCTTGCTTAGGATCACGATCCTAGATCTCAACCCTTAAATAGCTAGGATTACAGGCCATTGGCACCAGTGCCCCAGGTGCTGGCATATTTAGTTTAGTTTTTCTCTTTTGGTTGGTTGTGGGACTTGAACTCTTAGGCACTGTTTCTGAGCCTCTTTGTGCTCAAGACTAGCACTCTACCACTTGAACCACGGCGCTACTTCTGCCTTTTTTGACTCATTTATTGTAGGTAAGAGTCTCATGGGGACTTTCCTGCCCAGGCTGGCTTTGAACCTTGATCCTCAGATCTCAGTCTCCTGAGTAGTTGGTATTACAGGTGTGAACCACTAGCGCCTGGTACATATTTAGTTTTATATAAAACTTCCAAGCTGTTCTCCAGAGTGGCACTGGAGTTCAATTTGTTGAACTCTAGCTTATTGTGTCAAGAGACAATTACACTGTTCAAGTTTTCTGTATGAAAAAAATGTTTTAAACATTTCTGCAGGTATATATTCCTGGCTTGTTCTATTATTTCCAGATGATAAATTTATACATTATAGATGTTCTTGAGTCAAAGGATATTTGGAATGTAAAGTTTATATATGTTTTGAAGCAATCCTTAGAGATTAGAGTCTCAGCTGGGACTGGAAGACTAGCTCTACAGTCTCTTACTGGGCATAGTCCTGTTTCTGATCTCTGCAAATCCAGTACTAGAAAAATGGAAGCATATGGTTGTAGGGTATGTGTGTGTGTGTGTGTAGGGGGTATGTATGTAGTTTGAACTCAGGGCCTTGCACTTTCTAGGCAGGTGCTCTACCACTTGAACCATGCCCCCATGCCCCCAGCCTGTTTTGCTTTACAGACCTCATTAATGGACTAATCCATGGATAAGTTCATAGTGGATTGGGCTGCTTAGATGTGTGTCTTGTCGGAAGAAGCAGCCTTTGGAACTTACTTTGGGGAGGTGCATTTGAAGGGTATACCTTGTCCCTGGTCCTTGCCTTCCCTTCCCTCTCTGCTCCCTGGCTACCATGAAGTGAGCAGCTTTCTTCCACTATGCCCTTTGGCCATGATGCTCTGCCTTGCACAGTTTGAGAGCAGTGGTACCAGCTGACCTTAGATTGAAACCCTGAGCCAAAGTAAACCTTTCCTCTTTAAGGTCAGTTTTTGCAGATTTTTTTTCCAGTCCTGGGGCTTGTGCTCAAGGCTAGTAATCAGCTACTTGAGCTACAACTGTGTTTCTGGCTTTTTGGTGATTAATTGGAGATAAGAGTCTCATGGACTTTCCTGCCTAGGTGGATTCAAGGCACAATCCTCAGGTCTCAGCCTCCTGAGTAGCTAGGATTACAGGTGTGAGTCACCAGCTCCTGGCCTCTCAATATACTGTTGACTTGGTTTTTTGACATCTGGCTTATGGAGGTAGGACTTCACATAGAAGATAAGCAACATGCTACTGCCCTTGTGCTCTTTTGTCGTTAGCATTTTCTCCTCATTCTCTGGCAATGACTGATCTAGTCTCTGACCCTACTGCTGTTATTTATCTAAGTGATCACCGAGTGGAAGTATTTCTACTTGACACCCTCTAAGAGTTTCCTGCAATTCCCCGTCTGTTCTTGGAAGTCTACTTTTCCCACTGCAACCTTTAGCATATTTGTCAAAGTAACTCAGAGTCCTTGTCTGTGAATTCCAACACTTTGGAAGTCTCTAGGTCTGCTTTTTTTTTTTTTTTTTAAATCTGGCTTCTTTTGTCTCTTGAAAATGATCTTTTCTTTAACTTGATTTTATGTGTGTCTTAAAATCTTTTTTTTTTGGCCAGTCCTGGGGCTTGGACTCAGGGCCTGAGCACTGTCCCTGGCTTCTTTTTGCTCAAGGCTAGCACTCTGCCACTTGAGCCACAGCGCCACTTCTGGCCGTTTTCTAGATATGTGGTGCTGGAGAATCGAACCCAGGGCTTCATGTATATGAGGAGAGCTCTCTTGCCACTAGGCCATATTCCCAGCCCTGTCTTAAAATCTTTGACTGGCGGGGCTGGGGATATGGCCTAGTGGCAAGAGAGCTCACCTCATATACATGAAGCCCTGGGTTCAATTCCCCAACACCACATATAAAGAAAACGGCCAGAAATGGCGCTGTGGCTCAAGTGGCAGAGTGCTAGCCTTGAGCAAAAAGAAGCCAGGGACAGTGCTCAGGCCCTGAGTCCAAGCCCCAGGACTGGCCAAAAAAAAAAATCTTTGACTGGCTATTAGACGCAGGGTAAAGGAAGAGTAGCAGGTGATAGAAATGATGTTTATACTTGATATAGAAATGATGTTTATAGCGTTTATTCCTGGTTTTGATATAGGGAGCTGAGTCAACTCACCCTGTAGTTGGTTTGTGTTTTGGTTTTGTTATTTCTTTAGTTAGTTCCTTTTTTGTTTTGTTGGTGGTGGGGCTTGAACTCAGTGCCTGGGCATTGTCTCTGATTTCTTTTGCTCAAGGCTAGTACTCTATCACTTTGAATCACACCACTATGTCTGGTTTTTCTGGTGGTTTATTAGAAATAAGTGTCTCATGGATTTCCTACCCAGGCTGGTTTTGAACTGCGATCCTCAGATCTCAGCCTTCTGACTAGTTAGGATTATAGGTGTGAGCCACCAATGCCTGGCCTCTAGTTCCTTTCTGTGCTCAGGCTTCAGATTTCTCCAGTGGTGAAACACCCCAAGTTTATACCCTTGTACCCTTGGTACAAGGCCTTGAGTCTCACTGAGATGTTCTTAGTCTTTCTGATCTAGCCTTACATGCGTACAGCACAGAGGGACTCTCTTTGGGTTCTGGATCTTTCCCTGGCTTAGACCTCTGTTCCTTGTCATTTGGTGCAATGTTTGTGGTGGTGGACTCAGTTCTCTTGCTCTAGTTTCGGTCTTAGGCAGCCTTACCAGAAAGTAACTTTGCAAGTGTTTCTTTCTCTCCAGTTTCCAGGGCAGGCCTACAGTACAGACAGACTTCCGGTCTCTCACTGCCATGGGACCCCATGTCTGCTTTATTGGCAGGGGGATCTTGGCTGTGAGTGAGGTTCCTGCTTTCCTTCCAAGAGCTGCCACCACTGCCACCCTCTGCTTTCTATCTGTGCAAGTACTGGCCCCTGCTGGGCTTCCTGCCTCTTGCCAGCACAGGCAGTGTGACATTGGCCTGGTAGCACACTGGGCAGGGGCTTGTGGTATGCTGGTGTCTCTTGGAAGCAACCTGCACCACCTTGTACTCATGCTCACACCAGCCTCATGCCAAGCCCTGCCCCCTCCGCTTCTTCTGCCCCCAGGGGAAAACTGGGGAAGCAGTGTCCAGGAGGTATGGGTTCCTCTGAGTCCAGGTGTTACCAGATGTCAGATGTCACCACTGACAACTCGTTCAGACATTGGTCGTTTGCTTCTCAGCTCCTTTGGTGGAACCCCTTCCTTCCTCTGGCTTTGTCAGCCGTGAACCAGTCAATGTGTTTCCAGGCTCAGTGTTTTTGTGTTCCAGTTACTATTAGAAACCAGTTTATTGGCTTACCTAGACCCCCAGCTGTCAGAGCACTTAAAAACAGACAAACAAAGGTAGCTCTGGGCGCCAGGGGTTCACACCTGTAATCCTAGCTACTCAGGAGGCTGAGGTCTGAGGATCCAGGTTCAAAGCTAAGCTGGGCAGGAAAGTCTGTGAGGTTCTTATCTCTAACTAACCAGAAAAAAGCCAGAAGTAGAGGTGTGGCTCAAGTGGTAGAGTGCCAGCCTTGAGCCAAAAAAGCTAAAGGACAGCACCCAGGCAATGAGTTCAAGTACAGGCACACACACACACACACACACACACACACACACACATACACACACGGTAGCACTTGTATATTTTACTTAATTTGTGGACAGTGACTTACAAACAGCTGCAAAAGTAAAAACCAGCCCTCTTTTGCCAGCCAGAACTCACTGTTCAGTGTGAGCTTGGGTACAAGTAAGAACTAGGGTAAGACCTAAGGCAGTTTAAAGTGATGGAGGTATTGATTCTAAGAATAAAGAATAATCAATAAAAGTGCAGGTCACTAGAGAACTCTGAGCTGTATTAAATCAGCACTTAAAAAAATAGGTTGTGTTATTTTTCTATTGCCACGATCTCAGCCGTCCTCATGATGCAACTTCCCTTGCAAACAGGCCAGGAAGAACTGGTTTCAGTTCCACAGCTGGCTGAGATTAGGATTGCCACTTTATCTCCCCCCCCCCCCCAAACAAACAAACAAACAAAAACCTCTCCTAGCCTAAGAGGAACTAGGAGGCATGGAAAAGGGACATTCTATTCTCTGCCGCTGGATTTTTGAAATAGCCTTGCAGTTTCCATAGCGTGGTCTCAGTTCCCCAACCCAGCAATGCCTTCTGCTAGAAATTATCCTCTAGCAGCCCTGGGCCTTGAGTATTTTACACAATCTTTTAGCTTAAAAAAAAACAAAAAACCACACACACAAACTAAATTTACCATCTGAGTTGGGGAATCCCCGGAGAGAGCCTTTCTTTGGGGACAGGAATTTCAGGCCAGGCTGCTAATGGCAGCTCTTATAAACCAGTCCAACATTCTGGAGTCACAGAAACGTGACTTCAGGTTGGGACCTCCAAGCAAAGCAAGACCCTTTGCCCCCTGAGCCTTGGTTTCCTCTTTCATGAGATGCAGGAGTTACTGGGTAGGTCCTACCCTAGGGACACGCCAGGTACGCAGAAGGCAGAGGGAGCTCTTTCTCTATAATGATGACGGTACTTGACAGTACTGATTTTCCAGGGCAGGACTTGGCACAGAGAGGGGACTGGGCCCAGAACATGGATCTCTGCTGGGTCCTTTTCTTCTGCTTGGGTCTTCTGACCTGTCCGTGCGAGATGGCAGGTAGGTAGGCTCTGGGGAGCCCTCAGTGGTGAGATGGAGGGGGAGGCTGTCACAAGGGATGGGGTGGTGGTGGAGGTGGTGCTGAGGAGCTTGATGAAGGGGTCTGAGCTCTGCTGCCTCCAGTGACATCAGAAGAACTCTTGCTCTTTATGGAGACCATGGAGCAGCCCCGGGGTCGGAAGCCGTCCATCCATATGGGGTAAGTGCCTCCCTCCCCAGCTCCCCCATCAGTGGTCCTGGGCTGGTCTAGTGACCCCTAGTGACTGTGCTCAGTATGCAGTTACTGAAGACCTACTGTGTGCCTAGCACTGGCTCTGGAGATGCAGGGTGTGTCACTCCCCTCCTGCAGTTTATTGCCTGGAGTGTGTGTGTGTGTGTGTGTGTGTGTGTGTGTGTGTGTGACATCCCTGAAGGGACCATGGGCCTTTAATCTACAGGTGGGGAGGATGGCTGCATTTTCCTGAGCTGGGGATGAGTGGGTGGAGCAGTCAGCCCCATGGGAAGGATGGGGTAGGGATGGGAGACCCTGCCCTGAAAGGCTGCCTAGAACCCCCACTGGCTCTGCCCATTCCCAGTGA
The DNA here is from genome assembly GCF_023159225.1 of Perognathus longimembris pacificus. Lineage (NCBI taxonomy): Eukaryota > Metazoa > Chordata > Mammalia > Rodentia > Heteromyidae > Perognathus > Perognathus longimembris. The sequence continues at coordinate 20,250,979 of NC_063170.1, read as the reverse complement.
GCTGACCCCACCCCTGGATCAGGCCACACCCCCTCCCAGGCCCCGGCCCCACCCTCAAGCTCTGGTCCCTGTGGCCACCTGTCCTGCCCTCAGGCACATCCACCGCTTGGAGCAGCAGCTGCTAAACGCCTCTTTCCCTGGCCACAACCTGACCCTGCAGACGCGCTCCATCCAGTCTATGGTCTTCAAGCTGGCCTGCAATTTCACAGGCCTCTCCCTGAGCAGTGCCACCCTGAAGCAGGGCCCCCAGGTCAGAGGTGGCCCACCAGGGGTCTGGGAGCCAGCTGCCTCTGCCTGGAGGTCCTGGGACCGGGGGAGGTTGGGCTCTGACTTTGCCCAGCCCAGGTGCTAACCTAAGTAGGTGGGAGGTGCCTCCTGGGAAGCTGAGGTGATGTTCCTGTGAATAATGGAAAGGAGGTGTGCTGTGGCCCCTTAAGCAGGGGAGTCCAGGAGCAGCAGCAGCAGGAGAGGCCGGGAACCCTGGGTCCTTTTGGGATCCTAGCTGGATACCTGGTGGGTGGCTCCAGGGTGGGAATGGGCAGCCAGGATCTGGGGTTCTGGGAGGAGGTGCAGCCTGCGGAGGGCCCCAGGCTCACCTGTGCGGGTCGTCCACAGCCCCGGGCCCGGCATGCCATGCAGTTCCCTGCAGAGCTGACCCGGGATGCCTGCAGGACCAGGCTCCAGGAACTTCGCCTCATCTGCATCTACTTCTTCACTAACCGGTTCTTCCAGGTCAGCAGAGGGCAGCTTCAGGCCTCCATGCCACCAGCTGGCCTCTGGGTGGGGACCCGTACTCAGGGGGACCAACGCACTGCACCACCCAAGCTCGCCCTGGTTCCTCACGGGGCCTCAGTGTCCCACCCGTGGCGGGGAGGTGCGGCAATGGCAATCTGTAAGCCAGGGCTAAGAATCTGGCGTGTAGGTGCCTGTCTCTTGGTGGGAGACAGACCCAGAGGCATATTCAGGGAGCACGGGCTGGGAAAGGAGGGCTTGGGCCCCCTCCAGGGTCTCCCCAGGTCCCCTCCACTCACCATCTCTCCCTCTGCTCTTCCAGGATGACAGCAGCTCATCCTTGCTCAATGACTATGTCCTGGGGGCCCAGCTGGGCCACAGACCTGTGAGCAACCTCAGTGAGCCCGTCAACATCAGCTTCTGGCACAACCAAAGCCTGGTAGGGTTGGGGGTGCCCCCACCCCCACCCTGCCCTTGCCTCTCTGTGGTTCCACTAAACTCCACCCCGAGGAACTATTTCTGAAACAACGAATCAAAATCCATCACTCTTTGAAATTTCTGCCCAAGACATGAGAATGAAGCCTTTCCCCCCCCCCCCTTTCTAGTATTGCTGCTTAAATTCTGTGCTTGCTTCGTTTACGTGGCTGTAGCTTTGCTATTTGAGCCACACTTCCAGCCTTGCTTTCTTCTGGTTATTTTGGAAATAGAATCTCTTGGACTTTTCTGTCTAGACTGGCTTTGAACTGCAGGCCTCTGGATCTCAGCTTCCTGAGTGCTAGGATTACAGCTTCCAGGCACCCCCCCCCCCACCCCCAGCCCCCCATGCCTGTCCTTGTACCCCTGGGCTTTGTCACTGTTGTCCTCTCTGCCTGGAATCAAGCTCCTGCTCTACTTTCAAGGAAATGAACTTACCTTTTCAGGCCTCAGCACCCACTCCTACCCTCTGATTCTGGGGTGGCGGCGGGGGTGGGGGTGGGGGGGTGGGGTGGGGGTGGGGCTGCCTGTATGGCATCCCCCATCCCTCCACTGTGTGACTTGGCTATGAGTCTTTTCTCCCTCCGGGGCTGGATCTGAACCTTCTGTGCACCCCTGTTTTGGGGGAGGATGGAGGAGACAGCAGCTTCCTCGTATCTGCTGGACAAAAGGCCAGTGCTGGGCCCTCAGAAGTCATATGTCCCCATTTTTCATCCACTACAGGCTCCAAGAGGCTTGGTGGCTTACCCAGGTCACTCCCTGCTGGGGGGGGGCTGACCTCTGGGGCTGCCACAGCCTGGCCACCACACACGCAGTGCCCACCAAGGCGCCCTCAAATCTCCCTGGGCCCCGGGCCTCCCTGATCTTGACCTGGGAGACCCCACCCAGTACCTCCCGGACTGACCTCAATCTCCTCTCAGGAAGGCTACACCCTAACCTGTGTCTTCTGGAAGGAGGGGGACAGCCAACACTCCCAGGGGGCCTGGAGCCCCGAGGGTTGTCGCACAGAGCAGCCCTCCCCCTCCCAGGTGCTCTGTCACTGCAACCACCTCACCTATTTCGCTGTTCTCATGGTATGTGTGCCTCCAGCCCAAGCAAGAGAGAGATGAGAGAGAGAGAGAGAGAGAGAGAGAGAGAGAGAGAGAGAGAGAGAGAGAGAGAGAGAGAGAGAGAGAGAGAGACTCAGGCTTCTTAAAACAGTTCACTTAGGCTTCAGGCATGGCTTGATCCAGGGGCTGAATAATAACTAAGATAGGACTCCATCTCTGTTCCTCAATTGTGCTGGCTCGGGTCTGGCTGCCTCATGGTACTACAGGATGGCTTCCAGGGATTTCAGGTTCCTTCACTGCTGGCTTCCAGGCCAGAGACTGTGCACTTCTACCCATCAGTCTCAGTGCTGAGTCTCACCAGGTCCTGTGTTCATCCTTCCACAGTCACTATGGGCAAAGGGAGGCAGGCTTGTGATTGGCCAGGCCTGTCACACTTGTCTGCATACATGGCGGTGCGCTGCCCCCACCTGTGTGATAGAGTAGTGTGTGTAGGGGGGAGGGGAGGCATTATAGAAGAGGTGAGGGTGAAAGTTAACACTTCTGCCCTGGCTTAAAACCATTCTATTGATTATTTTTAAGTTGTTATTATAAAGGTGGCATACAGCGGGGTTACAGTTATGTAAGCCAGGTAGAGAGTGCATTTTTGGGGGCAATGTCACCCCTTCCCTCGCTCTCTCCCAGTTTCTCCCTCCCAACCCCACCCACAAGTCATAACGGTTCATTTTCAATACAGTGTCTAGTGAGTACCCTTTATCCCTCCGTTTCTGTGCCCCACCTTGCCCTCCCAGAGATAGGTAAATGAACAAACAAGACAAAAAGCAAAACAAAAGAGAAAAAAATCTCTTGTTTCCAATTCCCGGAGTTCGTTTCAATAAATATTACTTTATATGATCAGAGGCACATCGGTGTTGTGCCTTTCATTCCTCTCCTAAGAATATCCTCCTTTGGTCCCACGGTGTGTGAATGCCTGGAGTCGTGTGTAATTGGTCCTGTCCCGGTGTAGTTTAGATCTAGCCTTTGCATATCAGGGAAAACATGCGCCATGTGTGCGCTGGCTTCCATCCTTCTAGGATCGGGCTGGGCTGCAGGCGGGGGGCTTGGAGCTGAGTCTGGGGTAGCCCCATGGCCTGGGTCTGCTCTGGGTCTCCAGCTCCCCTTTGCTCCTGCAGCAGCTTTCCCCAGCCCAGCTCCCTGCAGCGCTGCGGGCACCGCTGGAGTACATCTCCCTCGTGGGCTGCAGCGTCTCCATCGTGGCCTCGCTGCTGGTCATCCTGCTGTCCATCCAGGCCAGGTAACCCTGCCCCCAGCCAGGCCTGTGTATCCTGATCAAGCCTCCTGGATCCCCTGCCCTATCCTATGCCCCTCTGAGCCCAGGGGTGGCACTGCCTGGGCGATGTCCCCAGGCCACTGAGGGCCATGTCCCCCTGCCCTCCACCCTGCCCACAGGAAGCAGAGTGACTCCATCGCACGCATCCACGTGAACCTGCACGTCTCTGTGCTGCTCTTAAACGTCGCCTTCCTTCTGAGCGCCAATCGGGCGGTGGCCCCGGTGCCTGGGGCCGCATGCACAGCGCTGGCGGCAGCCCTCCACTACACCCTGCTCAGCTGCCTCACCTGGATGGCTGTGGAAGGCTTCAACCTCTACCTGCTCCTGGGCCGCGTCTACAACACCTACATCCGTCACTACGTGCTCAAGCTCTGCGTGCTGGGCTGGGGTAACAACTCCCCTCCCCCGGGCCGGGCGGGGTGCTGGTCTCCTCAGCCTGGAGCCGTCCCTGCGAGGCCCGACCGGGCTCCAGGCTGGAGTTCTGAGTCCCTCTGCCTGCCTTCTGTCTCCCACCTTGGGAAGGTCCTGAGTCTTTGCCCCCTCCCAGGGGTTCCGGCCCTCCTGGTGCTGCTTCTCCTCGCTGTGCAGAGCTCCGTGTATGGACCCTGCACAATCCCACTCGCCCACAGGCAGGGAAACCACACGGGCTTCCAGAACAGTGTGGCCATGTGAGTTCCTGGATATGTGGTCTGCTAGCTGCAGTGGGGCTGGGGGTGGGGAGAGGGGGGCTCTAGGGGGACCATGCTGTGGGCCAGGCCAGGCTGAGGGGCAGGGAGGGGGCTGTGGCTTAACTGGGGAAGGCGTGTGTGTGTGTGTGTGTACACCTACCTCCTGCTACATCCAGAAGGGCTCCCGAAGGGTGGCTTTTGCTTAGTACTGGCAGATTCCAGGAAGGTGCCACAGCTCCAAGGTCAGGATACCTCGGCCTCCACTCCCCTGGTACACAACCATGTGACAGCACCATCAGTGTCACCTAGCTCTAGCCGGCCAGCCCAGCTCAGACTGTGCCTGCTGCTCTGGCACCCAAGCCTTGCTTCTCAGGCTCCAGGGGCTCTGGGAGCTGCTCTGAGCATTGATAAACACTCCAGATCTCCTCCTACTTGGAGGAAAGACCAAGTGGGCTGGGCTAGGGGAGTACTATGGTGAGAGCTCAGCATGTGGGTGTCCCTTAGGCCTGGAGAGCAGTCTGCTGCTGCCTCCTTTAACTCAGGCAACCCAGCGTTAAGCTCTTTGTTGTGAAACACTCTCCACAGTATGAGACACCTCAGGAGCTGTGTCTGCATACTCTGGCTTTCCTTCCATTCCTTCTGTGACCCTGGCCAGTTAGAGATCGGAGAGGGCTGTGGGCACTCATTGTGCTGGGGGCAAGCCCCCTGGCATCCCTGCTTCAGAGTTAGGGTATGCCCCCAAATCCAGGCTGAGCTGGGAGTTGACCACAAACAGACAGTCCACCTCTGTGCCCGGCAGTAGAGTTGGGAGTGGGTTCGGTACTTTCCCAGGAGGCTGGGTTGGTGGCTCCAAGGGATGTGTCTGTGAAGATGTGTTTTATTCTTATTTTTGTCCTTGTACTATGAACTTAGAGCATCATACTCCTGCTTGGTTTTGTGCCATTCTGCCACAGCTCCATTTCTGGCTTCTTGCTGGTTAACTGGAGATAAGAGGCTCACACATTTTCCCACCGGGTCTGGGCCATGATCCTTGGAGCTCAGCTTCCTGAATAGCTAGGATTACAGGCATGAACCACTGGCACCGGACTGAGGATGTATTTTATTATATATAACGTGTAACGTGGACCAGAGAGTTCAAGTGACATGTCTACAAGACAGGAGGCATACCAGTGCAAGGATACAGGGATCCCCCACTCTAGGAGGCAGCCCTTCCTGTTCCTGCTCTATTTTCCCTCCCCCTGGGATGCTAGGACCATGGGCTTCCTGTCTCCTGGTTGTCATGGGAACTGTCTGGGATGCCTCACGTCAAGCAGATGACTGTGTCTAACTCAGGAGGCAGTGCTTGTTCTGAAGGCATCCTGGAAGACCTGAAGGCCACAGGGAGGGCCTAGGTCCTGGGACCGAGCCCCGCAGGCCTCTCTCTGGCTAAGGCTGAGCCTTCACTGGGGTTTCCCTCACTCTTTCCTTTGCTCCCCACTCTCCAGTGCAGAGCCCCCTCCACTAAGCCAGGGGGTGGGGCATCACACGCTGCTCTAGGAAGGCCTCTAAGCTGGGTGGCGGTGGCAGGAGGGTGGCAACTGTGTGATAGGGCAGAGAGGACACATTCAGGATCCCGTAGGATGCTGTACACCTCTCTCACCTGACCCAGGTGAGGCTGAAAGGGCAGGCATGACAGGGCTTCAGAAAGGCGGCTAAGGGGGACTGGTGGCCCTGTTGCGGTGGGCTGGCTGGGGAGCTGGATGGCCCGCAGCAGACAATGGTGGGAGCAGCAAGCCCAGGCAGGGATGAGACAGTCCCAGGGGCCCAGCATGCCTGGCCTCCCTCTGGCCTTAGGGCGGGGCTGACCCTGGCCTTCACCCCTGTCCTGCAGGTGCTGGCTGTGTAGCCCTGTGGTGCATGGTGTGCTGGTTATGGGCTATGGTGGTCTCATGTCCCTGTTTAACCTGGTGGTGCTGGCCTGGGCACTGTGGGCCCTGCACAGGCTGCGCGCTGGCCGGAAGGCCCCAAGCACCCGGGCCTGCCGGGACACTGTCACCGTGCTGGGCCTCACCGTACTGCTGGGCACCACCTGGGCTTTGGCTTTCTTCTCCTTTGGTGTCTTCCTGCTGCCCCAGCTCTTCCTCTTCACCATCTTCAACTCATTCTATGGTAAGGCCAGTGGGTGGCAGGAGGGCACAAGTGACGGGCAGCTGGCAGGGTGCTTGGGGAGGGGGCTGAGTCCACAGCTGCGCATGCGCAGCTGCTCTGCGTGGAGGAGGGGCTCTACCCTGACGGGCACATTCAGAATCCTCTTACTCCTAGAGTCTGTCCCTCTGTCCTCCAACCGCATGAGGTCCCTTACTGCTTGCTGATGCCCCCTGTAACCAGCCTTATCTTTCAGGTCTCTTCCTCTTCCTGTGGTTCTGCTCCCAGAGGTGCCACTCCCAGGCAGAGGCCAAGACAGAGCTGGAAGGGGTCAGCTCTTCCCAGATGACGACACACTGACCTGGTCTCCTGGCCTGGAGCCCCAGCTGCTCTGGCTGTGGCATCCCTGGCCCTGGCCCCTGGCACAGGAGGTGGCAGGTCTACAGCTGGGCTCAGAGGCCCGTGTGCCCTCCAGATCCCCCATCTCCTCCAGAAGACAGGCCTGGCTCTGCCTCTCTGGCCTTCTGCTCTAAGGTGGTCCAGTTTCCCCCAGGGAGTGGGCAGCCCCAGTGAGCCACCCTATGGGAAGAGCACTGGGTGGAGAGTCAGGAGACCGCATCTCAAGGCCTAGCTCTAATGATCTTGTGGCTATTATTTCTCATGGAACGCTCCCCCACCTCAGTTTCCCCATCAGTGGATATGGGGGCCACGGGAGCATTGTAACAAGTGATGGGGTGGGGTGGAATTCCTATCTGCTCTCCCCCATGATCTCCATCTACCTGTTGGAGGCTGGGTTTGCTTCCTCCTGTGGAGAACCCGCCCAGCCCTGGTTCCAGCCTCTGGCCCTCCTCCAGGATGTTGAGGCCCACCAGTGTCAAGGCCTCACTGTATGTTTTTCTTTTTTTTTTTGTTTTTTTTGTTTTTTTTTTTTTTTTTTTTTTGGCCAGTCCTGGGGCTTGGACTCAGGGCTTGAGCACTGTCCCTGGCTTCTTTTTGCTCAAGGCTAGCACTCTGCCACTTGAGCCACAGCGCCACTTCTGGCCATTTTCTGTATATGTGGTGCTGGGGAATCGAACCCAGGGCCTCATGTATATGAGGCAGGCACTCTTGCCACTAGGCCATATCCCCAGCCCCTACTGTATGTTTTTCTAACCACCCAAGGATGCTGGCCTTAACTCAAAGCCCATCCTTCCCGAAGATCGAGAAGTGCCAGTTCTTCCCAGGGTCTCCCTCTCAGTGCTCCAAACACTTGGCTTTCCAGGGGATACAAGTTAGTGCCTCATTCCTTGCAGCTGAGCCAACTGGCATCCGGGGACCTCGCTATTAGATGATTGGACTGGACTGGATTTTCTCTGGCAGAAAAGCGGGTGGGAGTGCAGAATCCCAAGCTCTGACCACACCCCTTTGCCTTAGACCTACCTGCCTGCCAGCCCCAAGGGGAAGAGAATGCTCATGAACACAGTGCTTTTCCCAGCATGGACACCAGGGGGAGCTGTTGACCTGCATGCAGCGCCATTGGCTCCTAAGCTGGGGTGGTCAGGGGTCTGTGGAACCAGTGCCTCAGTGGGAGGGTCTGCTGCCTCTAGGACTGGCTGAGTGACTGCAGGGAAATGCCAGCCCTGCTCACACACCACTGTGTCTCCAGTGCACCTGGCAGAGGTTGTTCTCAGGGGCTGAGCCTCAGGCATTAGAACAGGGAGTGAAGGTAGATTTCCACTCCAGCCCGTGGGAGAGTTTTGTGCCCTTGAGCTTCACAGGGAGGGAACGGAAGCTGGGTCTCTGTCCTGTCAGGGGGATCCGCTGCCTTTCTGTATATCTCGGGGTGATACTTACTAGCTATGTGACCGTGCCTTGGTCTTTCCAGTTGTACAGCGATTTGGAAGGCATAGTAACATAATCCGTGTGGAGCATTGGCTCCGAGTTAGTGCTCAATAAATGGGTTATTTTTGCCATTCACGTGTCTGTGATTAACAGTGTTAATGCCTCACGCCTTGTAATCTTAGCTACTCAGGAGGCTGAGATCTGGAGGATCATAGTTTAAAGTTAGCCAGGGTTGGGGGAGTGGGGGAAGGAAGGGGGAATCCACAAGACTCTTATCTCCATTAACCAGCAAAATGCCAGACTGGATGCATGGTTCAAGTGGCAGAGTGCCTTCTGTGAGCCAAAAACGCTGAATGAAAGCACAGGCCTGGAGTTCAGACTCTAGTACCAGCACAACAACAACAACAACAACAACAACAACCCAACCAACACACCAGTGTCAAGCGTATCAGAGGCCATGGGGGCCCAGGCCCAGGCGTGTCCCACCTCTTGCCATCCCAGCTCCTCAGCGGACCCTCGCTGAGGCTGATGAGACCCCACCTGAGGCTTCTGGTTGAGGCCAGTCCTGTGCCCCCTCAGGCTGGGGAAGAGATGGGACAGGACTCCCCCCCCCCCCCACCTCAGACCCCAGCAAGCCTTGACTGCCTGAACTGTGTCCACCCCCCCACCCCCCAATCCTGCATGGCACCAGGCTCTGGCTGGCATCACTTCCTGGAAGCCCTCCACAGGGGTGGGGTAGAGACTCAGGGAGACAGCTCAGAGCCAGGCTGGGACCCCGTTCTCTCCTTCCCAGCCCTCATGGGGCATCCAAACTGGCAGGACAGCGAGGGGGTGAGGCAGGGCAGATGGTTTAGGGTGGGGCTCTGCTCAGGGCTGGGGGCTGCAAGGAGGCGCTTGGGGATGAGAACCATGATGTCAGCCCTGTCGGGGGGTGGGGGGTAGGGTGTGAAAGGCAAATCTGCAGGATGAAACCCAGGAAGCTCATCTCGGAGGCAGACACCACCCGTTGCTGATCTGAAATTCAAATGTAGCTGTGTCCTATATATCCATTTCTATTTTTGCTCCATCTGGCAATCTTCTTGGCAAGAATATTGGCTCAGGAGTCCTGGGTATGAACCCTCATACCGCACTCAGCCCAACCAGTGCCCCCTAGGCAGCCCCTCTGCCCACAGTGAGCCCACCCGAATCCAAGCTTTTCTCTGTGACCCCAGTTCAAGCCAAATCCACTGCTAGAACCACCCCCCCAGTCTGTCCAGGGGTGCTCCCATGCCTGCTCTTTTTTTTTTTGGCCAGTCCTGGGCCTTGGACTCAGGGCCTGAGCACTGTCCCTGGCTTCTTCCTGCTCAAGGCTAGCACTCTGCCATTTGAGCCACAGCGCCGCTTCTGGCCGTTTTCTGTATATGTGGTGCTGGGGAATCGAACCTAGGGCCTCGTGTATCCCAGGCAGGCACTCTTGCCACTAGGCTATATCCCCAGCCCACCCATGCCTGCTCTTAACCCTGGCTCAGAACCAGCCTCTATCCCTGCAGAGCCTCCTCGCAGGCATCCTTGCCTCCCCACTCCCAGATCCAACATTTTTTCTTCCCTGTAGCCTGACATGCCCACTCTGATCAGGACCTGGGATCCAGCCTGCACCCCCTCTTCAACCTCTCCCCCTCTTCCTTCCTCATCTTCTTCCCCAGTGTCCCCTCCTCCCCGCAGTCTTTCTTGCCTGGGACTCTGTCCCTGTCTGAACTTTCCTCTTAAGCTTGGCTTTTGTGGTGTACAACACATCCTAGGGGTTCAGGGCTATATGCACCCCTCATCCCCATCCCCGCCCCCACCTCAGCCCCTGATGTGACCTGGACCTGCTCCTGACCTCTGCTCCCTTCCCTCAGGGGCTTCTCTCTGTAGAAGTCTTCCTAGTCCCCACAATGCAACTGTCCCGTCTGAGCTACCAGATTGGGGAGCATTTGGGAGACAGGTGCTTCGTCTCATTTGCTCACTCATCCCTCAAGTAACTGCTAAACTCTTGTATTTTGGGCCCTACGCTAGTTTCTAAGTTTAGAGAAATGAGTGAGCCACCATTCGTGTGAGTGTGTGTGTGTGTGTGTGTGTGTGTGTGTGTGTGTGTGTAGATGTCACTCAGGAAGCAATTTCACAAATAAGGGCAAGCCAGGGGAGATGGCGACACGTGTGCTGAAGGGCAGCTATGGAGGGCGAGGGGTGGTGGGCCTGGGGCTGCCTCCTGGAGGAGAGGGCTGACTCCCAGGCTGTCACCCTGTGGCGACTGAACTCTGCGGGAGCAGGGGTTGGGAAGAAAGGAAGGTGAGGCTCCTGTGAGGAGAAGCTCTGAAGAGGCCATTCTAGTCCTGGGGAGGAGCCCTCTGAAAGATAGAAGCACACTCAACATGGGGGAGTCCATGTTGGGTTAGACCAGGACAACACCCAGAGCCAGATCAAGCATCAGGCATCTGTAGAAATCTTTCCAGGTCACAAGAGGGTAAAGCACTATGAGTGAGAGTCTGCGGAAACCAAAGCAACAGGTTTATACAGGCAGCAACAAAGCAATGGTCACAAAGGTAAGCATATAAAACAAGGAGGAGGGAGGGAGAGAAAGTGGAAGAAGAAGAGGAGGAGAAAGAAAGAAAAGAGTATGAGAAGGAAAAGGAGGAAGAGGAAGAAGAAGGAGGAAGAGGAGGAGGAAAAAGAAGAGGAATGGAATTTCTACAAATAAAAGTAGAATTCTAAAATCTAAAATTGAATGACACATGAAGAATTACTGAGCCTAAAGTTATCTATGAAGAAACGCAATGGTGTACACTTGTAATCCCAGCTCTTGGGAGGCTGAGGCAGCAGGATCACAAGTTCAAAGCTAGCCTGGGCTACACAGAGAGACCCTGTCTCAAAAGACAAAAACAGGGCTGGGGATATGGCCTAGTGGCAAGAGTGCCTGCCTCGGATACACGAGGCCCTAGGTTCGATTCCCCAGCACCACATATACAGAAAACGGCCAGAAGCGGCGCTGTGGCTCAAGTGGCAGAGTGCTAGCCTTGAGCGGGAAGAAGCCAGGGACAGTGCTCAGGCCCTGAGTCCAAGGCCCAGGACTGGCAAAAAAAAAAAAAAAAAAAAAAAGACAACAAAAAACAAGCAAACAAACAAACAAAAATGACAGCAAAAGAGCTATGCTAAATGATCATGTGAAGAGTGATTAAGAGTTATAGTGAACAGAATGAGAAAAACTTACTATATAGAGACATCTCAGAGGAAGGAAATAAAGACAATGGAAGAGAGGCGATATTTTTAGATAAAATAGCTGCACATTTTCTAGAAGTGAAGAAAAGCAGAACCACTGAACTGGGGACACAAAGCTTGTCAAGCACAATACATAAAAGCAAGCCCGAGCTTCGCACATTTTATTGGGAGTACAGGATGTCAGAGGCAGAGATGGGATGAAAGCCGTCATTGAGAAAGGACAGCTCCTGTACCAGGCGACAGAAGGCAGCTGGCTTCTCAACCTCCTGAGAGAGGCAGGAATAATACCTCTGAAGTGAGGAGAACAAACAAATATCAACTTAGAGTCACTGTGGCAAAAGGCCCTTTCAAGAGCAAGACAAAAAAAGAATTAACAACAATCAAAAACCACCCCACATATTTCAACACCTACAGGTAAACAAAGGGCTAAATCAAAAAAATGTATTTCAGGGAGTGAAAGATTCCAGGGGCATCTGAGATTCACAGAACCGACAGTGACCATGTAAAATAGTAACTACAGAAGAAGTTCACTATAAAGTCATCTGTTTAGCTGGGCGTCCATGGCTTGCACCTGCAACCCTACTTGCTCAGGAGGCTGAGATCTGAGAATCATACCTTAAAGCCAGCCCAGGTTGCAAAGTCTGTGAGACTCTTCTTTTTTTTTTTTTTTTTTGGCCAGTCCTGGGCCTTGGACTCAGGGCCTGAGCACTGTCCCTGGCTTCTTTTTGCTCAAGGCTAGCACTCTGCCACTTGAGCCACAGCGCCACTTCTGGCCGTTTTCTGTATACGTGGTGCTGGGGAATCAAACCTAGGGTTTCATGTATGAGAGGCAAGCATCTTGCCACTAGGCCATATCCTCAGCCCCATGTGAGACTCTTATCTCAAATTAGCTACAAAAAAACTGGAAGTGGAGCTGTGGGTCAAGCGGTAGAGCATTGACCTTGTGCCCAAAAGCTAAGAGAGAGCACCCAGGCATTGGGTTCAAGCCCCAGGACCAACACAAGAAAAAAAAAAAAGAGACATCATTTGTTTTCTGGTGGCTCATACCTGTAATCCTAGTTACTCAGAAGGCTGAGCATACAATGAGCAAGGTTCGAGATCAGTCCAGGCAGAAAAGCCCATGAGACTCCATCTCCAATTACCCAGCAAAAAGCTAGGCTGGAGGTGTGGTAGAACACCAACTGAGCAAGCTCCAGGCCCTGAATTCAAACTCTAGGACTAAAAAAGTTTACAACTTAGTGGGTTTTGGTAGAGTTGTGTCACCATCACCATGATTCAATTCCAGAACTTTCCATCCATTCAAAGAGAATGCCCACAAACTCATTAGCAGTAATTCCCCAACTCCTCTCTCTTCACAGACCTGACAATGACTAATGTATGTTGTTTCTGTGGATTGGCCTGTCCTGGATTATATATATGGAGTCATTTCAATCATTTCATGGATGGAATCTTAAACTTGTGGTTTCTTTTACATAATGTCATGCTTTCTAATTCAATCCCTGTTTTAGTGTGAATCTGAACCTCATTCCTTTCACAAGCAGCTAATATTTCACTGTGTATATGCCACATTTGCCTGTCCTTTCATCTGTAGGTTCCACGGGCTATATTTTTTTTCTCATCTTTCCAAGATACTTTATTTCAAAACAGGTCCCAACACAAAGTTTCTGGCCCTTGCCGCCATTGTACAAGCGCCACGGGCTATTTTGAACAATGGTACTATGAATATTTATATACTACTGTGTGTGTGTGTGTATGTGTGTGTGTGTGTGCACTTGTGCCATTGTTAAAGCTTGAACTCAGGGCATCATGCTTTTGCTTAGCTTTTTCGCCCAAGGCTGATGCTCTATTATTTGAACCACACCTCTGCTTCTGTCTTTGTGCTTATAAGAGTTTCCTAGATTTGTCTACCCAGGCTGGCTTTGAACTTTGATCCTTAAATCTCATCCTTCTGAGTAGCTAAGACTACAGAGGTGAACATTATTGGTGCCTGGCATAGGGGAACTTTTTAAGATAAAAATACTGCATATTTTGTCAGTGCTGACGATTGCATAACTGTATCCATCAAAACTCAGAGAACTGTTCATTTAAAAAGTAGATTTATTTCTGTGTAAATTCACTTCAACAAGGCTGACTTTTGGAAGCTGGCAGAATAGGCAGCAAATGACAGAGCCACCCTGTGTGCAGGTGGATTTCCAACGCTCCTCTGAATTATTGATAGCAAAGCCGAGCCAGGGTAGGAGCTTGGAGCAACACAGCACCGGGCTGCATCTAATGGGTAGTAATGGAACCTGCCCTACAGCCCATCTCCTTGCACACAGACCACTTACAGAAATCGATCATGCACTGCCCAAGAGAGCCAACTTCCAAACGACACACAGTGGTGCCCTCTGCCCCGTGGGCAGCAAAGACGGAGGGCAGCGGCACACATACTAGCTTTAAAATCTCCATTTATTTGCAGTTTGTCATAGGGTTGGGCAAATTGACCCCCTTTCACTCCCCCCCCCAAAAAAACCCTAGAAAAGTGAGGCCAAAAGAAAAGGAGCATGTATGGGGTTTGCGGGTGGACAATGGAAGTGGCCTGTCAGAGGGCAGGAGGGACTGGCCAGCTCAGTGAGTGAGTAAGATTGGTTCTGCCCAGTGAACTACTGCCTCACATTATTCTCCAAGGTCAGTTCTCAACTCATGCCTGTAATCTTATCTTCTTGGGAGGCTGAGATGTAGAGGACTGTAGTGTGAAGCTAGCCTAGCTACTATGGGAACCATAAAGTAGGAGGGTGGAAGGAGTGGGCCCATGGCAGACAATCTCCTAGCAAGCATGAGGCCTGAGTACTGGCTTTAAATCCAATACTGCTCCTCCCCCCTGAACTGCTTTTAAGTTGATAAAGGACTTGCATGCAAACTTTGCCTGGCTTGGTGGGAGTGTATGCCTATAATTTCAGTCCTTGGGAAGCTGAGGCAGGAAGACTGTGAGTTTGAGTCCAGCCTGAGCTACATAGTGAGATCCCGTTTCCAAGAAGAGGTACTGTTGTTTTTTTTAAGGTATTGTTTAAAGAAAGTTTAATATCTTTATGACTCTAGAATAAGCAAATAACAACAAAAACCCCACCCTATTGCTTGCTCACTGACCCCAGTAGCCCCCCACCCTCCTGGGGACATGGTCTTCTCACTGATGAATTGGGGTCGTCCAACGTGTTATTTCAGTGGTGGCCTGGCCCGCTGCCCAGCATGGGAAGCCATAGGTTGGCCTCATCTTCTGACTGGGTTCAGCCAAGAAAGGCCCCTCAGGGTGTGAACAGATGTCTGGGCGATGGCTAGCCTGCCATAGGTGCTAGGTCGCAGTCTGCCTGCGTGACCTTTCCAGCCTCCGCTGGCTGGGCATCTCCGGGGGCACCAGTTCTTCTGTCATTCCTAGAGTGACCACTAGGGGCCAGCGTTGGCCACTCCTGCCTTGCTCCCTGGTCCCAGTGCCTGGGTGCGGCTTGCAGAGGACAGCAGGAGAGGTGACGGGTGAGGGGCACTGTGCCCTTGCCATCCGTCCCGTGGGCATTTCCTCCATGGGCACGTTGAGGTCCTGGCTTGACCTCCCCACTTCGGTAAAAGAGAGGAAAAAAAAGTGATGGGTTGGGCTGGGAATGTGGCTTAGCAGTAGAGTGCTCACCTTGCATGCATTGAAGCCCTGGGTTCGATTCCTCAGCACCACATACCCAGAAAGAGCCAGAAGTGGCGCTGTGGCTCAAGTGGTAGAGTGCTGGCCTTGAGCAAAAAGGAAGCCAGGGACAGTGCTCAGGCCCTGAGTTCAAGCCCCAGGACTGGCAACAAAATTTTTTTTTTAAATGATGGGTTCTTCCATATGTCTTTGGCTGTGTATGAGTTGTTTTGACACCCACCATTTCCTTTGTCCCCTTTCCATCCAGTCATCTGTCATTCCTCGTTTTGTCTGTCCACCCATGCATTATTTCATTATCTTCCATACAGCCATTCAGCTGAGCGTCCATCTGTCCATCATTCATTCACTCACCCACCTAGCACTCATTATTCATCATCCATCCATCCATCATCTACCAATCCATCCACCCATCATTCATCATCCATGCACCCATCCAGTCACTATTTGACCAGGCCATGCTTTACTGATCCATTCTCTTCCTGATGAGTGATTGCAGATTGGCACTATTATGAGTGCTGGGACTGGAACTGGGTCTCAGGAGTGTTGAGCACTGAGCTGCCCTCCAGCCCTATGCTGCCCATTCTCATGTGAGAAGTGGTTGTATCAGTTTGCCTTTTTTTTGGGGGGGGGGGCTATGTATCTGGGAGTGGGAGTTTCTATGTCACAGGTCACATGGCCCTTCATCCTTCCTAGCTAGTGCCAGTTTTCTGAAGTGGTTGAAGAAGTCACAGCCCCCCACCCCCCCAGCTGGGCCCAAGACTTCCTACTGCACGGTATACTGACAAGTTTCCACGCTTGGGCGGTGCGTGGCAGAACTTGGTTGTTATGCTAGGCTGTGTTCCCAGCAGGTTGGTGGTGGTAGCACCTTCTGAGTTTGCCTGCTCAGCGCCTCTGCCTGCTTTCTGTCAGGTCCTTGGGGCAGCAGAGGTGGCTGGTGGCAGTGTTCGTCTGATTGCAGCCTTATCACGGGCAAATGTCACATGGCCAGAGCCAGTGCCACGTGGTAGGACTTCAGGAGCACATCTTATAGCAACAACACGACAGGCTCCTGGTAAGGGCTTTATAACTTTGTATTCTTCCATCATTAATTGGATCAGAGCTCATCCTTTCCTATCCAATTGCCGTAGCTCTATTTACTGTGCTAGTACTGGGGCTTAATCTCAGGGGATAGGCACTGTCTCTTAGCTTTTTCACTCAAGGCTAGTGCTCTATCACTTAAGCCACAGTTCTACTTGTGGCTTCCTGGTGGTTCGTTGGAGATGAGAGTTTCACGGGCTTTTCTGCCTGGGCTGCCTTCAAATCCAGTTCCTCAGACCTTAGCCTCCTGAGTAGCTGTGATTACAGACTGGAGCTACTGGTGCCCAGGCTAACTTTCTTGTTCAGAAAAGCCATCTCTACTAAGGACCAGGTGACCATGTGAGTTCTCTGCAGGTCTCACACTAGCTCCTGATTAAATGTGAGAATCTTAGCATTTTGGGTTAGAGTAATTTCTTGGCAGTTGACATATTTTCAAGTATTACAAGCTGTGGTTGTATTTGGTTACCACGCATAGATGTGTAGCAATTGCCCTAAAGCTCAGTGGCTTAGATAATGCTTTGTGTTACATAGCATTTTGCTGTGAGCCATTAGTAAAGGCAAAAGGAAAACCTACAATGGAGGATGAGGTCACAAAGACTCAGGAAAAGAAAATTGTAACGAAACTTCCCAACTCAGAGATGATGTCCCTCAACCACGCAGGCTGAACCTGGAGAGGGAATCTCCTGGCCAGTTCCCGAAGCCCTCACAGCCCCAAGGAGAAGATTGTCCTCACTGTAGTGAAAGTGTGTTTGTAAAGCTGTTGCTATTTTTTTTTGTCGTTTTGTGCCTACACTGAGGCTTGAACTCAGGGGCTCTACCACTTTGAGCTATAGTGCCACTTCTGGCTTTTTCTTGAGTAGTTTCTTGGAGGTAGTTTCTTGGAGATAAGAGTCTCATAGACTTTCTGGCCCAGGCTGGCTTTGAACCTCAGTGAGCAGATCTCTGCCCCCTGAGTAGCTAGGATTACAGGTATGAGCCACCAGTGTCTGGTGTTAAGCTTTTTAAAAATTTTTTAAATTAAATTTTATTGACAAGGTGTTGTTTGTTTGTTATGTTTTTTTGCCAGTCCTGGGGCTTGAACTCAGGGCCTTAGCACTGTCCATAACTTTTGTTTTTTTAACCAGTCCTGGGTCTTGAACTCAGGGCCTGAGCACTGTCCTTGGCTTCTTTTTGCTCAAGGCTAGCACTCTACCTCTTGAGCCACAGCGCCACTTCTGGCCATTTTCTATATACGTGGTGCTGGGGAATTGAACCCAGGATTTCATGTATACGAGGCAAGCACTCTACCACTAGGCCACATTCCCAGCCCCTGTCCCTGGCTTTTTGCTCAAGGTTAGCACTCTACCACTTGAGCCACAGCACCGCTTCTGGCTTTTTCTACATATGTGGTGCTGAGGAATCGAACCCAGGGCTTCATGTATGGGAGGCGAGCACTTTACCCCTAGGCCATATTCCCAGCCCCTAAGCTTTTGTTTTTTTGTGTGTGTGTTTTTTTTAAACTGCTACAATTTAACTAAAAGCAGGAGAAAAGCCTCCCTCTGTTTTGTGTTATTGTTTGAGCCATTCTCTCTCCAGCCACTGGGCAATCACCCTGGGTTCCAGAAAAGACAGGATTGATCAGAGCCATCTTCATGACACAGGAACAGCAGACCCTTGCAGGACAAAGCACCCTCAAATGAGGCAATTTACCTGTCATGACAGGCTGCACCCTGGAGCAGGAAGCATCATCCCAGGAGACCAGATTGCTGTCCCCAAGTGATGATGGGGTAGCAACATCTCTGGGACCCAGGAGAACCACACTTATATAATATCAGGCCACACTTGTAGCCAGAATTCTTGTTCCAGCCCCTGATTCTCCCTCTACTGAAACGCAATGCTCAGATCAAGCCACATATTCTCTTTCTCTGCCATATTTCTTTCCTAATAAACTGTCCAATCCCTTAGACTATGTTGGGTGAGTTCTCACCCTGGACGCAGGGGTCAAGGTTGATGAGCAACCTCACTTTCCTGCAATATTATCATACAGTTTGGGGAGTCAGGGCATACTGCATGTCCTTGGCTCAAGGTCACTTGAATGTTTGGGGGAAACTCCTGGCCTGGGTGGGAGGTGTTATCTGAAGGAAGGCCTTGTGTCCTCACAGCTGACTTCTTCCCAGCAAGTGGCTTGAGGGGGTGGGATGGGAAGGGAGAGAAGGAGGGAGAGAGAGAGAGAGAGAACACGCACACACATGGGCACACCTGGATGAAAGGTGCAGGCCCATAGCCTAGCTAAGGCCCCAAGGTGTACCCCAGAACCCCTGCCACATAGCCTAGCTAAGGCCCCAAGGCGTACCCCAGAACCCTGTCACATGCTGGTCATTAGAAGTGACTCACTAAATCCAGCCCAGACTTTGGGATGGAAAGTACTGCATAATGAATAGCTTGTTTGTTTATTTATCTCTTTTTCAGACAGTGTCTTGCTAGGTAGTCCAGGCTAGCTGGTGGGAACTGTTGATCCTCTTGCCTCAGCCTCCTAAGGGCTGGGATTACAGGGTGTAATCCCAGGGTGTAACATCACACCCATCTCATCATGGTGTTTTAATGTTGATTTTGATATTCAGTAACTTTGATAAAGTCTCTTACTTATAATAGTTTATGCGTAGATTCTTTATAACTTGTTTTCCTTTTTGTTGGTCATGGGGCTTGAACTCAGGACCTGAGTCCCTGGTCTCTTTTGCTTAAGGCTAGTGCTCTACCACTTTGAGTCACAGTGTCACTTCTGGTTTTCTGCTGGTTAATTGGAGATAAGAGTCTCATGCACTTTCTTGCCCAGGTTGGCTTTGAACTGTGATCCTCAGATCTCAGCCTCCAGAGTAGCTAGGATTACAGGCATGAGCCATGAGTGCCCAACTTCTTCCAGACTCTGGGGCTCTGTTCCCTTGTGCCATAGGAACAGCAAGTCCCTGTCACTGGGAAGCGCAGCTTGACCCCTGGTTTTAGATGCCCTGGGCTCCACATCAAGGGCTTACTTTGTGTTATAACATGGGTCTCTACCCACGGCCAGCCTACAACAGGCCACCACATTTCCATGCCTGGCCAGGTTGACCTGCGTAGATGTGAGCTGAGATGGTGAGACATCTTCCCTTCCAGAGTAGGAAGCGGAGTGAAGCCTGTCTCTCAGTGGCCTCTCACTGGTCTGCTAGTCCAGTCCCATAGAGAGCTGCCCTGGGGCCCTCTTGCTGCCTTCTCCGTGGTTACCAACAAGGAGCCACGTGGAGAGCTTGAACTCTGAGGTCAGGCTGGCTGGAGGGGATCGCAGCCGCCTTAGCTACTGGCATTCTACTTAGCTACTGGGATTCTAGCTCTGCAGTGTGAGGATGGTCATCAGAGGAACTGGTTCCAAGAGTCAATGGGAGAATTCTCTCCTTGGCAAGCGAGCATTGGACCACAGGGTTGCATCCAGCCAATTAAACAGTAGCCAGAGGACTAGTGTTTAATTTGAATATCATGAATAACCCTTCATTAATTATGACATCCACCCCGAGTTTTTGATGCAAGGGTATGGTGTTTTCTTTTACTTAAATAATTATTATTGTTATTTAAGGTGGGGATCAGTGCTGGGGTGGGTATAAACTCAGGGCCTGACACTTGTTAGGCAAGCACTCTACCACCGGAACCACACCCCCAGTACCTTTTGCTTTAGTTTATTTTCCAGATAGAATCTCAGACCAAGATCTTCAGATCAAGAGCCTCTACCTATACCTCCCACATAGTTGGAATTACAGGCATGTATGACCATGCCTGGCTTGTTTTTATAGATGGGTAGGGTCTTGATAGCTTTTTTGTTGGCCTTGGTTTGTGTGCCTCCCACATAGCTGGGATCACAGAGTTATGTTTTCTTTGCAAGGCAATTATTTTGAATTATATGGAGCAATAATAATTAACTGAGAAGGAAAACAAGAGGCAACTATTTGGAAAATTTGATTTGTAGACTTAAAACCAGTAAGAAGGAAACGAGTGCTTACTGTTGGGGAGCGGTGGCTGGGTTCTGGTTGGAGCTCTGGGAGGTGTTTGTCCTGCTCATTCCCTCAGAGGAAGTGGGTCTTCCTCCTCCAACGGCTGGGCAGCTGAGTCGTTTGTTTCCCTGATTATGTTACCACTGGCGGCATACCTACCAGTTCAAAATAGTCACCAGGGTGGGAGGGGAGGCTGACCACAAGGGGCTCAGAGGAACTTTCTAGATTGGGTTGTGAGTTACAGGAGGGTATGCATTGGCCAACTCATCAGCCGCTGTCTCACACCTGCACAAAATGGGAATTTATTTGTTCTTGTTTGTTGGTTTGTTTATTTATTTATTTATTTAGTGCTGATACTGGGGCTTGAACTCAGGGCCTGGCCTGGGTGCTGGTCTTGAACTTTTTTGCTCAAGGCTGGTGCTGTAGCATTTGAGTGATAGCTCCACGTCTAGTATTTTGGTGGTTAATTAAAGAGTCTTATAAGCTTTCCTGCCTCGGCTGTAGATCCGAGCCTCCTAAGCAGGTAGAATTGATTACAGGTGTGAGCCACTGGTGCTGAGCGATTTCATGGTTTTTTTGGGCAGTGCTATGGTTTGAACTAAGAGCCTCATACTTGCTAGGCAGATACTTGACTACTGAGTCATGCTTTCAGTCCTTTTTGCACTGTTTGTTTTTGGTAGTACTGGGGTTTGGAAGCAGGGCTTTGAGCTCACTCAGCTTGCTTGCTCACAGCTGATACTCTACTACTTAAGCCATGCCTCTGTTTTTGTTGGTTAGTATGGAGACGGAGTCTGGAGGACTTTTCTGCATCGACGGGCACTGAATCTTCATCCTCTGCATCTCCTTATCCCACTTAGTAGCTAGGACTACAGGCAAAGCCACTGCCATCTGGTTTTGTACCGGTTATTTAGCCAGTTGTGGAGTTTGAACTCAGCCTGGACAAGGCTAGTGCTGTACCACTTGAGCCCCAGCACCACTTCCAGCTTGCTTGCTTGCTTATTTATTTATTTATTATTTGTAGTTTACTGGAGATAAGAGTCTCACAGGGACTTTTCTGCCTGGATTGGCTTTGAATCGTGACCCTCAGATCTCAGCCTTCTGAGTAGCTAGGATTATAGGTGTGAGCCACGGGTGCCTGGCTTTGTACTGTTTTTTTTTTTTTGTTGTTGTTGTTTTGTTTTACATAGGGTCTCACTTCTTGCCTGGGTGTGTGCCTGGACTGTGATCCCCCTGGTTTTTGCCTCCTGTGGTGGATGAGTGGACAGGCACCCCCCCACCCATGCCCACCTTCTTGCACTGTCACAGACTTTGTTTTTTGCCCAGGCTATCCTGGAACACTAGTCCTCCCAATTTCAGTCTCTATAGCTAGGATTCTACTAGCTCACTAAAAACTTTACTTGTACAAAATCCGTGACCTAGAATTCTCTTTTAGTAACCCAACCACCAGAAATAGTCATATGTGTGCCCAAAATACATGTCAATTATTGTGAAATACATTATGCTTAAGAATGGAAAATGCCCTAGTTTCCTAAATAATTTCATATCGTGTATAATGAGATTCTCACACCAATTAAAAAGAAAGAAATAGAGAAAGGAAAGCAAGATAAAAAAAAAACACCTGTTTTACGTATTTGTTCTGTTTGGTAAAACAAATTACACAGGACCTGTGAGGGTACATAGCAGTCAGGTGTCACAGTTACTGAGTTGCTCATAGGTACCAGGAGCATGCGCAGATGGGGAAATGGAAACAGATTTGCCCAAGGCAGCACAGATAACAAATGACCGAGCAAAAGACTCCTGACCGTCTGACTCCACAACTCTAGTACTTAATCTCATGTTATGTCACTTGGTGACCTCTCAAATCAAGTCACTTTGAAGTAATCTAAACCAGGTGCCAGTGGCTCAGACCTCGAATCCTAGCTACTCAGGAGGCTGAGATCAGAAGATCGCAGGCCAAAGCCAGTCAGAGATTCTTGTCGCCAATTGACCAGCAAAAAAGCCAAGAGTGGAGCTGTGAATCTCTTGGGCAAAAATCTAAAGGCGAGTGAATTCAAGCCCCAGTACTGGCACACACGCACAAAAAAGAACAACTTCTACTAAAAATGTTTTTTTCACAGAGATTAGTAAAATAAGATGTAGGATGAAAAGCCTAGAATCCTGTAGCCCCTCCCCACAGGCAGCCCCTCCAACGGTTTTAGCTCATCTGGTGGTTCCCAAGAAACAAATAGCATGCACGTCCTGATATTTCTTGATTTATTGGCTTTGGGCCTATCTATTGGCTTCTGTAAGCACTCAGAAGAAAAACCAAAAAAGCGTATCAGGTTTCCTTTTTCCATTTTCCTTCCTGTTATGGGGCTCCTTAACCAGAAACCGTTGGCTGCTTGGGCTCGGCTGGGCCCCCTGGGCTGCTCAGAAAGAGCTCACCCAGGCCAAGGGCTGTGGTCCTGGGGGGCGGGTCTGGAGCGAGGGCCTTTGCAAAACTAACTGGCTTTCACGATCACCATGGCCTTCTGACTCCTCCAGGGGGAAAGGCTGAGCCTGTGGCTGGGGTATGGAAGACTGGCACCCAGGGAAGAAAGCCCCCCCCACCCCATCTGCTACCCATCAAAGACTTCAGTAGGAGGCCTTGGGCCTAGATGGTGAGATCAGAGAGGGGGGTGACCGCCCCTTCTCCAGAGTCACACAGCTGGAGGTCAGGACACAGGAGTGGCTTGAACTCTTGCCAAGGAAATGCAAGGTTGGGGGCCAAACCTGGAGCTCTTCAGGGCCCCAGTGAGGGGGCGTCTTGCCATCACATAGTGGCTCCCTAGAGGCTCTGCTCCATGTGTACCCCTAGATAGTGAGGCCCTCATGGCATTATCAAGCCTGCCCGGTTTGCTGTGTCATCCGAGAGGCTTTCAGTCAAGGAGATAGAGGTTTCTACACTCTGACCTCAGTCTTCCCAGCTGTAAAATGGGTGTGTGGGAGGGAGGGGTGGGGCTTGGGGTGTTGCAGATCCTGGTATTAAAATTATGCACCATGGCTGGCTCACTGGTGGAGTGCTTGCCTTGCCTGCACAAGACGCTGAGTTCCACCCCTAGCACCACAATCAATCAATCAATCAATCAATCAATCACAAACCATGCAGAAGATTCCTTACAGCTTGGAACTGACTAGGCCATTACTTGGCTGTATTCAAAAGTCAGAGCAGCAGCAGTATAACCCAAAAACTGCTCAGGGACAGTGGCTAGGTCCTGAGCTCAAGCCCCCCACCCCCCTCAGAAATAACCGGAAAGTAAAACCGCCGGTGGTTGATCAGCCAACTCTAACAAAAGGGGGAGATGGGTGGATGGGATCCAGGATGCATGCATTCTGCAGAGCGACACCTGCTCAAGTCATATGAGGGAGCAGCGTGACAGATGGGGAGGCCGGCTGGGATCCCCTCACCCCCATAAGCCCGTGTATCAATGTCACCATGGAATCAGCTCATGCTCCCTGCAGTGACAGTTCCCTGAGCTTGGCAGAGTTCTGACACAAGCCCCCCCACCAACTTCCTGCTGCGCCCCTCCCCTCCTGGCTCACCTGTCACTGCTCCCATCCTCTGGGCTCCAGTATGGCAGGGAAGGACCCTGGGGTCGGGGGCAGCAGGGCGCCTGGCCCAGGGATGCTGCAGGGGACGCCAGCTGCCTGCCCCCTCTGAGGCCAGGGGACCGGTGGGGCCTAGACTTGGGGGGGGTGGCGTCTGCCATGTGAAAGACATTGGCTTTCTGAACCCCCTCTTATTTTTCAATTTTGGGATAAGATGGCGAGCAAGGGGACCTGCATTGCCCGAGTCTCACAGGCCAGGGCTGTGGGCACTGGACAGCAGGCACCGGCTTCAGTGCTGTGCTGGGTGCCCCTGCCCAGCCGGCCCCGCAGGACCCTGACCTTTGTTCCTACACTGTGGGGATTGGCTGCGGCTGCCCCTTCTGTGCAGTGAGGCACAGTTTGTTCCTCTGGGGGCTGTGGCACCCCAAGATGCTGAGGCAGTGCTGCACTCTGTGGCTCGGGGGTGCAAGGCTGCCCTACACACGCAGACACCTTCTCTGAGCTCGCTCGGAACGGTGCCCAGCCGCCTCCCCTCTCCCTGGCTCCCGGAGCTGCCTGCCAGGGGTTCAGGGCTCTGTGGGTTGGCAGAGCCACCTCTCTGGCCAGCTGTTGGAAGTATGCATTTCCAGGAATGGCATGTTTTGGGGGGCCATGTTTTGAGGCCCTGCCAGACACAACCCCCAGCAAACCATTACCACAACCCAACCTATGGGGTTTCAGGCTCTATTTATATAATCTGTGTACCTAGAAGCCCATGGTTTTTGTTCTGAGTGTGTGAACATTAGCGCAGCCACAGTGGAAATAATTCTCGAGTTGGGGGGAGGGGAGGACCCACAAGCCTAGCCACTGGCTCTGCCTCCTGAAAGCATTGCCTAAGTGCTTGCAACAAACTGGGCTTGGCACGTCAATCTCACTGAAGCTGGGCAGCCAATGGAGCTTGTTGCTGCTGGGGAAACTGAGGCACACGGTGGCAGCTCCCCCTCCTCAAGGTCATGTGAGCCCCTTGTGTGTGGCAGAGCTGGGTCTGAGCACAGTGACACAGGGGTCCTGGCTTTCCTCATCCTTGGGGTCACCACTCTGTCACCTATGTCTTGACCCCAAAACACCGGCTCCATCCATACCAACGCTGGGTCTGTGCAGAGCCTCGCAGGGTGGCTGCCGGTGCCAGCCCTTTCTTGGAGAGGGAGAGAGATCCCTGGGAGCAGAGCATCTTCGTGGTCTGCTATTCTCACTGGAGTTTTCTATTCTTTTCTAGTAGTCCTGGGAATTGAACTCGAGGCCTTCTACTTGAGCCACAGCGCTAGTTCTTTTGCTTGTAGTTTGTTTTTCTGGTGAGATCTTGTGCTTTTGCCTGGGGTGGCTTCTGATCAATTGATCACCACCCTCCTAGCTTAGTCTCCCTCCTGGGTAGCGCAGCTAGGATTCCAGGCCTAGTAAACGAAACACATAGATCGTGAGGTGGAAAAGCAAGGCCCTGGTTTTCCCAGCACTTTAGTGGGTTTCCAGGACTTTTTTTCCCCTCGCTCTGGGGTTTGAACTCAGTGTCTGGGCACTGTCCCTGAGCCTCTATATGCTTAAGGCTAGCACTCTACAACTTGAGCCACAGCGCCACCTCTGGATTTTTTTTTGGTTGGTATTATAACATTTATTAAAATAATGCTATGGGTTAATAGAAACAGCAAAGAACCAAAGAATTAAAATGCAAGCTATGTAAAATCCCAACTAAAACCCAGAAGTGTCTAATGTATTCATTCATTAGCTAACTAAAAGCCCAAGAAAGACAAGACAAGATAAAGTACTGCAAAACAATTGGCAATTTTCAGTTATCAAAATTGTGGATTTTGCATTTGTATCCTTTTCTCAATCAAGAAAAAAAATTCTTTTTGAATGTTATATAACATACATATAAAACAAGATAGAAAAATACATTATAAACTTGTAACAATGGCTGTAAATACATTATCTTACATGTTTCTCATAGGCAATAGGTTGGTTATGGTACATACATAGCATGAAACTACTAAGATAATAAAGAATAGACAAAAAAATACATGTCAGCTGTACGATAACATACAAGCAACACTCCCATCTACCCACACTAAAAAAATTACATAATACTGTCAGAAAAGTCTTAAAAACTACATACTTTAATAAGAAATAAATTTAATAAAGAATGATAATACTGAGAACCAAGGCATTCAGAGATTTCAAAAGTCATGCTTTTTTCAGTTGATCCAAAATTTTGTCAACTAAGTTTTCAAAAGTTTGTTCAGAGCACCTCTGGCTTTTTTCTATGTATGTGGTGCTGAGGAATCTAACCCAGGGCTTCATGCATGCTAGGCAAGCATTCCACCACTAAACCACATTCTCAGTCCCTCCAGGAGTTTTAATGAAGAACTTTCCGTGCTAAAGTCGGGACAATCCAGGCAAAATGAAGCAAAAATGTCCCAGGAAGAGAGCTGGGCTCTGGGTGGTTTTTGAGATTTCCCCCCCCCCCCCAATCTGCCCTTACTCTAAGCCTGCAGGAAGCAGGCTGGGGACCCAGGGCGGGGCTTGAGGTGGGGTGGGGGGTTAGTAATGTGTTAGAACCTGCTTGCACTGGCTTCAAAGAACTCAAGTCTAGCCATTTTGTGAGTTGGTTGTTAAACATGTTTTATCACAAATACAAATTAAAATTGCATTTTACAAGGTAATAGAAAACCAAAAAGTGCCACTTGCTGATCACTTTTGGCTAGAGTCTTGCTACCAGTTGAATTGTGGGTCCCCTTACCCCCAAACCATAGGCTCAAGCCCTAGTGCCTTCCCCTGTCTGGACATCCTGGGAGGAGAGCTAGGTAGAGATGCCGGTAATCCAGGTAATTGGAGGTTCTGAGGGGGGGCCTGATCCTTATGGCTGGTGTTCTTATAAAAGCAGAAGATGCAGGCACAGACATGCAGGCAGGCAGGGAGAACACTCCAGGATGATGGAGCAGAGATAGAATGGTGCTTCTACATTCCAAGGAATGCAAAGAGGTCAGCTACCCACCAGGTGCACAGCCCACAGAGGAACCAACCCTGCTGAACTCCTGGTCTTGGACTTCTGGCTTTCAGAATGGTAGGCAGTACCTTTATGTTGTTTAAGCCACTCAGTCTGTGTTACTTTTGGTTACAGCATCCTGAACTGATGAATACATCCACATTCTGGGGGTGACTGACATTTATTGCTTTGGTATAGAAATGCAATACAATGTTGAGCCATTTTCTCTGATTCTGTAAAAGTTTGGTATCTCGTGTGTGTGTGTGTGTGTGTGTGTGTGTGTGTGTGTGTGTATACAGATACTAGGGCTTGAACTCAGGGCCTGAGTGCTGTCCCTTAGCTTTTTTTTTTTTTTTTGGCCAGTCCTGGGCCTTGGACTCAGGGCCTGAGCACTGTCCCTGGCTTCTTCCCGCTCAAGGCTAGCACTCTGCCATGTGAGCCACAGCGCCGCTTCTGGCCGTTTTTTCTGTATATGTGGTGCTGGGGAATCGAACCTAGGGCCTCGTGTATCTGAGGCAGGCACTCTTGCCACTAGGCTATATCCCCAGCCCCAGCCCCTTAGCTTTTTTTAATCAAGGCTGGTGCTCTACTACTTGAGCCACAGCTCCACATCCATTTTTGTTTGTTTGTTTGTTTGCTGGTTAATTAGAGATAAGAGCCTCATAGGTTTTCCTGCTCAGGCTGGCTTCAAATCTCGACCTTCAGCTCTCAATGTGAGCCACCAGTACCTAGCAATATTTGATATTTTGAAATTGGCTACAGTGGGATAGTTGTACCACAGAAAGCTGCAAGTGATATCAATCAGACTTCATTTTCTTGATTGTCTGGGTAGACCTTAGGAAGTGGTATGATGCTAATTAGCACATGTGTCAATCCTGTAGTCCTTGTATCATGAGCAAGAGGACTGTGGAAAATGATGATTCGATTCAGCGGGGGTTCTGGGACTCTGAGCTCTAGTCCCCAGTTTAGCAAACTGTCCTTTGTAGTATGGGAACACTTGAAGTGCCACACATGCTCTCTTTGTTTTGTGTCCCTCTTAAAGTTCATGAAAACATGGCTATTCATATCAGAGCAACATCCAGAGATACTGCTTAGCACTTATTAAACTGCTACTGGCAAGGGGCAGTGTGTGTGTGTGTGTGTGTGTGTGTGTGTGTGTGTGTGTGTGTGTGTGTGTATGTGTGTGTGTTGGGTGGGGGTGGCCTGAAATCCAGGCTGCTCCAGACCTCTGGGATCAAACCTACAGAGGCCTGTGAACTGATGCCTGCCTTCTAGCTGCTCTGGCTTGATGCAAGTCAGTATCTTCCTCTGTGCTCCTGCTATAGGCACCGGGTTCTCCACACTGATTACCTGGCTACAGTGCGTTTCCTGTTTCATGCTCCACTCGTGGCTCTTATATCATGAGCGTATTGTCTTCCTATTTGTGGGATTATTGAATTAATTGCTTCATTTATTTTTTTTTTTTAATTTATCACCTCACAAGCTATCAGCTCCATGGAGTCAGGGATGGAGTCTTTCTTGTGTCCACGGAGACAAGCTTGAGGGCCTGCCTGGCACTTGCAAGCTGTTTGTTGAATGACTGTGAAACACCTTGGGAAGCTGCATGGGACCTATGATTGGGCAAGGGATGCGGATTCAAATCCTACCACTGGCAATGACCGGTGATTGGCCCTGGGGCTGGTTTCTGCCTCTCCGTGGTCCCCTCCCTTCTCCCCCCCCCCCCCCCCCCGCATCCACTGTCCCGTTTGCAGTCTCCTTCATGGGGTTGTTAGGAGGACTATGTGTGTCCCAGCATGCAGCGTCCGGAACTCCCTGGCAGCCAGCAAGGGAGCCAGTGTCTCCCTGTGCGGCCCACGCTGTTGGGATTACAGGTATGCATCCCGCACCCAGTGAGGAAGTGACTACCTTGTAGGTAAAGTGATGCAGGCTTTGGGGGGCTGTGAGGTTCAGGGCGGGGAGGGGAGCTCCAAAGGGCTCCGTGGAAGAGGGGGCACTGGGGACCGGATGCCATGAAGTGGGGCAGGCAGCCCTCTGGTTTCTCGCAGCCTGTCAGGCAGCAGGTGGGAACCCCATTGTGGGCCCTGAAGCCTGACATGGGGTTTCCACCCTTGTCCTGTGTTTGATGTACTCAGAGAGCATTGACTCCAGGCCTGGGGAACCTGGCTGAAAATGCCCCAGTGAACAGTGGTTCAGACACCTTGACCTTGACCCCAAAGGAGAGAAGAATTTGAGACCCACGGGAAGGGGTAGATTGTGAGAGCCCCCCCACCCCGTCCCACCCCGCCCAAGAATGCATCATGGAGCTCTGAGGAGGTGGAGGAGGTGGAGGATGTGGCTTCTTGGTGCATCACTTCTGGTGGCCCTGCTGCTCCTCACCACAAAACGGGCCAGACACAGCTCACTGCTGCTGGAAAAGCCCAGCGCACTTTCCCCAGGGGCTCCCTGTCCCAGCCCCTCAGGAGATTATTGAAACCTCTGAGGGACAGGTGGTCCTCTTACCCATTGCTCAACACCACAGTGCTGCATGGCTGGTCCAGGCCAGGAAGCAGGTTTCCTCATGCCCTCCAGGGAACCCTTGGGCCACCACACAACCCAGGAGACACTGGGTGTCAGTGGCTCACACCTGTAATCCCAGCTACTCAGGAGGCTGAGATCTGGGGATCATGGTTTGAAGCCAGTCTGGGTAGGGAAGTCCATGAGAATCTTTTTTTTTTTTTTTTTTTTTTGCCAGTCCTGAGGCTTGAACTCAGGGCCTGGGCACTGTACATGAGCTTCTTTTTGCTCAAGGCTAGCACTCTACCACTTGAGTCACAGTGCCACTTCTGGCTTTTTCTGTTTATGTGGTACTGAGGAATCAAACCCAGGGCTTCATGCATGCCAGGCAAGCACTGTACTAAGTCACATTCCCAGTCTGACTCTTTTTATTTTGTTGGCTGTGGGGCTTGGACTCAGGGCCTGAGCACTATTCCTGAGCATTTCCCCTCAAGGCTAGTTCTCTACCATTTTGAGCCACAGCACCACTTCTGGTTTTCTGGTGGTTAATTGGAGATAAGAGCCTAACAGATTTTCCTGTCTAGGCTGGCTTTGAACTGTGATCCTCAGATCTCAGCTTCCTGAGTATCTAGGATTACAGGTGTGAGCCACAGGAGCCTGGCTGTGAGACTCTTATCTCTAATTAGCTACCGAGAAGCCAGAAATGGTGCTGTGGCTCAAAGTGGTAGAATACTAGCCTTGAGCACAAAAGCTCAAGAACAGCACCCAGGCCAAGCTCATGTCCCAGGATCTGTGCACACACACACACAGACACACACACAGACACACACAGACCCCCCCCCCCCCCAGAACCCAGGAAGCTGGCTGGAACCAGAGGAAGGGTGTAGGTAGAAGTCACCATGAGCAGGTGTCTCAGGGTAGACAATCTGCGGGCCATCCCCCCATGACTCTGCTGCCAAACAATCCCAAAGGGCCCCACTTTGCCAGAGCAGCCAGAAGGGAGAAAAGCTTCTGTCCTGTGGTTAGGAAGAGAGGCAACATCTAACCATCGAAGGGCTTCCAAAGGCCCCATGTGGCCAGCGTCCCTGTACACATTGCCCTGTGCCGGCCACGGCTGGGAGCTTTTGCATTCTGCCTCTGAATCCTCAGTTTGCATGCTCAGTTTGCATATGTGGACCCAAGGCCTTCTGGGAGTCTACCTGAGGGCCCCAATACTCGATTGTTCAAGGCCATGGCACCCAGTACTTACTGAGCAAATATTAGCTTAGTGGATGAACTCAAGAAGGAGGGGAAGAGTTGCCAAGGCAACGAAGCAGGAAGGCGAGCTTCCCTCAGCCACGGGCACTCATACCCAAACTGGGCAGTGCCAGGTCTCAGAGGGGCACAGGAGCAGAGCCCAGGGATACAGAGCTAGGCCTTCCCACCCCCCTGTGTGTCCAGCCAGGGAGAGGGTCCCCTCAAAGCAGGGTGGGGTAAGTGGTCACCGCTGGCCTGGCCCAAGGCTCTGCTTCCTGGTCCTGCTGGACCTCAACTGCTAACCCACAGAACCAAGGGGCAGCCACCTTGCTCAGCTACCAGGTCCATGCCCATTCTTTTTTATTTCTCTTTCTTTTTTTTTTCTTTTGTTGGTTGTGGGGCTTGGACTCAGGGCCTGGGTGCTGTCCCTGAGCTTTCTTTTTCAAGACTAGCGTTCTACTACTTTGAGCTACAGCACTGCTTCTGGTTTTCTGGTGGCTAATTGGAAATAAGAGTCCTGAAATAAGACCGTGCTCCTCAGATCTCAGCCTCCTGAGTAGCTAGGGTTACAGGCGGGAGCCACTGTGGCCCTGCTCTCCTTGCTTTATTTTGTTCCTTGTGTCCTACTGTAGTTCTGAATAGATTTCATGTTTGTTGCTCATTAATTTGTCTGTCTCCCCACCTCTCTAAGCGGGTTAAGAGGCTTGTGTTTGGTTTTCAGCTGTCTCCCTGGTGCCTACCTGGCTCACAGTAGGCCCTCAAGGGGCTACGCATGCTTCTGTCCACCCGTCACTCCTTTCCCCACCAGTCACCCACACTCTTCTGGACCAGGCCCTGCTTTGTGGTTTGGGTTTAGTAATCTGGCAGAGGCATGGAGATGAAGGGGATGGGATATAAGAAAAGAAATAATAAAGGCACGGAGGGACGGGTCCTGGGCGATGTAGGGACGAGGAGAATGCCCAGGTGCCCCTATGTACACACAGCACATCTGCCAGCTGCGCAGGTCCTGGCCAGCAGCAGCCGCTGATGTCCCTCCCATTGGTCCGGGGTGGATCCTGCCTGGACCCTGCCCCTCCAATGAGGTGTGGAGCCTCTGGGACCCCGCCCCTTGGCAGTGGGTGGAGCCTTCCTAGGCACCGCCCCTGTGCGCCCTTCCAAGACACCTGGGCAGCCCTACTTCCTCCCTCCTCCACTCCCCTCCAGGTCCCCCACCTTTTTTGTCCTGAAGGAAGGTGGGAATTTTGGGAGCAGAGTGCCACGCCCCCAACCCTGCAGTAGCAGAGCTGACTCTCCTGCCTCCAGCCAGCCTGGCGTGACTGGTTTTTAATGTGGGCAGGTGGGCCTGACCCAGACTGCAGCCGGGGCCCCAGCTCAGGGAAGAGGCGGGGAGAAGAGCTGGCAGATTGCAGGTGGGTGCAGCACACTCCTAACAGCCTAGAGGCCTCTGACCAAGACTCCCTGGCAATCACAAGCAGGCGGAGCCTCACCTGGGCTGAGGCTCGCCTGTCCCAACAAGCTGGCCTGGGAGGAGGAAGGCAGGCAGGCAGGCAGGCAGCAGGCAGCAGGTAGTAGGCAGCAGGCGCCAGGCTGCAGGGCTCTCACCAGCCTTGGAGGTAAGAAACTGCTGTTTACCATGTGTGTGGGGGGGGTAAGGGTGAAGGGCGGTGGGTGGCCAGTCTGGCCCACTGGACCTTGGCGGTCCCTGGGATCTAGCTCGATGCCTGCATGTGCCTGACTCTCCCTCTGTTCAAGGTTCTGGGTGTCGCCAAGGAGCAGGGCTGAGTTAGAGGTCTTGGCTGCTCTGGGCTCAGCCCTGGCTACTCTGAGGGTGGGCTGGGCTTGCTTATCTGGTAGTCTCCTGGCACTGGGCCCGCACTGGGCCCCTGGTAGGGTGTGGGGCATGTTCCCCTTGCTTGGAGGAGATTGCAGACAGTGAAGGCCAGTCTGAATTGGATGGGGAGGCAGGTAGATCCAGACCTCACCCACTCCAAGTTCTCACACCTGTTCCTCCCAGTTCCTCAGGCCAGTTTCCCCCAGCTTTCCACCACGAGGAACCGGTTCTGGAGCAGGTTGGCCCTGGATGTTTGACTTCTGACAAGGAAGAGGAAAGGCAATCTCTCCTGGAGGAGACTGGAGGAGGAACACTTGCCTCTCCCCAGCCCAGTTCCCTGGCAACAAGGCCCTCCTGCCCTGGCTGCAACAAGGTAGGGGCTGAAGGTCAAGTAGGCCCCTCCACTCTGAGCCCTCCAGACACACCTGAACAGGCAAGAAAAGGTCAGGACCGCCTCAGGCTTTCCTCCTCTCTAGGTTCTTCTCCCACCATGCCCTGAGAGAAGGGGGCAGAGATGGGGTTCTAAAACACACTTTGAGGCTGGAGCTTTACCTCAGCCTCCCACTCCTGCCAGACGGAGGTGGGTGGTGTCAGTCAGTCGGAGGGCCTGGTGCCTGCCTTCTCCTGTCTAGTAACTAGGCCCTCTGGGGCATGTGGGCAGCAGAATGGGGACCCCCCATGCTCTCTAATGAGTGGTTGTCATCACCACTCCATTATGCCTCCTGAGCCATCTGTGCCCCTGCACTTAAGGGGAGACAGGGGAGCTGGCAGCTGGGCTCATTAGGAGATTGGGGGGGTGGGTCTCCTGAGCCTCAGGGGGGTGAGTTGTGCTGAGTGAGATTCTCACCAAGTAGTTACAATTCCTGGACTTCATTTTGTCAGAACAGAAGTGGGGCAGCTGGGTTTCCGGGTGAGCCATCGTAGGTGCCTTCCACGACTTCTTCCCAGGTGAGTCTCCCACAGCCAACACCCTCAACACGGCTGAGCTGGATGCCAGTCCTACCTGGGAGGGTGGAGGTGGGCACGAGGGGAAATCAGAGCCGAGATTCTGGACCTGGCAGTGAGTGAGATGGCACCTTGTCCCCCACAATACAGCAAGGCTTGCTATCTTTGCACACTGCTGTGCTGCCTTGTAGATAGACAGTAACTAAGCCTCTCTGGGTGTCCTCTGCCTCCCTTGGCACAAGTGTGATAATTCCTTGTGGCTTGATCAGAGACAGCTGGCCCTCGTCTGGCATCTGAGCAGCTGCCACTCAAACCTCACCAGGCAGTGCCCAGGGAGGGGCGCAGCTGCGGAGACCTCAGCAGCAGCTGGGATATCCTTGGTTGGGTGGACGTTGATGACCCCAGACCAGGTCTGGGCCTTTAGCCAAAGAGGAGACACTGCAGAGAATCCAGAAGTGTCTTGGGTCCCATGCACTGAGGTGTTTGTTTTGTTGGTGGCAGGTCTTGAACCCAAGGCCTCGAGCTCTCACTTGGCCGTTTTGCCCAAGGCTGGTACTCTACCACTGGAACCATGCCTCTCTATCTTGCTTTTGGGTGGTTAATTGCAGATGAGAGTCTTGCCCAGAGTTTTCTGCCCTGGCTGGTTTTGAACCCTGATCCTCTGATCTGAGTCTCCTGAGTAGCTAGGCTAATGGGCTGGGACATTTGTATTTAAGAAGAAAACACAGTGGGGAGGAGGGTCGCAGACACAGGACACGGACTCCCGTTGGCCTTTTCGGAGGTCCTGGACATAGGCAGCTCTCCCCATTTTACTCTTGAGAAACGGAGGTGCAGAAAGGTCAGGCCAGGGCAGTTCAATGCCAGGCTCTGTTGCTAGCAACGGGCCTTTAGGACAACACCAGGATCTCCTCAGATGGGTAAGGAGTGGTTTGGATCCCCCACTCCAGCCCCTTCCTGGGGCTTCTGTGGCCCAGGCTGCTTCAGAGCAGGGTGCTGGCCAGGGGTCCCAAGTCACAGCCCCAGGAGTGGGTGCACTGTTGGCCCCTGAGACAGAACAGGAAGACCCCCCCCCATCCTGACCAGTCCAGCCCAGTCCCTGGTGTCCAGAGACAGGTGGATTCTCATGGGAGGCACTGAGACCTCTGGCCGCCCCTTCCTGTGCACCCAAGTGGGGGCCCAGGCTAGCAGGCGTGTGGTGGGGGTGAAGGGAGCCTGTTGAGGTGGCTTCATCCTGGGCAGGACAAAGAGGTGGGGCAAGGCAAAATGACCTTGAAGGTCCTGGTCTGGCTGGTTCCAGTCTTCCTGCCAAGGAGGGGGCTGGACTGGGGGGTCAGACATTCTGTCATGCCATGACTCCCTCTGTCTTGGGCAGCTGGGCACCCAAGCATGCCTACCCCCCAGGGAGGTCAAGGGGTGACGCTCAGAGGCTAGCCAGCCCCCAGTCCTCTAAGGAACAACATTTTGGAGCAGTCCCCACCCAGTAAGCAGAAACAAGGTCTCTGCCCGCACCAGCCTAAGGCAACTTCTTGTTGGTCTGTGGTCAAGACACAGCTGGAACTAGGAAGAAGAGACTGGAGGGGAAACAGAATCTGGGAAGTGGAGCTATGGCTCAAGTGGTACAGCACCAGCCTTGAATGAAAAAGCCAAGGGAACGAACAAGGCCCTGAGTTCAGCCCCAGTACTGGCATGCACATGGGCATGTACACACACACACACACACACACCTACACACGGACACACACACACACCCCTATACCTGTACCTGCATATATACTGCCTCCAAAACTGTGACACTTGGCTGGTCTCCCTCCTTCTCTGGAGAATGGACAAAGCCTCCTTACTGGGGTTGTGGGGGAAAACCAAGTCACTGTTTGGCATGGGGTGGGTGTGCTATAGGGAAGCTCTGGAGAAGTGGCCGGACACAGGGATGAAGCCTGACCACAAACCTAGTGCTTTTGAAACCTGATCTAGGTGTATGGGCGGGGCAGCTGTCAGACTCCGCCCCATAGAGCCTGGCCTTGAAGCTCCAAATAAGGCCTCAGGACCCAGGCGTTGTGGACCTAGACTGTCTGCCCCTCCTGCTTGCCAGGCTTTTCTTTCCATGGCATGAGCTGGCATCAGCTTCTTCAACTCCCAAGTCCAGGCTTGAATCCTCGCAAGACTCAGCCTGTCGTAGGGGCTGAGAGCCTATCCTGGTTCTCCCCAAGGCTTGGCATGTCTGGCTTCTGCTAGGTCGAAGGTGGCTGAGGGTGGGGGAGGTGGGCCCCAGGGTGCTGGGGCACACACAGCTGCCTTTGTGAGCCGGCTGAGTCACATGGCACCACCATCCTGCGGGGCCCTAGGGGGATGTGACTAGAGATGGCGTTATCCCTGGGCTGGGCCGCCCCCACGCTTGCAGCCAAGAGGCTTTCCCACGGGAATACGCAAGAGGTGACTCGGGCATGAAGCCCTGGACTGAGTGGCTGGTGGTTGATGTGTGGGGTGGGGGGCAGCTTTGGGAGAGTGGGCTCTTGGGCTTCAGTTTCTGGCTCTGTCCAAGAGGGACTACCATCCCTGGCTGGGAAGGGGTTTTACAAACGGTAGGGGGCTGGTCCTTTGGGCCTTGTGTGGCCTTTATGAAAACAGTGATCGGTGACATTGCTGATGCTGATTGCAAGCCTACTGTGTGCTGGGCAGTACATTCAAGGGTTTACAGTCACTCGGCTTGTATGAGGAGAAGCCCGGACTTGAATTATTCTCATTCAGTAAAAACTCACTCTCAGAGCTAGGCGCTGGTGTCTCACACCTACCATCCTAGCTACTTAGGCGGCTGAGATCTGAGGATCGTGGTTCAAAGTCAGCCTGGGTAGGAGAAAGCCTATGAGACTCTTATCTGCAATAAACTACTCGGAAAAAGATGGAAGTGGCATTGTGGCCCATGTGGTAGAGTGGAAGGGCACTAGCCTTGAGCAAAAAGAAGCTCAGGGACAGTGCCCAGCCCTGAGTTCAAGCCACAGGACCAGCACACACACACACACACACACACAAAACAACAGCAACAATAACAACAAACCCTCACCCATGGCTGGGCACTATGGTTCATGCCTGCAATCCTAGAGGCTTGGAAGACTGAGATCTGAGGTTTGTGGTTCAAAGTCAATCTCCAGTTTACCAGCAAAATGTGGGCAGTGGAAGTATGGCTCAAGTGGTAGAATGCCAAGCAAAAGCCGAGTGAGCTGGACACTGATGGCTCAGGCCTATAAATTCTAGCTACTCAGGAAGCTGAGATCTGAGAATCACAGCTCAAAGCCAGCCTGGGCAGAAAAGTCCATGAGTCTCTTATCTCCATTTAACCACCAAAAAGCCAGAGTGGAGCTGTGGCTCCAGTGGTAGAGTGCTAACCTTGAGGAAAGGGGAAAAAAAAAAAAGCTCAGTAACAGCACCGAGGTCCTGAGATCAAGCCCCAGGACACACACACGGACACACACACGGACACACACACACGGACACACACACCACTCCCCCCCCAGGTTGTTCAAGCCCCATCCCACCATCTAGACTGCTCATAACCACTGTGGCTCTGCCCAGTGGGGTCGAGAAGAGGCAAGGGTCAGAGGTCCCCTCAGTCCCACCGTGCCCTCTGTGCTCAGCCTTTGCCCCAGGCTTCAGTCACGGTGGCAGCAGGGGCTGCCCCGTGTTTTTCTTACCCCCGTTCTCGGGTCCAGGTGTTCCCAATGATCTCTCCTCCAGCCCCCTGACAGCACCATCCTGTGGCTTTATGGGTAGCTCTGAAGCATCCTGTCACAGCCAGGCCAACAGGTGCTCCTTCTGTGCTGGGCCTAGGCTGTGAGTGTCGCCCGTGCCGCCTCATTCATTGGCCTCACTTGCCAGTGAGGATGGGTGACTCAGGCAGGTGGCCTGCTGGCAGAGCCAGGGTGGAGGCCAGCTGGGCTCTCAGTGGTGGCGTTGCTCGCTCTCCCCGGTCCCTTAGAACAGAAGGACAACTTTAGCTCTCAGGGCTTCCTGTGCTTTTCCGTGTTACTGGAGCCATCCAAGCGGCTGAAATCTTGAGGTTCTGATAGGGCAGGCCTAGGCCACACCTAGGATCTGGATTCCCAGTAAGTTCTCCACCCATGCTGGGGCCCTCCATGCTGTGGACCACCCTTTGCATGGTCATCATAGTCTTCCCTTACCCAAGCACCTTCTGTGACTCCCAGTTCCTTTGATTAACCCCAGACTCTGTGCTTTCAAAGTCTTCCAGAACTTGTACTTCCTGATCCCCACCACCACCACCACTTGCAGATCCCACTTCTTCCAAAAGCAACTCCGTTCTCACCTCTTCTCCCAGCTCGGGCTCTCCGGCTACCTGGAATGCCCTTCCCCGTCTGTGCCCTCAGGAGGCTGAGATCTGAGGGTTTCTGGCCAAAGCCAGCGCAGTTAGAAAAAGTATGTGAGGTGCTAGGAATATGGCCTAGTGGTAAAGTGCTCGTCTCGTATACATGAAGCCCTGGGTTCGATTCCTCAGCACCACATACATAGAAAAAGCCGGAAGTGGTGCTGTGGCTCAAGTGGTAGAGTGCTAGCCTTGAGCAAAAAGAAGCCAGGGACAGTGCTCAGGCCCTGAGTTCAAGCCCCAGGACTGGCAAAAAACAAAACAACAAAAGCAAACAAGAAAAAGTTTGTGAGATTTGTTTTTCCAGTTAAGCAACATAGCTGGGAGTGGAGATGTGGCTCAAGAGCAGCAGCCTTGCACCAAAAAGCTAAATGAGATGGCACCCTGAGTTCAAGCCCCAGTACCAATGCATGCATGCCAACACACACATACACACACACACACTGGCCTAACTTAGGACCAATACACTTGGTTCAGATTGTAGCTCCTGTCACTGAGGGAGTGTGGACAAACTCCTCACCTTCTCCATGCCCGGAGCCTCTTCTCTAAACTGAGCATGATGTGCCCAGCAGGGACCTGGTGCTGTGGGTTTGGAGAGTCCATGCATCCAGAGGTTCAGTCACATCCCAGTGCTGTGGCTTTGTTTCTGACAGTTTCACCTGGCTGGTGGTAGCCACCTGCTAGAGTTGCTGCAGTGTCATGGGCCTGACACATGCACGGCAGAGTGGCCTACACAGGTCACCTGTCCTCCCAGTGTGGGATCCAATAGCAGGTAGCTGTGTTCTCTCCTTTGTTGGAGACTTCTAGGCATCCATTGGTGATGATGACCAGTCCCAGGTGCCATAGATGAGAGCCAGGTTCACCTGCCCAGCCAGGCTTGGAGCTGGGGCCTGCCCCCAGTGACCAGCACATTATAGTTCTCTGAGAAGCTGGGTGGTAGAGAAGGACAGCAGGGCTTGGCGAGCTCACTCCTGGCCTGACTGTCCTAACCCCTCCCTCCCTCCCTCCCTCCCTCCCTCCCTCCCTTCCTCTTTTCTTTCTTCTTTCTTTCGGTCATACTGGGGTTTGAACTCTGGGTTTTGCATTTGCCAGGCAGGCGCTCTACCACTTGAATCACATCCCCAGCCCCTTTAATGTGTGTTAGTTTTGAAAAGGGCTCTCACTTTTTGCTCAGGCTCGCCTGGACCGCATTTCTCCCATTTAGGCTGACCGCATAGCTGGGATGAGAGGTATACACTAGCGACGTTTCATGGGTTGAGTTGAGGGGAGGGTGTCTTGTGAACTTCTTGTGCTCCTTCTGAGTAGGTGTGTGCCCCTGCGCCCAGCTCCCCCGGGCCTCTCTGGTATGGCCGGCTGCAGGCTTGGCTAGTGCTTTGTCTTCTCTATCCAGATCCTGCTGGCCAGTGCCATCGGGGACAGCAGGAATGACCTCAGCTCTCAGCTAGCTGGACCTTGAAGGACCAACCTTGGAAACTGAGGCCTCAGAGATGACAATGGGTCCTTGGATGAGGCATGTTGGGGACTTTCCAAACCTTTCCTAGAAAACTCACTTCTGCTCCTTTGCCTACCGGCCCCTCCTGCCCTGGCAACCAGGCAGCATCTGCTGTGGCCCTCGGCGGGAGCAGTGCCTATTGTGTGGCATCGTGTGGTCATCCGCCTACAGCTGGGCATGGGGGTGATCACAGCAGGGCTTCCTGAAAGCTGTGTGCACTGGGGCTGCTTTGGCAAAACCTTCCTGACACTTAATTTGGGGGTGGACAGGAGAGGTACTGGCTACTGGGTGCTATTTGCTTGTGACCTGGACAGCTTGTCAGTTCCCACTTCTAGAACAAAGACCACTGCCAGAGAGAGGGGACCCAAAGTCCCTGAGCAACTATGGCCTCGGGGCCCTATGCTGGAAGCCTGGGGACAGTGGCATTCACCAGACCACTGGGCGCCCACCCGTTGGGCAAGTTGGCTCCCTCTCTGAGCTTCATTTCTCTGTCCTGGGCCCCCCTTTTTCATCTCAGCCTCTGGAAGAGTATGGAGAAGACCCAAGGCTCTCCAAGGCCGGGCTGTGGAGGGTGCAGTTGCAGTCACGAACAGCAAGGGTGATAGTATTCCTGTTGGCACCACTTGTCCAGGTGATGTCACAAAATCGTCACAACACTTGTGTCTTGGGGATCCTTTATCCACATGTTTCCATGCCGCTGGGAGTGCTACTCCGCAGGGTGCATGGTTCTCTGAATCCCCCCCACCTTCCTCCCCAGGCCCTGTGAGGAACTGTGACCAACACAGTAGCCACAAGGGGGCTGGTAATGTTGGCCCTTTTCCAAACTGCTGCCCCTGAGACATTGGGACCATTGGGTAGGACTGTTTGTGCAGGCCTCAGTTTCCCCTTTGGCTTGGAGGATAGGCTAAAGGAGGCACTTCCAGGTGCACATAGGATTCAGCGCCAGGACTTGGGACTTGGAATGTTGGGACTGTGGCGCGGGGGAGGGGCAGTCTTGCTGTGCCTCCCTTGCCCGGAAGACCAAGGTTTAAGAGGACTGAAGGTCGGAGGTGCGTGGCCCCATGCCAGGCTGCCTGACACCCCCTTCCTCCTGGCTGCCTTCCGCTCTGCCGGTCAGCGCCAGCCCTTGACTGCTGCCAAGGAGGCTGGATGCTGCTTCAGGAAGGGGCAGTTGGCTTGGGGAGGGGGGAGGAGCAGCATCTGAGTGGCCCGTTGTTATGGCAACCCTGGCCCCTGCAGGAACTCCAAGGATGAAGGGTGAAGTGGCAGGTACCCTGGCCCACATCCAGCCCTGAAGCTTGGCCCTTGTATGCAGTCATGATGAGGGCTAAGCCCGAGGTCCCCCTCTCTGTCCAGCCTGAGTCATGGGCATCCCCCCAGCTCCGTCAGCCCTGCCTCCTCCCAGCCTCTCTCTGAGAAATCCATGAGTCACACCTCCAGAGATCTTGGTCTGGGAGGAGCCCGGCTGGGGCAGGACAGTGCCCCCCCAACCCAGCCAGCCCCACCCCCGGCTCCGCACTGGCTGCGCTTGGCTCTGCCGCAGGAGAGGGGCTGCCTGCCTCCCACGCTCGCTCCCCAGCCTGCTCGTAGCCTGGCACACAGCTGCAGGACGGGCACGGGCAGGTGGAACCTCCAAGGTGGGTCCTGAGAGGGGGTCCAGCGCCTAGTGCTTCACAGGACGCTCTGCCTGGTGCCAGGTACCGGACCTGAGGTTCAAGAGCGGGAGGGATGGGGTGAGCGGCTGTTAAGGATGGGGGTGTATGCTCGAAAGGGGAGGACCCAGGGGTGTTGGATCTTTGCAGACTACCCCGGCCAGTAGTGAAGGTGTCCCTGTGGAGTATGTATGACGAAAACAGCCAAGAGCTGGGGGTGGGGATGGGGACCAGGGGCTGGGGAATGGTTTGAAGTCACTTGTCATTTGGTAGCTGGGGAAAGTGAGGCTGGAAGTGAGCCTTGATCACCACTTCCTCGCACTACTGGGAGGATGGAGGTTCTGAGAGGGCCGGTGGGTTGCCCCAGGTCACACAGCCACTCCAGGGACTCCTCTGACAGGACAGTGGCCTGTCAGGGGCTGCCTGGGGGCAGCTTCTCCTGCCCCTGTCCTGGGAGCCCAGGGCTGAGGCCCCATGCCTGAGGCCAGCCTCTCTTTGTCACCCAGGCAGGCAGGCAGGCAGGCAGGTCCCTGTAACGGGGACCTTCCCCTGGGGGCAGATATCAGAGGAAGCCAGGCTGAGAGCTGACCTCCAGCCCGTTAACCACTGGGGCTCGGGGCACTGGCTGTGTGGGACTGATAGGACCCCCCATCCTGCCCCTTAGGGTAGGAAATGAAGGTTGCTGCCCTCCCTGCGCCCCAGCTAGTCGCCTATGTAGGTTGGAGTTTCTAGTGGTTCATTTTCCTGAGGGGAGTCATCTTACCTTCTGTCCCCTTCTGGAGTAGCCGGGGCCTGGGTAAGTGGAGAGGGCAGGCCCTTGTGCCTCTGTCAACGAGCCAAGGAAGTTATTTATAGGAACACTTATTGAGCACCTACTGTATGCTTTGTATTGTCCTGGGGTCTGTTGGAGCTTGTGGATGGCCCAGCTGCCCCATCCCTGGGGGTCGCCTGTGGGCAGAGGGTGGGACCTTGGTGTAGGGGCAGCATGGGTCAATGGGGGGCCACAAGCTGCTCCCTAGAGCCAGGCCAGGGCTCCTCGGGGGTTTTCCTGCCCTGTCCAGGGAGGTCACTAGCTCTGGGGACCAAACCTGACCTCCATTTGCAGCAGGGACCCCAGGGAGCTGAGACGTAGGCCTGCCTCGGTCCAGGCACCATGGACCACCTGTCCCGGCCTGTTCTTTTGGTCTCAGTTGCCCCAGCTGCTGACTGGCTGGCCCTCCAGAGGTGATTGCAGCTGTGTTGTCATCAGGTCTGGGGCTTGGTTTTCAGAGTGGAGAACATCCAGTGTGATCTGTGCAGAGCAGGGCCATCAGCCTGTATGACTCCCCAGGCTGTGAGGGGCACAAACCTCTGGGAGGAAGTGAGACTGAGGAGGAAGCTGGCACGTGGAGGAGGGAGATGGCATGGGGAGGAGGAAGATGGCACGGGGAGGGAAGCCAGGAGGCTGGAGCAGTGTGAGGGGTAGTGGGAGGAGGGCACAGGTTTGAGGAAGGAGAGGGGAAGGGCATGGGTGGTGGTGGCACGGGAAGGTTGGCATGGGCTGCTTAGGATGCTTGGTGGCAGTCAGGCAGGTGCCTGTCTGTTCTGTGGGGGATGCAGGGGTGAGGGGGCTGGCAAGCACCAGCAGGGTGGGGAGGGCAGGGGCTGTGCCCTGGGCTTGGGTAAAGATATGGAGGTAATGGCCCAGCCTTGGGGAAGGGCAGGAGGAGAGATGGCCTTCCTACAGGACCAGGAGTGACAAGGGTAGGCATGGAGGGGGCACCGTGGGCATCACTTCTCCTGGGCAAGTGCCATTTCAGAGATGGCAGGAGGAAGGGCAGGGCTCTGGGGGGCCCTGGGATGGCAAAGTGGATGGCAGAAGCTGAGCAAATGTCACCACACCTCCCAAACCCCAGTGCTGCTGTCTCCCCAACCTGAGCTGGGCTCTGTTTCTCCCCTCCCCCATGCCACCCGTGTACCCAGGGTGGCTCTGTGGGCCCTGTCTTCTGACTCACAGCAGATGGGGGCATCACGTGAGCCCAGTCTGCAGCCCGAGGGTGACTAGCCTCCAGGGACCAGGCAGATGGCACA
The DNA here is from genome assembly GCF_023159225.1 of Perognathus longimembris pacificus. NCBI lineage: Eukaryota > Metazoa > Chordata > Mammalia > Rodentia > Heteromyidae > Perognathus > Perognathus longimembris. The sequence goes on along the minus strand of NC_063170.1, from coordinate 20,208,137 downwards.
TGGGGGGCAGGGCAGGGCTGGCACAAAGGGGCCTCTCAGCCGGGTAGGCGGGCCCTGGCGTCTGGGCTCCCATCCCTCATGGAGAGCTGGCCCCTGCCCCAGGCTCTGGTCCTTCTGCCCCATCTGGAGCTCCTGGGTCTCCTGGGGAAACATACAAGTTTCGGGGCTGCTGTGGAGATGGGCCAAGGGCAGGGGAGAAAAGCTTTCTGACCAGTGTGCCTCTGCCTGGCATGAGTTGGCTGAAATACTTTCCCAGGCTTTCCATGTCAAAAACTAAGAGGTACTTGCTGGCCTAGAACAATCCTGAAGCCTCTAGGGCCTCACTCCTGGGCGCCGGTGAGCACCTGGCCTTCTTTGCCCACTTAGTGGTTTCCTCTGTGGGGAGCCCAAATTGTAGGGGCTTTGGGATTCCCATGTGCTATACTTTTCTGCCTTTCTTGGGTGGGGAGGGGCTCCTCTTGACCCCTCCCTCATCGCTGCTACTGCCTCACCTCATCATTCTATTAGAGACTAGAGAGAGAGCCAGCCGTGTTCTCTGGTTGTGTGGACTGGGGCACATGCCTCAGTTTCCTTCTCTGTAAGTTGTGGCTGATGACTGTATCTTCTTCAAGCACTGTAGTGAGCATTGTGGGATTGATCTATTATAGGTTGGAACATATGGGATTGACCTATTATGGGATAGAAGTGCATGGAATTGACCTATTATGGAGTAGAAGTACATGGGGTTGACCTATTATGTTAGAAGTGTATGGAATTGATCTATTACAGAATAGAAGTATATGGGATGATCTATTATGGGATGGAAGTGCATGGGATTGACCTATTATGGGATAGAAGTACATGGGATTGACCTATTATGGGATAGAAGTATATGGGATGATCTATTATGGGATAGAAGTGCATGGGATTGAGCTATTATGGGGTTGGAAGTATATGGGATTGACCTATTATGGGATTGGAAGTATATGGGATTGACTTATTATGGGATAGAAGTGCCTGGGATTGATCTGTTATGGGATAGAAGTGTATGGGATTGGTCTCTTATGGGACTGGAAGTGTTTAGGACAGTGCCTGGCCCAGTGGAAATGTTAGCCTTTGGCATTCTCTCTCCCATTGGTCAGATGGACACCCTGAGGCCTGAGACAGTGTGTAACAGACACACATCTTCCCATCCCTGCTACCATGGGGAGACCTGGATACTCGTGGATGCCACCCCCTGCCTGCCAGCCTGATCGGGACTCTGGCAGGCCAGGGTGGTGGACAGCAGGCTCCTGGGCTGTGCTGGCTTATGTGGCTTGCAGCGTACTTACTTGGCATTCCCAGGCAGGCAGAGATAGGGCCCAGCTTGAGGTGCTGGCCGAGCTCCCAGCAGCAGTGGTGCATTAGTGGGAGAGGGTGCTGGCCTGGGGGTAAAGGGCTCACCATCTGGGAACCAGCCAGCTCTGATCCCCAACGGGTCTGTGTGTCTGTAGCTAATGGCTCCGGCCTGGCTCCCAGGCTCAGGGCCACTTTCAAACTTTGAAACCCACCACAATGAGATAGCATCCCACTGTGGCCGCTTCTCAGAGCCCTCCGTCCTCTCCCTCTGCCCTCCTCCTCCCAGGGACCCAGGCTTGGGTTCTCGGGGTTTGGGCAGGAGGGGGGCTGGCATGGACGGGCATTGGACATTTGCAGCCCACAGACCATAGGCTTCAGCTTCTCTGGGCTTGTGTTTGCTCACCTGTGTGTTGAGGTAGCGTCCTCCCCCACTCCCTGCAGCATTACGGCTGAAACTCAGGACTACACCCGGCTTCAGAATGTGCTCTCAGCTCGACAAATGGCCTCCAGAGTCCTCTGTGAGCCTGCTCAGGGCTTTATCTGCAGGGTCGTGGGGTGGTTGAATTAGAAGGAGGTTCATGTCCTTGAACGGTGGCCTGTGCAAGCAGCTGGCTTTCTGTAAACTTCTTAGTGTGTGCTGTAGAAGGAGGGAATGGGTTTATCTTTGCTTTGTTTTTACAGCAGTGGTAGTACTGGTGTTTGAACTCATAGCCTGGGACTTGTGAGGTAGGCTTTCTACCCCGGAGCCCCACCTCCGGCCCAGTGAGGACACAGGTGCCCAAGTCTCCACTATATAAATGAGGTATCTGCAGCTAGGGATTACGGAGACATGCGACGAGGACTGATGAGGAGAGGATACCATCCACCGCTACCCCAGGACCTTCGCTTCTCCCTCTCCCAGTCAAGAAGCCCACTGTAACAGGCAGCGCCAGAGAGTGGTTTGGGGTGTGCTCTCTGTCCTAGCTCTACCAGCTGTGTGAACTTGGAGAGGTACATTAGTTTCTCTGAGCCTTGTTTGCCTAATTGAAAAAATGAGGATGGGGGCGAGAGGTGCCGGTGGTTCTCACTTGTAATCCTGGCTACCGAGGAGGCTGAGATCCAAGTATCATGGTTCAAAGCTAGCCTGGGCACACAAATTTGAAAGACTCTGCTTTCCAAACAAGCAGCAAAAAGCTAGAAGTAGAGGTTTTATCTCAAATGGTAGAGCTCCAACCATAAGTGAAGAGGTTGAGGGAGATCACAAGGTCCTGGGTTAAACCCTAGTACTGGCAAAAAAAAGAAAAAAAAGAAAGAAAGAAAAAGAAGCACGGGCCTGGATGGATGCATACCTGGAATCTCAGTATGCAGTAGGTGGGAGCAGGAAGCAGGAAAATCATGAGTCTGAGGCTGCCTTGGGCTATATAGTGTAAGCCTGTGTCAAACACCAGATAAATCACTAAGATAAAACCAGGGTAGAGCTGGCACCTTGAGAGATAAAGGATCCGCTAGGCTTTAGGACTTTTTGAGCATGAGCATTGACCCTAGATACGCCCCATCCTAGGGGTCTTTTTTTTTTTTTGTAATTTATTTATTAATTAAACAAATTTTTTTGGGCTGGGGATATAGCCTAGTGGCAAGAGTGCCTGCCTCGGATACACGAGGCCCTAGGTTCGATTCCCCAGCACCACATATACAGAAAACGGCCAGAAGCGGCTCTGTGGCTCAAGTGGCGGAGTGCTAGCCTTGAGCGGGAAGAAGCCAGGGACAGTGCTCAGGCCCTGAGTCCAAGGCCCACGACTGGCCAAAAAAAAAAAAAAAACAATTTTTTTTTTGACAAGGTGTTCTGCAAAAAGGGTACAGTTACATAGTAGGGCAGTGTGTACATTTCTTGTGATATCTTTTTTTTTTTTTTTTTTTTGGCCAGTCGTGGGCCTTGGACTCAGGGCCTGAGCACTGTCCCTGGCTTCTTCCCGCTCAAGGCTAGCACTCCGCCACTTGAGCCACAGCGCCGCTTCTGGCCGTTTTCTGTATATGTGGTGCTGGGGAATCGAACCTAGGGCCTCGTGTATCCGAGGCAGGCACTCTTGCCACTAGGCTATATCCCCAGCCCCCAATTTTTGACCTTTATATGTTGAGTAGTTGTTTGGTTTTAGTTATATAATGTTGGGTCGCTGACCCAATCCTGTGGGAAATACCATTTGACAAGCAGTTTTTGGTTTCACAGACCTGGTCTCTACTGTCTCTCTGTCACCCCGTCTTAACAGTCATATATCAGGGAGATCATGCCCCTTTGTTTTCTGTGTTCTAGGCTTGTCTCGCTCAACATTATTTGTTCAAGTTCTGACCATTTCCCTGCGAATGCCAATATTTCACCATTCCTAATCGCTATGTAGTATTCCATTGTGTATAGGTACCATATTTTTTGGATCCATTCATCTGTGGAGGGGCATCTGGGTTGTTTCCATATTTTGGCTATTGTGAATTGTGCAGCGATAAACATGGAAGTGCATATGTCTTTTTGATATCTTGGGGCCTGCTGTTCCGGGTAGATGCCTAGGAGTGGAATGGCTGGGTCATAGGGTAGGTCTATATTGAGCTTTTTGAGAAACCTCTATACTGTTCTCCAAAGTGGTTGTACTAATTTGCACTCCCTCTAACAATGGAGAAGGGTTCCTCTTTCCCCGTACCCCCTCCAGCATTTGTTGTTGCCTGAGTTCAGAGTATAGGCCATTCTAACTGGAGTGAGGTGGTATCTCAGGGTTGTTTTTATTTGCATTTCCTTTACTACCAGGGATGTTGAGCATTTCCTCATATGTTTCTTTGCCATTTTTATCTCTTCTCTTGTGAAGTCTCTCTTTAGCTCCTTTGCCCATTTCCTAATTGGTTTATTGGGCTTGGAGGGGCTTAGTTTTTTTAGTTCTCTGTAGATGACAGATATTAGGCCTTTGTCTGTTGCTGTGCTGGTAAAGATTCTTTCCCATATGGTTGGCTGTCTTTCTATTTTGGTGGCTATGTCCTTAGCTGTGCAGAAACTTTTTAATTTGTAGTAGTTGAGTCTCTCCCCTATTTGTTGTGCCCCTGGGACTCTATTCAGGAAGTTCCTTCCTGTGCCTATAAGTTCTAGCGTCTTTCCTACTCTGTCCTTCAGTAGTTTCAAGGATTCAGGTCTGATATTGAGGTCTTTGATCCATTTTGAGTTGATCTTGGTACATGGTGATAGGCTTGGGTCTACTTTGAGTTTTCTGCATATGGCTGCCCAGTTCTCCCAGCACCAAATCCCAGGGGTCTTGATCTGCTCGTCTAAGGAGTTGTCCAGCCTGGGGCTCTCTCCTGAGGCCTGCTACCATGACCCAGGTCTGCTGGCCACCGCCACAAAACCAGTTTTCAGGAACCAGAGCTGGTGGGAAGAAAGCCAGCTTACTGAAGGCTCCATCAAGCATCCTGAGCTAGGAGGCACTTGGGGCCTCCAAGCTCCTCCAGGGGCCTCCACACGTGGAAGGGCTTTGGCACGGCGGGTCTGGAGGTATAAGGAGGCTATGTGCCGAGCAAGGGTTTTGTCATTCAAGGTGTGCATTTCTCTTATTTTTTTGTGACTGAATCATGGCCTTTTATCTTGACCTCCAGGGCTAGTCCTATAGTTCTTTGTCTAGACAGACATGATATTCTGCAAGTGAAGGCTCCCAGCAGTTTATACTTTCTGAGTGAGTTGTAAAACAGCTGAAGAATAACAGAAGGGCTAGGTTTGCACCATAATGGCTGGGTTTGTAATCCTCGCTACTCAAGAGGCTGAGATCTGAGAATCTCACAGTTTTGAAGCCAGCCTGGGCAGGAAAGTCTGTGAGACTCTTACCTACAATTAACCAAAAAGCAAGAAGTGGAGCTGTGGTTCAAGTGTTAGAGCACCAGCCTTGAGGGAAAAAACTAAAAGACAATGCCTAGGTCCTGAGCTCAAGCCCTTCTAATCACACACACTCAGAATAACAGACCAGGTGCCAGTTGCTCACCCCTGCAATCCTAGCTACTCAGGAGGCAGAGATCTTCGAATTACAGTTCAAAGCCAGCCAGGGCAGGAAAGTCTGCGCGACTCTTGTCTCCTGTTAACCACTTGAAAACCAGAAGTGGTGCTGTGGCTCACAGTGGTAGAGCACCAGCCTTGAATGAAAAAGCAAAGGGAGAGCGCAAGGCCCTGAGTTCAAGCACCACAACCAATGAAAACAAACAAAAAAGAATAATAAGGGAAGTTGTATGTTCTGGCTTTGTCTGAGCCTTGCTAGATCTTCTTGGTGAAGGACAGTTTTCCTATATATCATTTCTGTGTGGCTTCTTCTCAGAATTTGGAATTCTGGGCAAAGGGAGGGGATGTCACCCAGGAAAGGACAATTCCCAAAGAAGCGAGCCTGACCTGCTTGGCCACTGCCGCGGGCCTAGAGGGAAGGCCTGAGGCTGGGTTGGACTGTGCTGGGCTAGTGGCCTGGGCCACACTCCGGCTTCTCTGCTGGGCTGGGCTCCAGTGGCCCTTGGGGGCCAGGCTGAGGCTTGGGGGCCAGGCCCACACTTGTGGATCTCTGGCTGGGGCTGGCCCTCAGGGTGTGGCTCTGTGCCTGGCACTGTGGGATTCTGGCCCTGGGTAGGGTGGGAGGGTGGTGGGACATGTCCAGACCCACCTGCCTTCATGGTAACAAATGGGAGGGGTGGACCTCAGTGCCTGGTGGGGGCCATTGAATCATGCTGTCCTGCCGGCTGCCTTCTGCACTGTTGCTGAGCCTGTGCCAAATGGTGAGGGTGTAAGCCTTTCCTCTATGTCTCCATGTGGCCTCCCACAGAGCCCCTCACTTGGTCCCCTAGGATTTATATCTGTACCCCCATTGGTGAGCTGAGCACGCAGACCCAATGTCCTTGGGCTTCAGCAGCAGCAGCGGGGACCTGTGGACTGCCTTGTCCCCTGACACCTCACCTGGCCAGAGGCGCTCAGGTTGCTCAGGAAAGGGGACTTGGAAATGGTGAGGCTGCAGCTCCCAGCTCCCAGCTCCCAGCCCGGAGCTTCCCCAGCATGATCACCTGGCCCCCTGTTGTTGGGGGCTAAGCGGCACATGGTGGCCCCAGTGGTGTGGAGCAGTGTTGTAGGCAAGGGGTATTTTCATCCAGAACCCCCCACCTTACCGCCATGTGAGCTTCTCCCGCGAGCACCCCCCAGCAGTGGCCTCAGGAGGGTGCTAGCAGGTGGGCTCAGGGCAGAGGAGTGAGCTGAGGGGGGTGGGATGGGGTGGGAAGGGGTGGGACACTAACCTGCCAAGTCAACACAGGCTCCTGTGTGTGCTTATCCAATAGACCCAAACTGGGGTGAGTGATCTGGACCCTAGCCCCTCCGCCACCTGCTGCGACCCCCACCTTGCTAGAATCATGGGCAGTCAGCTACTTATCTCCCCCCTTCCCTCCACTTCTATGGCTGCACCTGCCAGGCCTCCATGAGGCCCCATCTGTGGCACACATCCATGGCTACCTTCTGATCTCCAGCCCCTCACCAGCCTGGGTTCTGGGTCCCTGAGCTGGGGACCAGGCACAGCACCCATGGCCATCTGTGGTGGGGAGGACAGCTGGTGTCAGTACGAACAGTTGTCCGTCTCTGTCTCCCCCCGACTTGGGTTTGGGGAACCCAAGTCAGCAGCTGCAGCAGCTGTGGTCCAGGGAGTGGAGCGGTGCTTGCAGACCATGTGAGGCCGCTGGCCTGTGAGGCCTTGGGACCTTGGCTCAGCCTCTCTGGGCCTCCGCAGGGAGGCTGGTGTGGGTGACTGTGCTTGTGCGCCTGGGCAGGGGTGAGTGGCACACAGGGAAGGGAGGTGGCTCCGGTGGAGAAGGGCGCAGGCTGGATCCACATCCAGTTGTACCAGCTCCCTGGGCCAGTGGCGTCTCTCGAGTCTCAGATCTGCAGTGGCTGCCTTTCTAGCTCAGCAGGCCCTGGAACCCTTTCCGGCAGGCTGGCCGGCGGGCGGGCTCAAAGGTCCCTCTTAGGACAGCAGTTTCTTTCTTTGCTTTCTTTTCCTCTTCCTCCGGCTCAAAATAGTGCCTGAATGGTGTCTGAGCTTGCTGGCGGCAGCGAGACAATAGCTACCTCCTGGCCCTGCTCCACTGGGCACCAGACGGGCGGGCCAGGAGGTGCAGAGCTGGGGGCCCAGGGCCTCCAGCCTCCCTGCCTTTCCCATGGCCCTTCGATTTCCCATGGCCATTGGCACAGTGGATTCCCACTTGAACTCTGGGAAAAGGACCTGCTGTGCCTGGCTGAGACCTAGGGCCCCATGCAGCCCCCCCCCCCCCCACATAAGTCCCATCATATCCTCCATCTGCTCTGGAGCCTGAGGCAGTGGTGGCCTCTTCTCCTGGTTTGCGTCACTATCCTGTCTGGAGCAGAGGCTGAAAGAACCTGTGACTATCTCCGCATGCTCCCCTAGAATGTCTGGGGTGCAGCCTTTCAGAGGCGGCCCCATGGTTTTGTGTCTTCCTAAGGGAGAGGATTTAGAGGCTCAGGGGCCGAGCTCTGCTGGAAGTGAGTCCCCTGTTCCAGAGGTGACCTAAGATTAGGGCAGGGGCTGTTCAAGGTGCGGCGGATACTAGCCTGCTGCCTTTCTGTTCCAGGGAAGATAGGTGTTTTGATGCCTTGCCCTTCCCAGCTAGGTGGGCTTGAGCGTCACATCCCATCTCCCTTGCAGAGGGTAGAAATAGATCTACAAATATTCAGAGCAGTTCCCAGTGCAATGAAAGGTTCAGTAGCCAGGTCTGCCCCTGGGCCTCCTCAGATGGAAAGAGAGGGTCTCTCCTACCCCTAACTCGAGCCTCCAGCATAATTGGAATTATAGGCACGAGCTACTAGGCCTGGCCAAAATTTGCTTTTAAAGTTTCCGTCGACGAACTGGGGCTCTGCTTCTTTTGAGAACCTGAGCGCTGGTTCTCCGAGGTCACCTCAGGATGGCAGGTCCCTCCTGCCCTCCCTCATAACTTGCTGTGGTCAATTCTGCCTTTCTCCCCCCAGCCCCCACCCAGCCTGGGCAACCTCTGTGAGGAGGGGGCTTGCGCTCAGGAGAAGGGAGCGAGCCTGTACTGTTCTGCTGGTTTGGAGCCCAGTGACGTAGTCCCTGCAGCTGCCAACGGTTGCCAGGGAAACGGTTGCCAGGGTCTTCTGTCACCTGCGCCCCTTCCCCCCTCTGGTGCTGGGGGCCCGGGCTTCTCTTCCCTGGCTGCCCCCTTTGTTTGAGACTCCTTTGAGCCAGTGGTGGCTGGGGGCCTCGCTTCTATGGGCCCTTGGTCTGTTGAGCTGGGGAGACATCTCGAACCAGCCTGCTCACAAGGAGAGGCTGGTCCCTTAGTCCCTCGTGCTGGGGTTCGCTTGCAGGAGGGGTCCAGGTACTGTTTTCTGCTCCCTGTGTCCTCCCCTTTTCCATTTTCCTCCATCTCCCCCTCCTAGCTCCCTTCTTTCTCTGGTAACCCCCTTCCCTCCCTTCCCCCTTCCCCTCCGCTTCAACAGTGTGTGTGTGTACAGGGGTGAGGTGGTCAGAGTGGGGGAGTCCTAGCAGGTCCTCGTTGGGGACTTGATTGGGCAGCAGCCTCTAGAACAGCAAGGATGTGGTGGGGGGGCTCCACACCCGCTCCTCATCAGAGCCAGGCTGGACTCATTTCTGACCTCCAGCCCCTGGCTTCAGTGGTCAGGGGAAATGTCGGAGAAGGGGTGGCAGAGGCTTGGGGGGGGGTCTGGAAAGGCCCCCTGGTGCTGGGGCTATGAGGTCCCACAGTCTCCTGGCCTGGATCCTGTGGGGACAGTGGTCAGCTCAGTCACTTTAAAAGAGAAGTCCTTTGTAACAGGGAAGTTCTCGGAAAGAGCCTGAAAGGTAAGAGCTGGAGCTCTTGGAGCTGACAGGCAACCCGGGGCGGGGTGTGCGTGTGTGTCAATTATTGTCACTTGTTCGGTGGGTTTAATGGTCCTTGTCTTTGGTTAGTTAAGAGGACTGAGTTTGTTAATATACCGTGTGGTGGCGCATGCCTGTAACCCCGGCACTCAGGAGTCTGAGGCAGGAGGCTGGATTGCTGGAGCCAGTCTGGGCTACCTAGGGAGACCCTGACTCACACAATGAACAATGACAATAGGTGTGAAGAGTGTGGAAGGCTTCAAAGTGCTTCATGGATGCTCTGTGAGCTATGGTGGGCACCCTGCCTTTGGGCCTTGCAGGGTGGCTGGGGCCCCAGGGGGTCCTTGCACACTGGGCCCACGGGGTCGTGTGCTTAGTGAGCTGAGAGGGGACTCCGTCAGTGCCGTGTCCCCTGAACCCAGAGCCAGGCTTCCTAGACCTGGAGGAGGCAGGGGAAGAGGAGAGAAGGGAGGATCACTGGCGACCTTGAGAAGTAGAGGATTCAACGCCACCCAGATGGGCATTTTGCCTGGCCCAGGCGAGCTGAGCCGCAGCCCCCAGAAAACCAGCAGGGAGGGCACTGGGCTGGCCTTGTGGCCTGGCCTTGGGCAACACAGGACACAGCTGGGGAAGGGGAACCTCCGCCAGACAGTAGAGGTGGGCTGTGGCTGGAGAGGGAAGAGTCTACCCAGGGTGAAGGGGGCTCAGCATCCTTTGTCCTGCCAGGTCGGCTCAGAGGTAAGCCCTGCCTGCCACCTGGGGGCCTCCGGGGGGCAGAGAAGGGGCAGACAGAGAAGGAAGGGGATGGATTATAGTTAGCTGATATGTGTGTGTGTGTGTGTGTGTGTGTGTGTGTGTGTGTGTGTGTGTCTCCATGCTGGTACTAAGATTTGATCTCAGGACCTTCTCTCTCTCTCTTTCTCTCTCTCATGGCTTTTTCGCTCAAGGCTGACGCTTCACCACTTGAGCCACACCCCTCTTTCCAGCTTTTGGTGGTTCATTGGAGATAAAAGCTCACGGATTTTTCTGCTCAGTGTGACTTTCTACCTTGATCCTCAGAGTTCAGCCTCCTCCGTAGCTAGGATTATAGGTGTGAGGCACTGGCACCCGGCCATAGTCACCCCTTTGACAGAGGAAGAAACAGAGGCTCAGAGAAGGGACAGGCTTGGACCTTGTGCCAGTACCACCACCACCCCACTCTGGGAGGGCTGTTTCCTGGGCAGGAGTTGGCTGGCATGTACCTGGCATCTAGGAGGCAGCACAGAGACTCAGGTCCTAGAGACTTGGCTACAGCTTCCTTCTGAGCAGAGCCTGCTCATAAGCACAGAGCTGACCACGGCTGGCATTCATGGTAGGGGCTGCTCGTAAGAACCCCAGTGGCTGAGGGCAGGTCTGGGGCCTCTGGGCTGGGTGTCTCTCTTCCTGTCTCTCCAAGGCTCTTCATTCAGCTCCAAAATTTCTGTACCCAGTCTCAGCACCTCCAAGTACTTGCATGCTAAGTTCCCCCCCAGCCTTGTGCCATGTGCGGTGTACCCAGTGTCTCAGCGGCAGGCAGCACCCCCACCCCCGTGCCCCTCCACCCCCGGCAGCAGGGCTGGCTTAGGTGGAGCAGCCCACTTGGGGACAGGCCTGGCAGTGCCCCATTCCCATGTCAGGCCCAAGGAGGTGGCTGGGCCTCAATACCCAAGCTCACTAGGGGCTTCCCGTCTGCAAGTGTCAGAGGTGGTGATGAGAGGCCCGGGGGACACTGCCATCGAAATGGCTCCTGTGATCCTAGTGAGCTGGCAAATGGTCTCGGGGACAGCACAGAATGGAGGGCAGGCTTCTATCCATTGGCATCAAGGTATCGGAGAGCCTATTTTTCCATGTTGATGCTGGGTGTCTATGCATTCATTAGAGTGGGCTAGAAGATAGCCCGTCCGAGCTTTGGGCGGCTCCTTGTTGCAGGATTTGTCAGAGCCTTTGCAGCGTGCTAAATTGCAAGAGAAAGTAAGGCCTGAAGGATTGCTCAGGAGTAGTGGCAGTTCCTTCATGGTAAAGGTGGGGAGACCGGCCCCCACGAGGGGGAGGGACTCAGTGGACCACAGTGGCTGGGCCCACGAGCTCTGAGGTTAGGCAGCCTGTGCTGTACCATGGCTTGGCTAACAGTTGCTAGGTGGTCATGAGCTGCTTGGATTTCAGAGTGTTGCTTTAGAGGGTGGTCATGTGGGTCCTGTGACCAACCAGCCATGGCGAGGACTGGCTGGGCTGCGTGTGGATTGTGCTCTGCCAGGCGCCCACCAGTGCTTGCCAAAGTGGCCTGTGGCCCTCCCTCCACTACAGTGTCCTTGTCACCATGCTGGACAAGCTCCTGGGAGACCCCCACCTGCTGGCCACCACGGCGGCTGGGACCCTCGCAGCCATGTCCCGGGTGGTGCCACAGTGTGCACAAGGCTCACGGGTGGCACAGCCAGGACCAGCCCGCTCTTGTCAGTGGCTGGATGGCCTCCCGTGCCAGGTCCCGGGTGAAGGGGGTGAAGGTGTACGTACTGTCTCTCCTCCCTTCCCCAGTCTCCCCGAAGCTCAGGGCCTGCCTGGGCAGGCGGAACGCTTTCTGGCTGGCAGGTGCCCAGCAGTTGGTTAGTATAAGAATGTAGACGGGGCACCGGCAGCCTCCGGGGAGGGTACAGGTTTAATTTTTATTATCTGTTAGTGTAGAGAAATTCCTGAACTCTGAGGTCACTGCTTCCCGGGGGGCAGAGCGCCACGCTTGGTGGGGGCCGGTTCTCTGGGGTCACCTTGCTTGGCCATCAGTCATCAGTTGGGGGGAAGGACAAGGGTCGGGGGAGAAGGAGGCTTGGCATTTGCAAGTTGTGCTGTGCTGAGAGTGCTGGACTGAGCGTTGAGCTGGGTGTAAATGCTAAGTACTCAGCCAACCTAGTCAGGCCCCATGCGGGACTGAGCACAGGGCTGTGCTGGAGGAGGTGCGGCCCTGGCCCTGCCTGGCGTGGTGGGCAACTCCTCCGAGCGGTTGGGCATGTGGTATTTCCAAGAATGGAACACTCTGATAACCACATCTGGAAACCGCTGGAGGGAGGGGGGCTCCTCTGGCCCCCTCTGGAGGGAAGCAGCCATGGAGCCCACTCCATACTGGCCTCGTGGCCCCCTCACCCTGGCCTCTGAGAGCCAGCTTGCTCCCTTCCCGCTGTCCCTTGCAGGCACGGGTGCCTACGCGTGCGCACCTGGGCTGTCCTGAGCATGTTTGCACACGTCTAGGCCCACACTGTGGGCGGTCCCCTTCTCCCCCATCGTGGGCTCTTCCCTCCTTCCTGAGACCCCCTGCCTGGCACTCCAGTGCCCAGTTAGCCCCATGCTGGAGGCCAGAGAGCCTCGAGCCTTTGTCCCTCGGTGGGGCTGAAGCTGGGCCTCTGGGAGCGGCTGTGCCTCTGGGTTTGGGGGCATTCCCTGGGCAGGATCCCGGCCTACAGGTGTTGGGGGGGGGGCTTTGCCAGACTCTCCTGGTGGCAGGGGAGGCTGGGGGCCTGGAGTGCAGCTCCCCAAGACATTGAGGGTTTGCTACCACACTGGGCATGGAAGGGCAGAGCAGGAAGGAGCAGGGGGGCAGGTCTGGCTGGATCCAGGAGAGACGTGTCCCCCCCCCCCCCTCGGGGAGAGTTAAGCAGAGCCCTCCGGGTCCTGGCCGGCCGCTCCCCTTCCACCTCCATCCGCAAGGAAATGGCTTTTCCAGGCGTGCGCTCGTTCCTGAGCCAGCGGGGACTCGGTGGCCGGTGACTCGGGCTCTGTGCAGGGTGGCAGAGGATGTGACTCAGTCCAATGGAGAGGGGGCGGTGAGCCCCACCCAGGTCCCCTGCCCACTGTGCAGAGCCTAGGGCCCAGCCCCTTTCCTGGACCCCAACTTGGGGTGAGGACAGGGGTGGCCCAGGCCTGACTGGCCCCCTTCCTCCCTCCGCTTGGGCCTGCAGAGCCCTTGGGGATCCCCCGGCAGGTCCATTGTATCCGACTGGACAGCCTGTACTGTTCTTTGTGCGTGTTTACGGAAGGCGGAGGTCAGGGGTGGCTCTCCTCCGGAAGGGGTGCTGGGGGAGCCCCTGAGGGGCTTGGCCTAGCCCCCCCAAGCCTGTTCCATGTACCTATAATTGCCACTGCTCCTCAGTTGTCTCTTCTTTTTAAGGGGACCCCCCAAAATCAGCATCATGTCCCTTAGGGACCTTTGCCAAGGCCAACCAGGAGGGAGGCACCACTCCTGTGTGACCTTCCCTGCCTTAGTTTCCCTGCCAGTGAAATGGCCTTGCTGGTGGCTCTGTAGATGTGACTGCTGCTGTGATTGTTGGGGTGCTGCTTATCACCCCAAACAAGTCTCTAGGGTCCAGGTCCATGAGGAGGTGACATGGCCCCATGGATGCCCCCTCCCCTCCCGGAGGCCAGGGCTCACCTTGCGCTCCTGGTTCTGGGGTTCAGTCTCCAGAGCACAGCCCCCTTCTTTGCACGGGGCCAGGTGGTAGACCCCAGGGAGGGCCCTGCCGGTGGGTGCTAAGCGACAAGCGCCTCCCCCTGCCCCGGTCCCCGTGCAGTCGCGGGGGGTCCATGGTTACTTGAGGCAGTGGAGGAGGAGAAGGGAAGTTTTCTGGGTGGGGTCAGAGTCTTTCCCAGCACCGGAATGCCGGCCTCATGCTCCAGGAATTTCCCCAAGGGGCTGACCTGGCCCTGTAGAGGGCAGGGCCACGTGGAAGGGGGACACGGTGGGCAGGCCCGGGCCCTGCTGAAGCCCTTGACAGGCACCAGATTCCCACAGGAACCTCAGCTGGAGCTGGACTCCATTTCCTTCCTCTCTATCGGTGAGGCAGATGAGGCCCAGAGGGGGTGAACAACTAGCCCATGGACACACAGCTAGCAAAGGGGAAATCAGGATTTGAACTCAGTCTGCTCCCAGACTCCTCATGACTAAGGTTGGGCTAAAGGTCCCAGGGGTCCCCTCACACAGCCAGGGGGAATGGAATAAGGCTCCCTTATGTGTGCTCGAATTCCTCCCATGGTGCTCCATAGTGGCCTGCACCCCTTCCGTGATGAGAGAATTACGTCCTACCCTTGGTTTACTCTCTAGGGCTGATCCAGGAGGGTTGGTCAAAGCAGATGCTTGGGCCCCGTCCTGAGGCTGTCTGCCACTCATAGTAACTCAGTGAAGGTCAGTGGGCGAGAGAGATCCACAAGTTCTAGTCCCTCCCTGCTGCTTGCTGTGTGGCTTCAGGAGGTCCCTGGCCCTCTCTGGGCCGGTGGGGCTCTTGGAGCAGATTCTCCCAGTGACCTCTGAGCATCAAGTTCACAGACGCAAAGCAGAGGACACAAGATGGGGCTGCCTGGAGAAGTGACATCTGGTCTGCAGACCAGAGGTGGCTAGTGACAGGAGAGGAGGAGGAAGGAGGAGGAAGGAGGGGCTGTGGGAGAGAAGCCCCCGTGCCCCATGCTGGGCTTCCTTCCTCTGGTCCGAGCTGATGGGAAGCAGTCTGACGAGGACCCCAACACTGAAAGAGGAGACACGGAGCGGAACCCTAAAATCACAGCACAGGAAACAGTGCCCTTCCTTAAAATGCTTTCATGTCCTCCTTCTTAGGGGGCGTGGCCTGCCACCAGAGCAGGACCAGGACCCTGTCCCCCTGCGAGTGGGCCCCAAGGTGCAGTTCTTCATGTGGGGATGCGTAGGGGCCGGGGTGGTTGGAGGGAGTCCTGGGCCAGTGAGGTCCTTCCTTGGGCCCCGCTACCCTCAAATACTAAGTTCAAGAGCCACCTCTTCCTGGAAGCCCACATCGATTTCTTCCAAATGTGGATCCTGACGTGTCCCCGGCCTGGTTTGTGGCGGATGACTGTATCCGTCTCCGCGGTGAGACACAGCTCCCCACAGGATGAGGGTGGCTGTTCTAATCCGTCAGTACCCAGGTTGAGGACAGAGCCACCACTGGGCGAGGGGAAGTCAGTCTTTTAACCCCTTGGGCCCCAGCTGCCCCATCTATGAAACAGACTAGCAGTGGTGCCCACCTCTCAAGGATGGGTAGATGCTAGGTCTGAGGGGAGCAGCAGGTGCCTCTGATGGCAGGGGCGCGGCGCAGAGGGGCAGCTTAGCAGAGAGCAGCCTCCCTGGCCACGCCTCCCCATCCCGGCCACACCTCTCCAATTGTCAACTGTCAGGTCCTGGCCACTGGCTCCCCTCAGTGGTTATAATGGGAAGCACACTTCCCTATGACTCCCATAGAGGGTGCTGCCCTTAGAGGTGGCCAGAAGCTCCCTGGCTGACAGGACTGGACAGTACTAAGCAGAGGGGGATCAAAGACCACTTGGAGAGCCCTGTTAGTCTGTGTCTTACTCCCAGCAGGGGTAAGATGGTAGGGACAGGTGGATGCTGGACAAGGTCTCCCACCACTTCTGGCTCCCACAGTGAGCTACTAACCCATGCCCTGCAGCAGCAAAAGGAGAGCGAGCCACGGCTCTCAGCCCTCTCTGGACAGCCTCAATTGCTTGGTTTTTCTCTTTCTTTTTGTGCCAGTACTAGGGCTTGAACTCAGGGCCTGGATGTTGGCCTTAGTTTTGTAACTCATGGCTGGTACTCTGCCACTTGGAAATTAGAGTTGTACAGACCTTCCTGCCCAGCCAGGCTGGCTTCAAACCTCGATCCTCAGATCTCAGCCTCCTGAGTAGTTCACATTACAGGTGTGAGCCGCCAGTGCTGGGAAACCTCTTGGTTTTTAGTCTCTGGCCATTCCTAGCGGCTGCCAGGCTAGCCAAGCCACCCTGTAGTGGCTCCAGCCAATGCTCAGGTCTCTTCCAGGTGGTGACATCTCTGGGGACAACAATGGCTGTCCAGTTGCTCCAGCAGGCGGTGCTGTTCCTACTGAGTCTTCTCTTCCTGGTGCAAGGTAGCGTTTCCAAGGGGCCCGGGGCTATTGGGACTTTTGCTAAATGGCCTCATACCTAGTGCAGCTGTTGCCAGCCCCTGTGCTGACCCCTTTGGGTAGGCACAGATGTGCAGGCACAGCTTAGCAGGTGAAGGGAACCATGGAGAAAAGAAAAAAGGAGCCTACCTCTTGATGGGGAACATGAACTGGGTTTCAGCCCACCTTGCCTTGCAGTGAGCATTCTGTCAGTGGCAGCCATGCCTCATTAAATACTTGATTGCTCTTAAAATGAACATTGCCTTTGAAATCACGTCATTATTTTTAATTTTTTCTTTTCATAGTTTGGATCTAGGATTTTGGGGGGCAGGATACATACAAATGTCTGTAGAGCTTTGGAAGGGGAAGCCATAGGACCATGTCCCAGGCTTTGGGCTCACAGGCTCTAAGCCCAAATTCTGTTCCCTCCCATGGCCCCTGCCGGTCCCTGCCACAGTCCACCTGCAGCTTCTGCCTCCTCAGGTGCCCATGGTGGCGGTCCACGGGAGGACTTCCGCTTCTGTGGCCAGCGGAACCAAACCCAGAAGAGTGACTTGCAGTATGAGCAGACGCTGGAGCTGAAGATCACCATCAATAACTCAGAGGAGGCCCTCACCATCCGTGCCCCCTTTCCTGCCGCCCCGGAGGCCTCCCGGGCCTTCCCGGAGCCCAGAGGCATCTACCACTTCTGCCTGTACTGGAGTCGCCAGTCTGGGAAGTTCCACCTGCGTTATGGCAAGAATGACTTCCTGCTCAGTGACCAAGCCTCCAGGCTCCTCTGCTTCCAGCACCGGGAGAGCTTGGTGCAGGGGCCCCCGCTGCTGGCCACCTCTGTCAGCTCCTGGAGGAACCCCGAGAACACCAGCCTGCCTGGGGCTTCCAGCTTCACCTTTTCCTTCCATAGTAAGGAGCTGTCCGGGGGAGGAGCAGTGGCTGGAGGAGGCGGGGAGGCTAGAGGCAAGAGGGCTGGGGGCAGATGTGGGTGGGCTGGGAATGGCCCTGGGAAGGGCAGGTACCCTTCAGGCAGAGCCTTGCCTGGCAGGCCTCATGGCTCAGTGGCCCCGGGAGTCAGTATGCCCCTTGCTCTCCTCTTGGGCAAAGCGAGGAAGAATGCAAAGAGTTGCTGGAGAATTCAGGGGTGTGCCAGACGAGTCCCTCAGTCACAACCTCAGCCTGGCTGTCTCCCCTCCGCAGAGCCCCACCATGCCTCCCACAATGCATCAGCCTCAGTGGACATGTGCGAGCTAAAGAATGTCCTCCTGCGGCTCAGCCAGCTTCTCCAGCATCCCCACAAAGCCTCCAGGCGGCCCTCGGCCACCCTGGCCAGCCAGTGAGTGGCACCCCAGGGCTGGGGACCATCACCACCACTCCACCACGAAAGAGCATGAGTCCATGCTGAGTCCCAGGGTGCACCTCCCTCGCTGCCCCTCCCCCCTCCTCCCGGGCTGCCCCTTCCCTGGCCCTTGCCTCTCCACCCCTGTGTCTGCCAGAGGCCCTGCTTCCGGCCTCAGTCTCCCCGTGTCACCCACCATCCTCTCCTCCTGCCAGGCAGCTGCAGAGCCTAGAGTCAAAGCTGGCCTCTGTGAGCTTCCCTGGCGACAAGGTGTCCTTTGAGGAGGACCGGGTCAACGCCACCGTGTGGAAGCTGCGGCCCTCAGCCGTCCTCCAGGACCTCCACATCCACTCCCGGCAGGAGGTGGGCTGCTCAGGGCCGGGCGCCCCTGGGGCCTCCCTGGAAGGTCCACAGCCCACAGGCAGGGCTGGCACAGGAAGCCCTGGGTCACAGGCCACCATGTGGGTCCCAGGGCCACAACCCCAAGGCTCCCCAGTTGCAGCAGGTGCCCAGGAAAGGAGGGGTGAGGCTGGGCACCGGTGTCAGGCATGGCTTCCTGGTCAAGCTCAGGGAGGGCTGGATGTGGAGTCCATGCTGGGCTGGGCCCTCACAGAACCCTCGTGTGCAGGAGGCGCAGAGCGAGGTCCAGGAGTACTCCGTGCTGCTGCCTCGTGCCCTCTTCCAGCAGACCAAAGGCCGGCGCGGGGAGGCAGCCAAGAGACTGCTTGTGGTGGACTTCAGCAGCCAGGCTCTGTTTCAGGTACTGGGACTCCTCCCCTGCTGTGCTCCCTGGAGTCAGTTTCCCTCCGGTGAGCTGAGTGATGGCTCCCTCCCAGTCCGTCCTAGGAAAGCCCTGTCAGCAGCTCACACCTGCTGTCCTGGCCACTCAGGAGGCTGAGACCTGAGGCTTGGGGTTTGAAGCCACTCTGGGCAGGAAATGCTGTAAGACTCTGTGGCTCAGGTGGTAGAGCGCTGACCTTGAGCAAAAAAAGCTCAGGGACAGAGCCCAGGCCCAGTGCAAGCCCCAGAGAACTGACTCGGGAGGGAGATTTGTGCCCTTAGAGAATGGTGGGAACGACAGGAGTCTCTAAGAGAGGCAAAGGAATTTTCTGGGCTTTTCTCCCAGCACTTCCCTGACCTCTTTCCCAACACTGCTTGTTCAGGACAAGAATTCCAGCCAAGTCTTGGGTGAGAAGGTCTTGGGCATCGTTGTGCAGGACACCAAAGTCTCCAACCTCCCTGAACCAGTGGTGCTCACCTTCCAGCACCAGCCCCAGCCGGTGAGTGAGGGTGCGCAGCCGCCTGGGGGCGGGGCCTCCCGGCAGAGGCGGGGCCTCGGTGTAGGGGCGGGGCCTTGAGGATGGGGCAAGGCCTCCTGCTCCTGCTGGCCTGTCTCAGTGTAAGGCTGCCTGCTTGCTGGGACGTGTGTGTGTTACAGCCACAGGGGCTCATGCCCCTTCTCTTTGGTCCCCACAGAACAACATCACTCTCCAGTGTGTTTTCTGGGTTGAAGACACAGCACGTGAGTGTGGAGGGGTCTCTGGGTGGACAAGGATCTAGAAAAATGGGGTCCTGGGGGTGGGGGAGGCGAGGCTCCCCGGGTGGTTTCCTGGAGGTCTGGGCTTGGTAGTGGGAGAGGCAGTGGGCAGAGCTACACAGCTCTACCCAGAAGAACTGGGGGGGGGGGACACCGCAGGGACCCTGGGGGATGGACTGACCCAGGGTCCTCACCCTCTGTCCCCCAGCTGGCAGCCACGGGAGCTGGAGCAGCACCGGGTGTGAGACGGTCAGGGGAGAAACACAGACATCCTGCCTCTGCAGCCACCTGACCTACTTCGCATTGTTGATGGTGGGTTCACCCCCCCCCAGCCCCTCCCACAGCCAAGTTTCCAGCTAGTTAAGGAAAGAGCTGGTTTGTAAGGCTCTTGCGCCTTATTATTATTACTTTGACATTTTGATATGAAATAAAAATGCAAGCTCTGCCCCTAACTACAAGGGCTGGGGCCGAGGCCCTGCATAGAGGTCCCTCAGGGGCTCCATTGTTTCTGGGAGCTCTGAAGCTCCTGTTCTAACGTGACATTCACAGAATCCTCTGGGCAGGGAACCCATCTTCATGCTGGGTGTCATAGAAACATGTAGATGCTCCTCCACTTATAATGGGGTTGCATCCTGATGCAGCCATTGTGAATTGCATGTATCTTCCATTTAAAATGCACCATCCAGGTATGGTGGTGTAGACCTGTCACCCAGCATTCTGGAGTCTGAGGCTTGTGAATTCCAGACCAAAACACACACACACCACCACCACCACCACCACCAAGCCAATAATAAAGGGGGGGGGTAGTGTCAGTGGCTTTAGTGGGGGGGAGACTGAGCTGTGGCTCACTGCCCAGCACCTCAAGAAAGCACAGCGAGACATTAGTAACCAGGAAAAGACAAGCTCCAAACATGGCTTCTGCCTGGTGCCTGTAACCCTTGCACCACCATCATCCTGGAAACTCCTAAGTGGAACCAGTGTCAAAGGAAACACCAGTGACTCAGGCTGAGCAAGGGTTCTTTGGAGAAATGGGGGCTCTGGCCTGTGCGGGTCACACTTGGGCCCCAGATCCCTCCAGAAGAATGCACAGGGTGGGAGGGCCCCTAGCCTAGGAGGGAACACAGACCCCTCTCCAGGGAGACCCCCCCATGGAGGTGGGACACTGAGGCTCCCCATCCCTGCCCAGGTGTCCTCAGTGGAGGTGGACACCACCCACAAGCACTACCTCACCCTCCTGTCCTACGTGGGCTGTGTCATCTCCGCCTTGGCCTGTGTCTTCACCATTGCTGCCTACCTGTGCTCCAGGTAGGCTGATCGGGCCCTGGGTGGATCCTGAAATTGAGATGGGGGTGGGGGTGGGGGGAGGAGGAAAAAGAGAGATGGCGAAGGAAGAAGGAGGAGGAGGAAAAGAGAGGAGGGAGAAAGAGGAGGGATGGAGAGGAAGGGGAGGAAGGGGAGTAGGGGGGTGAGGAGTGAGGAGGAAGAAGTTGACCCCCCATGCTTCTCCCCCCAGCAGGAGGAAACCCCGGGACTACACCATCAAGGTGCACATGAACCTGCTCCTGGCTGTCTTCCTCCTGGACGTGAGCTTTCTGCTCAGCGAGCCGGTGGCACTGTCAGGCTCTGTGGCCGCCTGCCAGGCCAGCGCCATGTTCCTGCACTTCTCCCTGCTGGCCTGCCTGGCCTGGATGGGCCTGGAGGGCTACAACCTCTACCGCCTTGTCATCGAGGTCTTCGGCACCTATGTCCCTGGCTACCTGCTCAAGCTGAGCGCTGTGGGCTGGGGTGAGACCCTCCTCCACCCCAGAACTTCCTCTCCCACCTTGCTTCCTTCATCCACCGGTCCCTAGGGGTCCCACACCTGGGCGGGCTGGGCCAGACCTGGCCCAAAGACATCCTTTTAACATCTCCCACACTGCTCTTTTGAGAAGGGCTCTTCAGGCAGGGTGGCTGGGCACCGCTGTACAGGTTGTATACCCTCAGGGGCGCCCAGGTGAGGCTGAGCCATGTCCAGGCGCTGGCACTTTGAGCCATTTGTGGCATGGCACAAACTCTGACTTCACAGTCCCTGCCCCCAGCTCACCTCCCTCCAGGCCCTGGGAGCTCCTTCATTGGCTGGGCCAGGCCCTGGTGGGAGGTAGGAGGTGGGAGGTAGGGCCTCTCCAGGGAGCCTCCCCTCTCCCCTGGCCTGATGGACCAGACAGGTCCTTGTTCAGAACTCTAGTTGTCCCCCTTCCCCACACCATCCTGTCTTCTCCCCTCCCTTCTCCCCTCCATCCAGCCTCCTCCCACCCCAGCAGGGACCTCAGGCCCTTTGTCTTGGCCTCCAGGATGGAGTTAGGAACAAAAGTAGGGAGGTCCCTTCCTTTATGGAACAGCCAAACTGGAGAGGGGAAGGTGTTTCAGCTTGGAGGCCTTCCCCAGACAGGAGCCCTGGCCCCAGAGGGCAGGGGAGGATGGGTGGGTGTGGGGGTGGGGCATGGACATGACCAGCCTCTTTGCTGCCCTCAGGCTTCCCCATATTCCTGGTGACACTAGTGGCTCTGGTGGACGTGAACAACTATGGTCCCATCATCCTGGCGGTACACAGGACTCCGGAGCGGGTCATCTACCCTTCCATGTGCGTGTGGGTGAGGGATCCAGGTGACAGGCCTGGTTCTGTCTTTTTCCTGCCAAGCTGCCCTTGCGCCTGCCCTTCTCTGAGCCTCAGTTTCCTCATTTGAGGGGAGGTCTGGACTGCAGCATGCTGGCCTCGATGTCTATGGAAAGCCCGAGGTGGCAAGCCCTTGAGAGCCACGCTGCAGCTGACCAGTGAATTGCCCAAAGGCACCTACCTGGCCAGGGGGTCAGCAGGGTGCACATCCAGCCCACCCCTGCTCCCCAAATTCCCCCAGCCAGTGGGAGCCCTCCCTGTGGCTAGCCCTGCAGTCAGCCGGGGTTGAGTTCAAGGATGGGAGGAAAAGATTTTCATGTGTTCAGTGGGTTTGAGACTTTTAGCTCTTAGCAGCTGGTCTTGTTACTTGATGCTCCCATTGGCCCCATTATTATTATTACATGTATTCCAGGACCTCATGCTCAGGCAAGGGCTCTGTTGGTTGAGCTATGCTTCCATAGCATTTTTGAAATTTATTCCTTGTCAGTACTAGATTTTGAACTCAGGGCCTCAAGCTTGCTTGGTTGGTGCTCTACCACTTGATCCATGCTTCCCCCCTGGCGTTTTACTCATTATTTTGGAGATGGAGTCTTACAGACCTTTCTTCCCAGGCTGGCTTTGAACCTTGAGCCCCTGGATCTCAGCCTCCTGAGTAGCTAGGATTACAGGTGTGAACCATCAACATCTCCCTTGACACCATATTTACATAACACTTCAAAGTATCTGACTTGTTAATTGAATGCATTTTACAAAGATATGACACCAGTCCCAGGGATAGAGAGCAAATAGCACTTTCCATAAACAGTGAGAATTCAACTGGGGGCACGCTGCTCCACCCAGCCACGCCCTGATCCCCACTCCTCCCCCAGGTGCTGGATCCGTGACTCCCTGGTCAGCTACATCACCAACCTGGGCCTCTTCAGCCTGGTGTTCCTGTTCAACATGGCCATGCTGGTCACCATGGTGGTGCAGATCCTATGGCTGCGGCCACACAGCCAAAAGTGGCCCCACGTACTGACCCTGCTGGGCCTCAGCCTGGTCCTTGGCCTGCCCTGGGCCTTGATCTTCTTCTCCTTTGCTTCTGGCACCTTCCAACTCGTGATCCTCTATCTCTTCAGCATCATCACTTCCTTCCAAGGTAAGCATGGGGAGAGTCACCCCTGGCGATGATGTAGGAAAGCCTGGTGGTTTCCCTTCTCTGGGCCTTCCCATTCCAGAAATGGGGACAGCCTCCAGGCCTCAGTTCTGTGGAGCACCTACCTTGCAGGCCCTGTGCTGCTTCTGGGGCTGCAGTCCTGAGCCCTGTGCTCATGGGGGAGAGGGGGTCTGTCTAGTGTCTGAACAGGAGCATGTGGGACCCATGGTGGGCAAGTCAGGTGACTGGGAGATGGGGTAGGGAGGGCTAGGCAGCTGCCCACCTGTTCACCCCTGCCTCTCTCCACCTGCCTGCAGGCTTCCTCATCTTCCTCTGGTACTGGTCCATGCGGCTGCAGGCCCGGGGAGGTCCTTCCCCTCTGAAGAACAGCTCGGACAGCGCCAGGCTCCCCATCAGCTCGGGTAGCACCTCGTCCAGCCGTGCCTAGATACCCCAGCTTCCACCCTGTGTGAGGGGCAGAGACGTGGCTCCCCCATTGTCTACACCCACTGCTGGGCTCAGCCCACCACTGGGCAGTGGCAGACTGGAGAAGGCCCAGTTCCCTGGATGGATGGATGGATGGAGTGATTGCCATGGCAACCAGATGCCTGCCTGGCCTTGAGGACCATTCAGCTCCCTGCTCCAACTCCCAAGGGCTCAGGAGTACACTGCCATGCTGGTGGCAAAGATGTCCCACAACTGGACTCAGGCCTCATCTCTCCTGATTTTCCTGAGCTGAGCTTTTGCTGCCAGAGGCTGAGACTCACAGGCACCAGGGCCAGGCTTGCATTTTAGATGCCCAGACACAGCTGCCCAGGCTATTGCTACTCTGAACTTGTCACCACTCCTCATTCTGCAGCCCCTGCCCTTTCCATCTAGGCAGCAGCAAGGACAAGCAGGGCTGGGAAGAGAATTGGACTGGAGTCGTGCAGGTGGCGAGGCCCTCCTTCAAAGGCTACCTCTGAGCTCAGAGCTTCTTCCTCCACCAGACTCCCAGAGGCCCCCTTTTTTCCCTGTTCTCCTCCTCAGCTTTCCCTGCCCTTTGCCCACAGCCTGGGGCCCCAGTTCCAATGCTGTTATTTTGGGAAGCCATTCCCACCCAGCTTCCTGGTGCCTCGCTGTAAACTCCCAAGGCTGTATGGGCCTTCAATGTCTCTGGTGGGGACACCTGGGCTGGGTCATGTGGCCTGTGTGTCAGTGCTGGCCTCAATCACCCTTCAGGGGGGCCCTCCTGTGGCAAGAATGATGGGACAGGATGGGCCAGCTATGTTTCCTTCCCGATACTCTGGAAGACTGGGACATTCCTTCTGCTGACACTGGCTTGAGCCCAACCTCTCAACTATGAGGTGGACTTCAAATCTCCGCAGATAGATGGCTGCCTGTTATGGGGGACTCTGCCCAACACTCACTGGCCCCTCACCAGCCTATGCCAGGTGGCAGGGGCACAGATGGATGACCTGGTGGCTCTTCCTGTGAACTCAGGCTAGAACACAAGGCCCTGGGGCTATAGGTACAAGGTAGGAGCCAGAACTCCTGGATGGGCATGGAGGAGATCTTACTGGAGGAGGCGGCATTTCGTCTTGACTTGGCCTTCAAGATGAAGAGTGTGTTCCTTTTAAGTATCAATTTGTTCATCTTATTTTGATGGGTTTTTGGGGGGGGAGGGAGACAGGGTCTCGCTTATAGAGCCCCAGCTGATCTTGTGGTCCTCCTGCCTCTGCTCTCTGAGAGCTGGGATTATAGGCGTTGACCACCATGTTCAGCACTCATGTCTTTTGGTATTAAAGAGAAAAGTATGTGTTTATTGTAGAGAATCTGGAAACTGTAGAAGATTGTCAAGAGGAAAAATAAAAATCAGCTGTCTTTTGGAGAATTTCCTTCAGAGATGCTTCTTGTGTTATTGAAAACATCAAGGATGCCAGTGTCTTGGGCTAGTCAGGAAACTGGAAAGAGAAGAGGGCAATGGGTGAGGGAAAAGATCAACAGCTGGAGCCAGGCAAGCCACAGGACAAATGCCAAGCTGGCATTCATATTGGGGACACAATGAGAAGTAGAGTCTGTGGCAAAGTGAGGATTACAAACCCCAAGCTGAGAGACAGCTGCCAATCAGCTCTAGCCAGGTCCAGCATGCAGGAAAACAGCCCATGTAGAAATCCAGGTTGGCATGCCAAATCTGTGGTTTAAAACTATTGGTAAGGGCTGGGGATATAGCCTAGTGGCAAGAGTGCCTGCCTCGGATACACGAGGCCCTAGGTTCGATTCCCCAGCACCACATATACAGAAAACGGCCAGAAGCGGCGCTGTGGCTCAAGTGGCAGAGTGGCCCAGGACTGGCCAAAAAAAAAAAAAACAAAACAAAAACTATTGGTAAATCCAACATGTTCTTCAACCAAATGATCACACATGAAGGCCAAATTCAGCTCTGAGCTGAATGAACTTAGTGACCAGCCTGAGCCAGCAGTGCTGTAAAAATGAAATGACCATTTCTCTCCCACCCTTGTCTTCATCACCATCCTGCGACAGATCAGGCAGCCCTGCTAGTTTCTGTCAGATCATGTTTGGTCATCATTGTTTAGGTGTCAAGTTCCACTTCTGGGAAGGGTGTGGTAACATAAGCCTGTAATCTCAGCACTTGGAGCCCCAGTCTAGGTCCACTTGGAGCTGTCTCCCCTCTGCCTTCTCCTCCCTCCTCCCCGATTGCTCCAGGGGTTGCTGGGACAAGGAAAGAGGCTGGGGTTCTGGGGTTGGATGTGGTGCATCAGAACTCCCTCCACAGCCCTAGGGCTGACTGGCAGTGCCCATAGTGGGTATACTTGTGAGATATTTGGGGACCTACAGTGCCTTTGGACACATGGAGGCCTCTTATGCCCTGCCTTTCCCACCCCTTTCCCTCCCACACTCTGGCAGCCTGGCTTCCCACCTTTCGGCGTGGGGGGAGGGTGCCTATGCCTCTATTCTTGACAGAGCCCCTCCCCCACCACATGGCCATGACTGGGCAGTGCAGCCTGGTCAGAGCTGGCCTCTGTCCTCCAGGCCTGTTTCTACAAGGGGTCTCAGAGCCCATCTCCAGGTGGCGTTTCCTCCCCATCAAGCCCCTCCCCTACCACAGAAGCCCCTCATATAACTCCGTGTATGTGTGTGTGTGTGTGTGTGTGTGTGTTGGTTCTGGGGCTTGAACATAAGGCTGTCCTTTAGCTTTTTCTCTCAAGGATGGCACTTGAGCTACTTCCGGCTTTTTGCTGGTTGATGGGAGCTAAGTCTCACAGACTTCCTACCTGGGCTGGCTTCAAAACATGATCCTCACACCTCAGCCTCCTGAGTAGCTAGGATTACAGGTGTGATCCAGCTTTCAGCTTCTCTCCCTTGAATGGCTAGTTTCCAGGGAGAGGGATGGAGTGTAGGGTTGGGTCTATTTTCCTCGTAGGCCCTGGGCCAGCATGCCCCCCTTCTGTGGGGGTCCCTTGGATCCTGGTGGCTCTTTCTGGACTGGGGCAAGGTTTGTCGGTGACAAGACCACACGGGACCAGGGGTGCATCTAGAAGTGGATGGGACAGCCCAGGGGTGCATGCTGCTCAGGTCTGAGCAGAGGGTTTGAGGCCTTGCCTACTGGTGATTTTTTTTTTGGGGGGGGGGGAACAGGAAGTGGCAGGAGTTGACACTATAGTTCTGTTGGCCCTGGGGTGTGGGAGCCCCAGGGCTTTGAGAATGGCCCCGGGCCAGTTCTCCAGTTCCTGTGGGGTCTTTCAGAGAAGAGCTGTCATGGTGTGGCCCTCCAGCTCGCCTGACCCTCCCTGCCACCTCCCTGAGAGGTGGGCCCTTTCCTCCTCGCTCACCAGGACAGAGCTCCACATTCCTACTCCTCACCCCAGCTGGAAGGGAGGCCAGGGGCTCAGGAACCTCTGGAGTCTGACCTCCATACTGGATTCCCTCCAGTCTCCTGTAACCCCTGAGTGACCCAGCATTCTTTCCTCACCCCCACTGGGTCTCAGAGGGCCCAGCAGGGGGCCATGCAAGAGGAAGGGGAAATAGAGGCCAGCTGGGAATCCTTACACCCTGTGGGGTGGCCTTTGGGGCCTGATGTGGGAGGGGAAGCTGCTGCCAGAGCACCTCTCACCTTCTGGTCGCTCAATGGCCCTGGGACCCCATCCAGAGCCAGACCTCAACCATGGAGCCCCCGTAGCTGCCCCACCCCTCCCCTCTCACCCCAAAGTGCGTATGTGTGCTGCCCCTACTTCCCGCCATGTCTGGGGAAGGGTGACATCATTTCATGGTACTGATTAGCATCAAATGACACTGGGATGCTGCCCCCCACCTCCCAGGAGCCCCCACACCCCTGAGGAACTCTGGGTGACCGATCACACAGGCTCACTCCCAGGGCCCACACTCCTGTGTCCTCTCACCTTCCTGCTTCTCTGTCTTTCCTGGTATCCCATCCCCTGGGGAAGGCTCAGTGCTCCCAAAGCTGGTTCCTCTATCCTCCCAGCCCCGCCCCTCAAGGGTGGGGGTGCCCCTTGCATTCTTTAAATCAAGACACCATCCGAGTCTTTGACAGGGCCCCATGGCCAGGCCCTGCCAAGACTCTTCCCATCTCCACGCAGCTGCAGCTTGAGGGATGCGGGGCTGTGTCTGCTCACAGAGGCCGGAGTGGGGCTCAGAGTCCCCATCACCTTTGTCTCTAAAGCCTGGTCCCCAAGGCTGTCCAGTGCCCCAGTGCCCACCCTGCAGAGCCATAAGAGCCCCCTCTCCCCCCACCCCAGGTCCAGCTCAGCTTCCTCTGCAGGTGGAGCCCGCCCCCACCCAGTTCCCCACACCTGCCTTTCATCACCATCCGATGGCGCCATTGGGTAGGAAGGGGGAGGAAGAGGCCGCAGGAAGTGGTGCCGGGGGGTGGGGTGGGGTGGGGTGGGCGGGGAGGCATAAGGCAGGCCAGCCCGACAGAGCCTCGGACTAGGGAACCAGATGGCCTCAGGGCTCGGCCAGCCACAGATGGCGACCCTCAGGGGCCTGGGAGCCCTGCTCCTTCTGCTGCTGCCCTCAGGTGAGTTGCTCCTCGCCCCTCCTGCCTCGCCCAGGAGACCCTGTCCTGCCAGGAGCCAAGAACAGGGGCAGGAGGTGGGGTGTCCTACAAGGGGCCGGTCCCTTTGGACCCTTAGTCCAAGTTCAGGGCCCCCTTGGCCCTTGACAGTGCTTTATGGATGGAGGAGACAGAGGTAGCTCCCTGACACCCTGGCCAAGGCTCCCTTTGGCCTGGCTCTGGGACTTAGGCCAGACCAGCGTTTCTGCTGGTTTGTGGGCCCCTGAGGCAGAGGTGGGGAGTCTCTGGAAGCTGAGGGCAAGCAGGGCTTACATCAGCCTCATCCCCATACCCACTGCTCCCCATCATTCCCTCAGTGGTGACCCCACAGGCTGCAGTGACAGAGCCAGGCCTGGGTCCCCCTGCCCCTTGGGGACCCAGGGGTCCCAGGAGCAGCTCAAGGGCTTGGCCTTGGCCCGGCTGCCCTCACCCCACTTGGCCAGCTTGGAGCCCTTCTTCTAGCTCTGCCACTCCTGCAGCCCCCCATCTCAGCACCCACGGGTGCCTCCAGAGTGCCGTTCTGTAGTACTGGAGCAGATCCCAGCTGGTCACCTTGCTGGGGTCATGGTGGTCTAGCAACCATAGGTCCAGGTATTCTCTACTTTCCCCAGGAGGCGGCTATGAGGATCATAGAACCTGCACGAGCGAGTGTGATGGGTATGGAACAGAGGTGGAAAGTCAGGCGGACTCCCTGGAGGAGGCAGTAAAGGAGCAACAACACTGACAGATGAAGCTTTACTGGGATTTGAATTCAGGGCTCTATGTTTGCTGGGCAGGCACTCTGCCACTTGAACCAAGCCCCCAGTTCTTTTTTCTTTTTTTTTTCCCCCCTGGTCCTGGGGCTTAAACTCGGCCTGGGCACTGTCCCTGAGCTTCCTTTGCTCAAGGCTAGCCACAGGGCGCCACTTCTGGCTTTTTCTGAGTAGTTTATTAGAGATAAGACTCTCACAGACTTCTGCCTGGGCTGCCTTCAAGCTGCATTCCCTTCCTCAGACCTCAGCCACCGGAGTAGCTCGGTTTACAGGTGTGAGCCACCAGCGGCCCGGCTTTTTAGTTTCATCTTTAGGTAGGGTTTTAGCTTTTTCCCCAGGCCTGGCTTGGGTTGCAATCTTGCTACTTCTGCCTCCTCAGAAGCTGGGATTACAGGCATGAACTCACAGCTGGCCATGGAACCTTCTATTGAGTAATGACACAGGAAACCTTTCATTTGCAGAATTGTAGGCCATGTTTTCCCCTAAGGTGGGGCTGCCTCCGTTCACCTGAGAAACCAAAGCTTGGGGTCGGGGGGTGGGGGCTGAGTCCCGCCTAGGGGGGCGGTGCTCCTTCCATTGAGCTTGCTGCTCCTCTCATGGCTCCCACTCATTCTCTGCCCCTCCCTAGGCAACCAGCTGCCCTCTGAACAGCCCAGAACCCCCTGCCAGCTCACCATGGAATACCAGTACGACTCCTTCTACGTGGAGGACATTGCTCACTGCTTCACCAAATGCAGTCAGTGGGGAAGTGAGCCCTGTGACGTGGATAATTTGCAGAGGTGAGGCCCTTGGCATGGGGGAGGGGGAACCAGAGAATGCTGCCCGGTGCCTGGCAGCCAGGGGTCCAACTACCCCCACGGGCCTCCAAGTGTGATCCTCTTATCTCTGCCTCCCTCCTGGCTGAGATGGCATGCATAGGATGCCACACCTGGTCTGCTAGTTTGCCACAGCAGTGTGGGAGTGTATCTTTGAGGGATGTGTCTGGTTCCTGGCACTTCCTGTTCCTCTCTGCTTCTTAGCGGTGGCAAAGTGATTAGCTTTGGGGTCGTTGTATGTAAGAGCCATGATGCCTTGTCTCTCCACAACTCAGAAACAACACAACCAATCATAGACTAAAACCTCTGAAACCACGAGCTAAAATCAACCCTTTTTCCCCTTTGTATTTATTGGTCTTTTTGTCAGTTGTGGGGCTTGAACTCAGGGCCTGGATACTGTCCCTCAGCTTTCTACCACTTTGAGCCACAGCTCTGCATCCGGTTTTCTGGTGGTTTATTGGAGATAAGAATCTCACAGACTTTGCTGCCCGGGCTGACTTTGAACCACGATCCTCAGATCTCAGTCTCCTGAGTAGCTAGCATGACAGGCGTGAGCCACTGGCACCCGGCTTCTTTTTTCCTTTTAAATTGTTTCTCTCAGAGATTTGTCGCTGTGACTCATCACATGGTAATACAGCCCCATCATGGCAGCTGCTGTTTTGGACTCAGGTGGTAGAGTGGGCACCTGACTAACCAGCATAAGACCCTAGGTTCAAACTCCTTTGCTGCCAAAAAAATAAAATAAAAAGATACACTCAGAACTGAACATTTTCTTTCTTAATTTTACCCATACTTGAGCTACCTAGAAATAGAATCAGTGCTTATTCTTTTGTGTCTTCATTATACCTATAAAGTTTATGTCCGTTTTATGGATGTAACAGCAGTTTGTAATTGTGATAGCTGTATAGTATTCCACACTATGAATATTGATTTTTCTCTTCTGCTGTGTATTGGATTTTCTGTTGTCTCTGAGGTAGGCCTATTATGAACCTAGCTTCCATGGACATTTTTGTTAAGTTTCCGCCTTTCTCTTGGGTTGACAAGAGTGCCATTTCTCTCACAAATAAGTGTATGATTAGCTTAGTAAAATTCCACCTGAATTTTCCATAGCCGGGTTTACCAGCTTGTCACTTCCTCCCCTCCCTGGCTGCCAGCAAGATGGAAATTCTAGCTTCCCTAGGTCCTTAACAATTGTTTAAATTTTAGCCCCAGAGAAGTCTATTGTTATTTCATTTTTTACTAATTTTGATGCTGTTATTAGGGCACAATTTATATACCACTCAATCTATGCATTGTTAGAGTCCAACTGAGTCATAGTTTAGTATTTTGTTCAGGGTATGGGGCCATCCCTACAATTGTTCTAGACCACATCCATCACCCGAAAGTAACTCACATCTGTTCACAGTCAGTTCCTCTCCTTCAGCCACAGCTCCGATCAGTGGCCATTTTATGCAGAGAATCCAGTGACCTTGTATAATGCGTTCACTCCAATTTCATTTCATTTATTTTTCTGCCAGCACTGGGGCTTGAACTCATGGCCAGGGCACTCTCCCTTTTTCACTCAAGGCTGGCACTCTACCACTTGAGCCACAGCTCCACTTCTGGTTTTCTGCTAGTTAATTGGAGATAAGACTCCCATAGACTTTCTTGCCTGTGCTGGCTTTGAGCCTCGGAGTAGCTAGGATTACAGGCGTGAGCCGCCAGCACCTGGATTTACTCTTGTTTTAGCATGAAGTGTTGCCCCGTGTGTGTTACATTGTGTTCACTCATTTGCCAATGGATGATGCTTGAATCTGTTCCACTGCTAGACAACTCATGGATAATGTTGATAAGGACATTGAAATCCAAATCCTTGGGGGCATGTTTTCATTTCTTTGGAGTAGATATGCCAGAAAGATTGCTGAGCAGTATGGTGTATGTGTTTAGCTTCCTGAAAGGCTGCTAGTTGCTCCCTCAGGAAGAATGGCAAGAGGCTCCCTTTCAATGCACACTTACAGTATTGCAGTCTCTTGCTGTTACATTGAGTGTACAGGGCAGGCGGGCTCTGGGCTTTAATTTGCATCTCATAAATCCATAATGAAGCCGCCTTGCGGTTCTTCAGAAGCCCCTTACAACCTTTCTTTGTCGAAATACTATTTAAACCTTTCTCTTCCTTTTTTTAAAAAATTGGCTTCTTTGTTCTCCTTAAGACTTTGTCTTCTTATTATTGAGTATGAACACGTCCTCTATCAGATTACAATTTGCAAATATTTGTCTTATTTTTTCCCACTTTCTTCCTTTCTTTTTTTTGCCAGTCCTGGGGCTTGGACTCAGGGCCTGAGCACTGTCCCTGGCTTCTTTTTGCTTAAGGCTAACACTCTGCCACTTGAGCCACAGCTCCACTTCAGGTTTTTTCTATACATGTGGTGTGAGGAATCAAATTGAGTGCTTTATGTATACGAGGCAAGGACTCAACCAGTAGGCCATATTCCCAGCCACTTTTTCCCCTTTCTAAACTCTGTCTCCTGAAGATCAAAAGCACTTAGTTTTTATGCAGCCCAATTTAAACTCCTATGGGTGTGTATTTAATATCATATCAAAGAAGCACTCACCTAGCCCAAATGGCCCAGGTTTTCCCTGTAAGTTTCCCTCTGTAGGAGTAGGATTTTAGCTCTTCTGATTAGGTTACCAGTTACAATTTATTTTTGCTTACTCTTTGAGGTTAAGCATCTGTTGGGTTTTTTTTTAGGGGGCGGGGGAGGCTAACCGGTCCTGAGGATTGAACTCAAGGCCTGGATGCTGTCCTTGAGATTTTTTGCTCAAGGCTAACACTATCACTTGAGCCACAGCTCCACTTTGGCTTTTTAGTGATTAATTAGAGCTAAGAGTCTCACTGACTTCCTGCTTAGGCTGGCTTTGAACTTTGATCCTCAGATCTCAACCTAGGATTACAGGAATGAATTGCCAGATGTCCAGCTGTAAATGTCTAATTTTACCTTGTTTTCACTCTCACTATTTTTTCCCCTGCATATTTGTACTACTTTTGCATTGCACTATCTGGTTGTTTTGGTAGATGGTCACCTTTGGGCTGTTGAGTTACCTTGGTGGGGCATTCCTTGGAAGAGTCACAAGGAGGGAACCTCCCCACCTTGGGGGAGCTGCAGAAGTTAATGCTCCCCCAGGGACTGTGAATATGGGGTGCTCCCACAGTGGGGTACAGCTTAGAGAAGGAGCCCGGGTGACGGTGAGATGAAATAGAATGAATCAGGCGCACTGTGGCACTGAAGGCATTCTCTCCACAAATCCACCCGGATGCCGGCAATTGCCGTCCCGATTCCATGGTTAATGTTTGCTCTTCCTTACCAATGTTCAAGTAAATGGTTGACTTGCATCTGGCAGAGCCAACTGTATCCTGCCGGCGTTTTCGTGGGGCTTTACCAGTTCTCTAGCCCTGTGTTGAAATCCAGTTGGGAGCATTTGCTAATGTTGCCATTTGACAAAGCACCCCCTAGTCCAGCCCATTGTCAACACTGTGTCAATCACATCCAGGGAGCAAGAAGTAGCAAGTCCTTTAAATGACTTAGGAAGATGTATGCGGTGGGTGCCAGGGCCCATGCCTGTAATCACAGCACTCAGGAGGCATAGGCAGGAGGATGGAGGGTTCCAGGTCACCCTGGATAAGTGAAAGCCTGCTTCAACAAAACAAAACAGGTGCCAAGACAATAGAAGATTGTAAGGATTGTCTACACCTGAGGACCAGATCAAACAGTATTTCCTCAGGCAAGTGAATTGGGTTGTTTTACACACACACACACACACACACACACACACACACACACGGAATATAATTGTATAGCATGGGCTGACTTTGAACTCTCAATCTTCCTGCTTCTGTCTCCTGAGTGCTGGAATTACAAGCATG
Organism: Perognathus longimembris pacificus; assembly: GCF_023159225.1. Classification (NCBI taxonomy): domain Eukaryota; kingdom Metazoa; phylum Chordata; class Mammalia; order Rodentia; family Heteromyidae; genus Perognathus; species Perognathus longimembris. Next base: position 20,174,826 of record NC_063170.1, on the reverse strand, counting down.
TACCATTACACCTGAAAGGTGTGTGTGTGTGTGTGTGTGTGTGTGTGTGTGTGTGTGTGTGGTGTATGTGTGTGTATATATGTGTAATTTTGCCAACCCTGGGGCTTGAACTCAGAGCCTGAGCTTCCTTTTTGCTCAAGGCTCCACTTTACCACTTGAGCTACAACACCACTTCTGGCCTTTTCTGTTTTAAGTGGTGCTGAGGAATCGAACCCAGGGCTTCATGCATGCTAGGCAAGCTCTCTACTACTAAGCCATATTCTTAACCCTGACAGGAATATTTTTAAGGATGTGAGGTAGGGAAAAATATATTTGTCTTCTGTTCACTATTTACTATCTTATTTGGCAACAATACAATCACATTGCTGCTTTGTCTAGATGATTTAAAGGCAAATAAAAGCTAGTATCAATAGGCAATGGATCAGGAGAATCCATTTCTGACTACATGGTTTTCTTAGGCTCTCTCCACCTAGCATGTTTGCATATATTGCATATTTACATCGCATCTTTGCATATATTTGCATACTTGCTCTTTATTTTACAATACATTTTTTGTAGTCTCTTTTAGAATTTCTTTTCTTTTTCCTTGATAACTGTGACTGTTAAAACATGTCCAGAGAGGTGGGCACTGCTGGCTTATGCCTAAAATCTCAGCTACTTATGAGGCTGAGATCTGAGGATCACAGTTCAAAGCCACCTTGGGCAGATAAGGCTATGAGACTTCTTATCCTCCAATTAATCAGCAAAAAAGCCTGAAGTAGAGCTGTGGCTCAAGTGGTAGAGCACTAATCTTGAGTGAAAAGGCTAAAAGAGAATTCCCTGTCTGAGTTCAAGCCCCAGTACACACTCTCTCTCTTACACACACACACACACACACACATACACACACATACACACACACGGCAAGGGGCTGGAGGTACATCTCTATAGTAGGCCTTACTTGGCATTTACAAGGCCCTAGGTTTGATCCTCAGTGCCTTTTGTCTCTGCAGCTGCTCCTTTCCAGCAGCCTTAGTCTGGGTGAATGTCCCTTCTCTCCCTTGCTGCCTCGGCCTTTATCCATTCAGCATTGCCTAGAAAGGTAGGGCAGCAGCTTCCTGTACTCCCAGCCTGGGACAAGGAGGACAGAGTGCAGTGAGGTTTCAGCACCATGGAGAGAGCCAGTGGCTTGCTTTCCAGCTCCAACTGGGTTCCCAAGCAGTCCATTCCTACTCAGCTCAGCTCCCAAAGTGGAGCTGTGGCTCCAAGGGTAGAGAGAGTACTAGCCTTGAGCAAGAATCCTAAGGGAGAGTGTGAGGCCTTGAGTTCCAGCCCCAGTACTGGTACAAAAGCCACTTCCTAGTATACAGTTAGCACTCAATAATGTGCTGGTATGATCTGAGAGATTAATCAAATAAGATACACAAGGCCACCAAGCTCACAAAAAGATGTTCAGTATCACTGGTCATTAAGGAAATGCAATGAAAAACTCCATAAGAAAAATCACTTCTCACCCATCAGTGTGGCTATCATAAATAATAAAACTGGGGCTGGGAATATGGCCTAGTGGTAAAGTGCTTGCCTCGTATACATGAAGCCCTGGGTTCGATTCCTCAACACCACATACATAGAGAAGGCCAGAAATGGCACTGTGGCTCAAGTGGTAGAGTGGTAGCCTTGAGCAAAAAGAAGCTCAGGGACAGTGCTCAGGCCCTGAGTTCAAGCCCCAGGACTGGCAAAACAAAACAAAACAAAAAACATAAATAATAAAATTAAGAATAAAATGGAGAGAGAGTGTGTCAGCAGGGGAAGATGTGGAAACTAGTGTGGTCATTACTGAAATCAGTTGGGCAGCTCAAGAATCTAAACCCAGTCTTAGGGGAGGAACTCGAAGGTGCAATGCCCCTGATCATATAAAATAGTGTTTATTGAAATGAATTCCAAGAAATAGGGGGAGGGGGACAGTGAAGAATCTAAACTCAGGCCAAGAGCCTGCGATCCTAGCTACTCAGGAGGCTGAGATCTGAGGGCTGCAATTCCAAGCCAGCCTGGGCAGTGATGTCTGTGAACTTTTTATTCAACGAGCCACCTAAAATTCAGAAGTGGAGCTGTGGCTCAAGCAGTAGAGTGCCTGCCTTGAGAAAAATCAAAGCTAAAGGACAGCACCCAGGCCTTAAGTTCCAGCCCCAGAACTGGCATACACACAGGGGGCGGGGGGAGGGAGGGAGGAAGGGAGAGAGGAAGAAAGGGAGAAACGGAGAGAGAATAATGACAACATATGCTTTAACAGATGCTCTCTGAAAACACTGTGCTGGGTGAAAGAAGCCAGGTATGAAAGGCTACATATCGTATGATTCTTCATGCTTGAGATACTCAGAATAGGCACACATTCAGAGACATCGAGCAGATGGACAGTCTACAGGGGGTGGAAGCAAGGGGTGACTGCTTCGTGCACATGGGGTTTGCTTTTTTGCAACTCGAGATTGGTTGTGGGCGCACGACATCTGAAGGTACTCACTGCCACTGAATATTACACTTCCAACTGGCTACAATGGTAAGTTTTATGTTCTATGCATTTACCATAAAGGATGAACATAAAACTTTTAGTTAAAATCCCCTGGGGCCAGCCTGGCTGCTCTCAAGCCAAGCTTCACCTCCCTCGTGACCCCAGAGTCTTTTTTTTGTTGTTGTTGTTGGTTGTGGGGTTTGAACTCAGACTGTCGCTGAGCTCTTTTGCTCAAGGCTAGCACTCTACCATCATGTGCCACAGCTCTGCTTCTGGTTTTCTGGTGGTTCATTGGAGATAAGAGTCTCATGGACTCTCCTGCCCAGGCTGGTTTTGAACTGTGATCCTCAGGTCTCAGGTTCCCGAGTAACTAGGATTATAGGCGTGAGCCACCAGCACCCAGCAAGTCTGATATTCTGAGTGAGCAGCTGTCACCCAAGAGTCTGATGAGTAGGCAACTCAGCGTGCAAGAACCTCACTCCACTGACGCCTGGCCCTTTGCAGGTACTGGCTGCACTATGAGTCCTACCTGGTGGAGAGGAGCTCCATGGAGATAGTGAATATGCCTTTTGTGAAGGCTTTGGTCCAGAATGTCAGCACTGACCTCTCAGAAGACCTGCTTTTCTCTCTCAAGTCCTCTCAGGTAAGAAGACCCCAGGCCAGCAGAGGAGACCCCCCCTCCCCCCAGAGCCCTTGGCCGGCCGGCTAGGACTCTGTGATCCTTAGCATGCATTTCAGTGTCCAGGGAAAGCCAGCAAAGCTTAGCTCTGTCAGGTCCCTTTGGGAGAGCTTTGAATGATGCTGGGGCTGGGGGCTGGGGTAGGGGTGGGGCTGCTTCCTCAGGACGCTGGGCACTTGGGCTCTGAGTGTGGCCCTTCCACTACTGCCAGCAGAATTTCTAGGAAGTTCCTCTCCCTTTCTGCAGCCCATAGCTCACATCTGGAAGAGGAGCCCTCAGCCTCCTCCAAGTCCAAAATGCCTGTGAGCTTTTCTCCCAGGGAACATCTGGAGCCAGGGAAAGGACACATCTGGCACCCGAGGGCTGCATGGGAGGACTCTTGCTAATGCAACTCATGAGCAAATTAAGGTCGCCTCTATGTTTGTAGTGGTACTGGGGTTTGAACTCAGGATCACTGCTTGTGTCCTATCTCCAGACAACCATCCCCTCCCCTCCCTGCCCCTTGGCCTCAAACAGAGATCCTCCTACCTCAGCCTTCCACCTCGTTAGGATCACAGGTATAAACCATCGTACCCAGCTTGTTTGTCAAGATGAGGTCTTGCTAACTTTTTGTCATGGCCAGCCTCAGGCCGTGATCTTCCTGCTCTCTGCCTACTGAATGGCTAGGATTAGAGGCATGCACACTGCACCTGGTAGCAGGCTACTTTTCCAAGTGTCCATTTCCTCATCTGTAAGATGATGGATATTATTTATCTCCCACTTTCAAGTTCACAGGGAGAAACAAGTGAGATAATACCGGGAGAATTCTTGGAATAAGGAGGGCTTAGCAACAGGTCCCAGCGAGGGGAAGGCAGAGGCCCAGACATCAGGCAAACTGCTCCTCATCAAGGGTTTCCTCAGTCTGAAGGGGAAATGCAAGACAGAGAGGGCCTTCTGCAATACTTTTTTACATTACCCAAGCTGCTCAGTGTGGAGTGTGCACAGACCTCAGACTCCCCCACATGTTCTTTTTATTTTGTGCCAGTCCTGGGACTTGAACTCAGGGCTTGGGCCCTTGTCCCTGAGCTTTGGTGCTCAAAACTAATGCTCTACCACTTGAGCCACAGCTCCAGTTGCAGCATTTTGTGCTCCATTGGAGATAAAGAGTCTCACACACTTTTCCTGCTGGGGCTGGCTTCAAACCACGATCCTCATATCCCAGCCTCCTGAGTAGCTAGGATGACAGGCGTGAGCCCCTGGAGCCTGGCCCCATGTCCCTCTAATGAGGCCTGAAGTCCAAATGAGAACCATTGGCCTCCACGCTTGCCTCCCCTGTTGCGATGCTCCTGGGCGTTTTTGGAGGCTGGATCAGGGGCCACCACACCGCAGCCTCAGGGCACCGAGAAGCTCGGAGAAGGAAAAAAAAAGTCGTGCCTGGTGATTGCTGCGGAAGTTCTGAATATTTTGACCATCCTTAGATTTTTTCCTTCTTCTTAATGTGTTGGGCAGACAGGAATGCAGTCTTGTGACTTCATGTGTCTTTCTGAGCTGCCCTTGCTCCCAACGTGGGGTAGTGGCAGGACCAGTGCTGGAGGCTGGCATCCTTGGGGTAAGATGACAGCCATGGGGTGTGTGGTCACAGGTCCCAAGGCAGGTGGCCAAGGATGAGGAAGAGCCCCCTGACCGAGTCCGCCTTCCCAAGAGCCTTTTTGCAACCCTGCCCAACAATGGGTCTACGGTCCGGTTGGCCATAACCGTCCTGGACATCAACATGGGAGATGTCTTCAAGGTAGGAGGTCTGCTGGAGACTCTGGGGAGATTTGCCAGGTTCCAACCTGTCCTTGCTGCAGACTTTGCATAATGGAGGAGAGGGGCAAGCCTCCACCTGTCCAGGATCTCTAATGGAGCCAGGTCTCTGGAGTTCATGGACTGCAGATGCATGCTGGCACCCACCACACCAGTGCTCCCCACTAGTAGATGGGGTGTAAATGTTCATATATCCTTATGTGCAGCATGTATGCCCTTTTCTCTTCTGGTCACCCTGACTGCCTAGGCTCAGATGTAAGCCTGCAGGTGTGTGCCAGGTGGGTAGGCCCAGAGTGGGTGTTTTGTCCATCTGTATGCAGATATGTGTGTGTGTCCCCAGATAAGATTGTACTTGCCCACCTGGAGAGAGATACTCCCTAACCCCCTACTTCTTGGCTAATCTTAGCCTGTGCCCGTCCAGCTAAGAGGGGCTCTGAAGTTCAGCAATGGAGAACTGTCAGGTGCACCGCTAGCCACAGGTGACTTGGCCCGTAGAGCCCAGGCCAGTGTAAGCAAGATGACAGCGAGTAGCAGAAGGAAGGGGGCCCATGTCCCCTGTCCTCTTTGTCCCTTAGCCTCAGACTGTCTTCCAGGCGATGGCCCCAGGTCCTGAGCTGCTGGGATGGGCTGGGATAGCGCCTCCTGCAGCCTGGCCTCCCCTGTCTCCCTTGCAGGGCCCCCGGCTCCTCTTGGACGAAGGCAGTCGTGTGCTGAACAATCACGTGGTGGGGCTGAGGGTGGGCCACACGCCCATCACGGGGCTGTCAGAGCCTCTGGAGATCACCTTCTCCCACCAGCGTCAGCCCCCTGTGAGTCCCCCACCTGCCTCTCATGAGCTCGGAGCAGACACAAGGCCCCCCCCACACACCCAGGAGCAGCCATGAGGGCCATGTACACACTGTGATCAGGCATACACGTGCGCATGCACCTGTGGCCCCTCCCACTCCAGTGCTCACAGCGGTGCACACACCCAGCCGCGGGCATCCATACAGTGCTCCCCGAGGGCCCATGTGCAGACAGGCCCTCCCCTGACCCCCAGCTCACACCACACTGTACTCTCACAAGCTGGTGCAGAGGCCGGCAAGGGAAGCCGTCAGCCCGGTGCCAGGGCTCACACCTGTACCCTACCTGAGGCTGAGACTGAGGATCATAGTTTGAAGTCAGCCCGGGCAGGAAAATCCGTGAGACTCTTATCTCCAATTAACCACCAAAAAGCCAGACTTAGAGCTGTGGCTCAAGTAGCAGGGCACCAGCCCTGAGCGACAAAGCTCAGGGACATTGCCCAGGCCCTGAGTTCAAGCCCCAGTAGCAATACACACACACACGCACATCAGTTTCACACACACACACACACACACACAGCAGTTAGTCAGTTTTCCCATGCAAACCACCCGAGGACCTTCCATCTAATGCACACATGGGCTACACCCTTGGGAGCCCCTCCTTCCTCTCTTGACCCCCACTCTCTGGTTTCAGAACATGATCCTCACCTGTGTGTTCTGGGATAGGACCAAAGGTAGGGCCTGGAGGACCCTCTGGGGTGAGCTGGGTGGGAGGCTGTGGGCTCTGGGGGCCAGGCCCCACCACCCTTCATCTTGTTCCCCTCTTTCCCTCCCTTCCCCTCCCCTACGGCCCACAGGAGACTGGAACTCCAAGGGCTGCTCCACGGAGCTGGGGCCTGAGAGGACTGTCTGCCGCTGTGACCACCTGACCTTCTTTGCCCTGCTGCTGGTAACTGCCTGCCCTGCCCTGCCCCAGGCCTCCCGCACCCCGAGAAGGCAGCCTGGTTGAGCCTTTAGGGGTGCGTGTGCCCCACCTTTAACTAATGCCGACTTGGTTTGGGGTCATCCACAGCGGCCAGTCTTGGACATGGCCACCGTGCAGGTCCTCACGCGCATCTCCCAGGCAGGCTGTGGCGTCTCCATGATCTTCTTGGCCTTCACCATGCTTCTCTACACGATCCTGAGGTGGGTGACCCTGGTGCTGCCCCAGGGAGACAGAGGGCAGAGTGAAAGGTGCCCTGATGAGCTGCCTCATTCCCACAGCTCTCCTGTCCTCTTTTCTTTCTGCCTTTCCTTTTCTTTCCTTTTTCTTCCTTTTCCTTTCCTTTCCTTTCTTTCTTTCTTTCTTTTTTTTAGTTGTGGGGCTTGAAATTCAGGCCTGGGCGCTGTCCTTGAGCTCTTCTGTTCAAGGCTAGTGCTTTACCACTTTGAGCCACAGTGCCACTTCTGATTTTCTGGTGATTGACTGGAGATAAGAGTCTCATGGACTTTTCATACCTGGGCTGGCTTTGAACTGAGGCCCTAGATCTCATCCTAGGATTATAGGCGTGAGTCACTAGCACCCAGCCCCTCCTCTCCTTAAGTCGCCATGACAAAGTAGGGCTTGGGGTAAACACCTGTCAGTCATTTCAGTGGTAAATAGCAGGTATGCAACCTAGATTGACCTAATCACAATAAAGCCTGTATTGGTTCATATAATTGAAAAACCCAAGTTGTGTGGCCTTCAGGCAAGGTTAGATCCAGGAGTTCAAGTAAGCCATCCCACTTCAGGACTTCTTTTTCTCTGCCTCTCACAATTTCCTCTTCCCTGTCACCCATGTCATAAAATTCCCCACTCAGAGCCTCAGGAGTGACTCATGTCACAGTGGCATAGATGCTGTGACAGAAATAACGACCCCACATTGAGGTGTTTCTTTAAAAATAGTTCATTCTGAAATAATTATAGACTAACCAGAGATTGCAGAAATTGCTCAGTGTGTGGTCTCTTTCTCCAACTCCCTGCTATGGCACAAAACTTAGTACAGAAAACCAGAAGGGGGCAGCAGTGGTGCAGACCCACCGACTAGAACAAACCCACTCGTGTGCGTACCCATGGGTGCATGCTCACACGTGTGTGCACATGCACACGTGTGTGTGTGTACTCTCAGGGTCAGACGTTCCTCCCTGGCTGCTGGCAGGGGTTTATCTGGACCACCAAGCACAATCTGGCCATGAAAGCCAGGGTCATGAGGATGGATCCAAGATGGTGGGGTGGCTGGGCTTGGGCTCTCCCACAGAAGCTGCCATTCCTCGGGGTCTCTCATTACCCTTTCTCACCTCAGGCTCTCCCTGCAAAGGTTCAAGTCGGAAGATGCCCCCAAGATCCACGTGGCTCTGAGCGGCAGCCTCTTCCTCCTGAATCTAGCCTTCCTGGTCAATTCAGGGAGCAGCTCGCAAGGCTCTCCTGCTTCCTGTCGGGTCCGGGCTGCCATTTTCCATTACTTCTTACTCTGTACCTTCACCTGGATGGGTCTGGAAGCCTTCCACCTCTACCTGCTCACCATCCGGGTCTTCAACACTTACTTTGGACATTACTTCCTGAAGCTGGGCCTGCTAGGCTGGGGTAGGAGCTGCAGGGGTGGGGAGACTGGAGGTGGCAGAGAGGGTGGACCACTGGGGGATAGGGGGGAAAGAAATGTTCTCTTTTCAATAAGCCCAGGGCTGGGGGGGAATGGTGGCTGGAGGGGGTCAGAGGGGCATATACCAAGGGGGCTGAGACAATGCCACGTATCTTCCCCTCACGCCTAGGCCTGCCTGCCCTCGTGGTCATTGGCACTGGCAGTGCCAACAGCTATGGGCTTTACACCATCCGTGACCAGGAAAACCGCACCTCGCTGGAGTTGTGAGTGGGGGTGGCGGGGAATGGGGGTAGTCAAACCCTAGCTTAAGTCTCAAGGCAAGGGAGGAGGGAATCCTAGGAAGAGAGGGCAAGTTCGTCTGGGTATACAGGTTCCTCACATCCTACTGGCTGGCGGCCTAGCTGGGTAAACTGAGGCCTAGAAAGAAAAATGAAAAGGGAGAGGGGTGCTCTGAGCAGGGAGAGGGGAATGAAGCAGGAGACAGAATGCCTTTCTCTAGCCTGGGCCACCCCCGTCTTCTATGATCCCCCCTTGGGCTAAGTAAGAGAGATGGCCCCGGCGCCATGCCCGGTGCTCAGGCTGGTGAGAGGAGCCTGGGATTTCAACCTGCCTGTCACCCAGATGCCCTTGTGCAAGGCATAACCTACCTACAAGTTGGAACAGCCCTGGCCCGAGCCAGGCCCTACTGCTGAGTGCAATGGGTAGGACCTTGCGCAAGCCTGATGTCTCACAAAGCCTCAGTCTCCCCATCTGTACCGTGGAAAGCAGATGCCCTTCAGGCCTCCTGCAGGGCAGGGAGCAGAACATCTGGGCTCACCCAGATGCCCACTGGTGACCTCTTGTGGTACCCACCCCTGGGCCAGGGCTCTGCATTAGGATGGACTGGTGGAGCCAGGCCTGGGGCCTGTCTCCCGGGCCCCAGATGCAGGAGGAACAGGTCATTTAGATGCATGCAAGTGTGTGTGTGTGGGGGGGGACAACAGGGGATGGGGGAGATACTTGGTGTGGAAGAGCTGCCCTTGGGCTCCAGGCGGGCTCCACAGGATGAGCCAACGGCTGGATGTTTACACCAAACTTTGCAACTTATAGGGTGGCAGCTAGTTCAGGGGTGGACACAGTACTTTGCAGTAATAAAATGGCCTCTGGGGCTGACTTGGTCCTGTCACCCCAATGGTGGCTGGACCTGTGGGTGGCTCATCCCCATCAGGAGAGCGGGAGAGGGTGGTTGGATGGGAAAGTGGGGTGGCATCTTCTTGGTCACTAAGGGCTAGGCAGGGAGCCTTCTGGGGCTTGCTGCTCAGAGGTTACCTCCCCTAGTCACAGTAGCCCTCCACCTCCTCCAGGTGTTGGTTCCAAAAAGAAGCGGCCCTTTATGTCACCGTCCACAGCTACTTCCTCATCACCTTCCTCTTCAGTGCCGGGGTGCTAGCCATGGTGGCTTGGAAAATCTTCAGTCTGTCCAGTGTCACAGCGGGCAAGGAGCCGGGGCAGAACTGGAAGGCAGTCCTCACCGTGCTGGGCCTCTCAAGCCTGGTGGGCATGACCTGGGGACTGGCCATCCTCACGCCTCTGGGCCTGTCCACCATCTATGTCTTTGCCCTTCTCAACTCCCTGCAAGGTAAGGCTCTCTTCCAGGGAGGCCCCAGGAGGTAGCCTATTCTAATTTCCTCCACTCCACATCTTTCCTCCTCTTCTTGCGGAAACACATCCTGTAGTAATGCTTTATAGAAGGGTAGTGGGAGAACCCACTAGAATGGTAGTAGTTTGGTGTAGGTCTGGAAATGCCTTTCATTTGCTCTGTCTTGCGTGCAATAGATATATGTGGCTATTTTATTTCCAGGTAACTGTTGTTGTTTTCACTTCTAGGATGGTTGCTTGGTGCTTTGTGAGGAGTAGGCCCATTTTTGCCTAATTATTTTTCCACGAGAGCGTGCATGTCTCTAGTTCTCGTGGCCTGCCCCAGGCTCACTGAAGCCCTCTCTCCGTGACAGGTGTCTTCATCTTCTGCTGGTTTACCATCCTCTACTTCCCAACTCAGAGCACCACGTCCTCATCCTCTGGGACCGCCCGCCTGGACCAGGCCCATTCCATGTCACAGGAGTAGGAGGCTGCAGCCCAGCTCTCCGCTCCGGTTTACTGTGTGACCTCAGGCAGTTCCTTGCCTCTCCCTGGGCCTTCTCCATACACTATGCCGGGGGAAGGAGAAGATGGGGGTCAGGTTACACCCCGTGGCTTCGAAGATCCCATCCAGATAGGTCTGTGGGTCCAGGAAGCCACCAACACAGGCATGCAGGAAGCTAAAGTTCCTGAAGTCACAGCCACCTGCTGTCCTATCTCTAAAGCACAGCAGCCTTCCTCGGTGATCTTCCTCCCCACTTTGGTCTCAAAAGGAGCCTGAGCCCACAGAGGAAAGTCATTGGTGCAAGCCCTGCAGGAGCCCAGTGCCTCTTACCCCCTAACACTGCTCCTGCCCCAGGGCCAGACAGGGGTCATTATGCTCTGGGACACTGGATTTGTGGTGGCCTGGTGGTGTGTTCTGCGGCAGTCTGTTCAGATCTCGGCCTGACCCCACCCCCAGTGCCTGCGGCCCCTCCAGTGCATTCCAGGCCAGCCCCCCTCACCTGCCTGGTCAGCGTGTGGGGCCAAGGGCTGAGGAGAGAGAGAGATGAGTCCCCGGAGTCAGGGCTCCTGGACGGTCTCCCTCACCATGTCTGCCCGGCCCAACCAAATATCAGCACAGAGGTGTCAATAAATACCTGTTAGTTGAGCAAATGGGTGTCTTGAGTTTGGCCCCCGCCTGGCAGGCTGTGTGTCAAGTTGTGCACCTCAGGCTCGACCTGGCTGGGTTAGGTCATTTCTAGTAGCTCGGCCTTCATTGCCAGTCACAGGCTGGTTTCCCCAGTCGGAAGCAGAAATGATAGGGACAGAGGTGGAGGGGGGAGGCTGGAGAGGGGAGGAGAGGAAGAGGAATCCCCTCTGTGTCAGCACCGGCAGGTGGCAGCAGAGATACAGAATCCCCCTCCCCCCAATCCGGTGTCCCCAGCCTCCACATACCCACTCACGGTCTCTCTCCACATGCGGAGTCAGTGTCATCCCTGAGCTGTGGCCGACCAGCCTGCTGCCCCCCTGAGTGGTTGGTGCTCACGTCCCCTGCCAGGCCAGGGCCTCTCCCCCTCCCCGCAGCAACAGCTGGGAAGCCACACTCTGCACAAGCGCTGCGTTCTCAGATGGGAACTGTGGGCTGTGAACGCTGTCGGTTGAACCACAGTCTGTTTTTGTGGGCAAACTGGGGGGGTCCTGTCTTCTCAGACATCTATTTCTCAGCCCTGAAAGTCTCAGGGCTCCCTTACCCCAAAGTCTCCAGGTTGGAGACCTAAGTAATGCTAGAAACATCTGCTCAGGCCCACCAGGCTGGGTTTCAATCATGTCTCTGCTGCTCAGGAGCTGTGTGACGCCGGGCCTGCCATGTCACCTTTCCCTTCCCATAAAGTGGTGTTCAAGTCCTTGCCTTAGGAGCTGGGTGACAAAACTTGTGTCCAGCACCAATTCAGGACTGACTGTCCCCTCCCCCCTGACTTACACAAAGACAAGCCAAGGCTATTGGGGGGAGGGGGTCACAGCCCATGGCAGCATTGGGAGGTAGAACCTTTAGGAGGCTTGGGTAGGGTAAGCACAGGTAAGCCCTTGAAAGGGATTATAGGGCCCTGATTTTCTTCCTCTCTCTTTCATTCCCAACCAGGGGGTAAATAGGCTTTCTTTGCCAGACACACCTATCTTGAGGTACTGTACCGTGTAGGCCTAAAAGCAGCAAGGCCAGCTAAACCTCCAAAGCTGTAAGCCAAAATAAACCTTGCCGCCTTTTCAGTTAAGATTATCTCAAGGTATTTTGTTATAGCATCAGAAGGCTGATTAATACAGTCTCCACCTTCTACTTCTCAAGGCAGAAGAATATTCCACAGTACAAAAGAACCCCATTATTATGAGTTTTCTCAGTAGTATACAACCTTCTTAGGATCTTGGCAGTGTTTCTTTGGACTCATTTCCAGCCCTACACAGGGTCACATTATGACTCGCATGGGACTCTTTCTAAAATCCAACAAGTAGGGCTGGGGATGTGGCTTAAGTGGTCAAGCGCCTGCCTATTATGCTCAGTGGACTGAGCTCCAGTAACACCAATATTAGTACAAAACTGAACACAATCCAGAATAAACCCATAATGCTATGCTCATTGTTCTGTTTCTTATTTTTCTTCTGATTGTGTTTGTGTACCCACATATGCATGCATTCCATCGAACTCAGGGTCTTGCACAAGCCAAGCAAGCCTGGCTCCTCCACTGACCCATCCCCAACCCCCTTCTGAATGTTGAATGCTTTTCCAATCCTGTGAGGTTATCCACTCAATCAGAGGCAGCTTGGCAGGCCTACCCCGAGACCCACACTGCTCTTCCATCTTGGTGAAGGCCACTTCCCCTCTCCCCCACGGCCCAGGCAATGTGGCAAATGTTGCTGGCCACTTGCTTCCCTGGTCTACAGCTTTTGCCCATTTCCCGGGTGTGAATAATCTCCTGGCCCATTTTAGGTTGAAGGGAAGTTGAGAGACGGAGCAGCGTACCATGTGGTACTGTGTGGTATTGCTAATGGGCTGCAGTAGCAAACATGTCACCCCACCTACATGGATGGCAGTAAATAGAGTCGAATAATTAGTAAGTAGAGGGTTTTGAGTTGTTGCGTTTTGCTTTTACTATAATTACTTCCTAGGAGATTTTGTTTTATTTTTTGCCAGACCTGGGGCTTGAACTCAGGGCCTGGGCACTGTCCCTGAGCTTCTTTCCCAAGGCTAACACTCTACCGCTTGAGCCACAGTGCCACTTCCAGCCTTTTCTGTTTATGTGGTACTGAGGAATCAAACCCAGGGCTTCATGCATGGTGGGCAAGCACTCTACCACTAAGCCACATTCCTAGCCCCTTATTATTTAATTTTTAATAAAGCTATGTTTGGCAGCTGGCTTACAGCTGGTTAACAACGTCCTAAATGTTTAGCAATCGGCTCTTGGGGAGATCTGCTCTGGCAGTCTTAAAAAACTGTAGCCCAGCACGACTACATTTCCCAGAAGCCTCTTCTCCCCACTGCACTCAGCAGTTACCATGGAGATGACAAACAGCTAGTATGGCTGTTGCTGGAGGGTAAGGAGAGGAGCTAGGGGGCTGGGGGTGGCGGGACCTTGCAAGGCAAGGAAAGAGGGGTCAGGGACTCTGCCTGGGGAGGGGCTGGCTCCAGCCCTAGCCTTTCCAGGAAAGTTTGGGGGTGTTGTTTACTGATGGGAGGGGCTGCAGGGACAGGTGTCGGGGTGGTGCAGGGTCCCAGGAGTTGGAGGCAGGATTGTTCTCTCCAAGGCTAGACTGTGTCCTCCCCTCCTAACACACACACACACACACACACACACACACACACACACACACACACACACACGACAGCCTGAATGGAGAATACAGTGGTTCAGATCTGGCTCCAGCTCCACCTCTAATGTCTGTATTCGGGCCTGTGCCAGCTATATCCCCACTGCGTACTAACACCATGGCCTTCTCTTCACCCTCTTTCTTTCCTTGCTCACCCCTCCTGCACACCTGCTTTTGAGGCACTGACGTTAGGCCGTGACACACATACATTTCAGAGCCTCTATATGTGAGTTCAAAGATCTGCCCTGTTCTAGCTGCAGCTCAGGCACTTCCCTTAACCCCTCCAGGCCTCAATCTTCTCATCAGCAGAGTGGGTAGCAGTCCTTCTACAGGCTGCCCCACAGGGGAGATTCAGTACACTTGTCAGCCCTCCCTCTCCCCCTCTTTGTGCCTGAGAGACCGACCAAAGTATCTGATGCTCCAGCATCAGGGCTGCTTGGCGGGGGAGGGGGGTTGAGTGAGCTTTTGGGACCAGAAGCCTCAGCTGGGTTGTGGATAGACATACCTGAGGCCAGCTTCCGGCAGCAGCCATGTCCAGCCTCTCCTGGGTCCTAGCTCCAGGAATGTCAGATTGGATGGAAAACATGGGCCCCTTTCATACAGTAGAAGAGGACACTGAGGCCAAGGCTCAGCCAGAGCTGTGGGTGGAGCCAACAGTTTTTCCTACTTCCAGGCGGACTCAGAGCCCCAAGAGACTGTGGCCTGGGCAGGGAGGGAAGGAGGGAAGGAGGGAGGGAGGGAGGGGGGCAATGTAGTTGCTGGGATGGTACCAGCCTCACATGCTAGGCAAGCCCCTCTGCCACTCAGCCACCTCCCCAGCCTCCCAGTCCCTTTTACCCTCTGATCTATGTCACCTTATTATGAGTACTTTTTAAAGTCAATTCATTTATTGGCCAATAAGTAATCACTTATTACTATGAGTACTTTTTAAAGCCAAGTTGCTATTGGTTTTTACATAGATGTCTAAGTAGGATAGTTTATAGCAATGGGATTGCAGCGGGTCACTGTCAAAGAGGTGTTTGTGATTGTGGGCTGCCCGCTCCTGCCCTGACCACACACAACTGCCTACCTGATGCCTGCTTTGTCTCTGTTTGTCGGGGGGGGGGGGTTGCAGTGGTTAGAAGACGTTCCTCCTGGGGAAGCACCAGGTGGAGACTTTCTCCATCCCCAGGCGATGGGAGCACGTGACCACGGCAAAGTGATGATCCCCTTCCCCCTTCCTCCCAGAAGCATCAGTTCCTAGATAGCCAGAGACGCCAGGATGGAGGTCCTGAAGGAGAAAGTGGAGGAGGAGGAGGCAGCAGAGCGGGAGGAGGCTGCCGAGCGAGGGGAGATGGAGAAAATGGTGAGGCCGGGAGAGTCTCGCAAGGATGAAACCATCATGACGCAGGAGATGCTCAGAGACCTGGAGAAGAAGGTGTCGGAGATTGTGGTCCCCCCTGTGGAAGAGTCCACGTGAGTGTGGGAGTGGGGGCTTCCTGCACGGCCATGGCTTGGCACTCAGGGCTGGGACGGCGAGAGCCAGGCAACATGGTGGTACCTGGGCCGAGAAGGGACCCAGGTCCCAGAGGGAGGCAGTCGGGAGTGAGGGCTCTGAGCTAGAGGCTGGTGGCCTCACGTCTGAAATCTGAGCTACTTGGAGGACTGAGAACCTGGGAGGATCAAGATTTGAGGCCAGCCCAAGAATGCTTGCGAGACCCCCTTCTCAACCCATAGCTGGGTTCCAAAGTGGCATCCAAAGTGGCTTGGGAGGCTGAGATTGTTGTTCAGCCGAGGCAGAAAAGTCTGTGAGGCTCCATCCCAACACAGTGGCACACACCTGTCATCCCAGCAACAGCAAGAAGCCTAAAACAAGGCCGACTGCCCTCCAGGCAGGCACCTGGGCAGGAAACGAGACCCTATCTCAAACATAACCAGCAACAAACAGGGCTGGAGGTGGGACTCCACGGTAGAGCCCTTGCCCAGCAAGTGAGAGGTCCTGAGTTCAAACCTCCCCTCCAGAGTGAGGATTCAGGACCAGGGATGGCATGGTCCAGAGACACTCCTCTCTGCCGTGCCTCCCTCCAGCGCTGTGCGTGTGATCTTTGGGCAAATAACTTGATGGCTCTGAGGCAGTCCCTTTACTCTGCGGGAAGGGGCAGGCACTGATGAGACACCTAAGGGGTGGAGCCAAAGGCAGTTCGGATGGGCCCAGGGGTTCCAGCAGAGCCTCGCCTGGGCTGACCCCACTCCACCCTCCCTGCCCACACAGGATCCTAACACAGGACGTCATCGACACCTCCAACCTGCCCCCTTCCTACAAAACCAACTCCACCAAGGAGGAGCACCTGCTGCAGGTGGCCGACAACTACTCCCGCCAGTACAGCCACTTGTGCCCCGACCGTGTGCCTCTCTTCCTACATCCCCTGAATGAGTGTGATGTTCCGGTAAGGGTGGCAGGGGCGGAGGAGTGTGGAATGGAGGGAGGGTTGGTCCTCCAAGGTCCCTGAGCCGATCCCAGATCTCCAGTGGGGAATCACAGTTGGAGCACTGGAATTTGAACGGGAGCTGGCTTTTATTTTTGTTGGATGTGGTGGTTGCTGGGCTTGAACTCGGGACCTGGGCACTGTCCCTGAGTTCCTTTGAGTCAAGGCCAGTTAGTGCTCTACCACTTTGAGTCACAGCGCCACTTCTGCTATCCTGGTGGTTAATTGGAGATAAGAGCCTCACAGACTTTCAGATCTAAGCCTCCTGAGTAGCAAGGATTACAGGTGTAGTCCCCCAGCCCCCAGCGGGCAGCAGTGTAACACAAATGTTGGCAGTTGCTTGGTGAGCTGTAGGTCTTTAGGACCCTGTCAGCCTGGGGGTTGTCTAGCTTACAACCTTTTGGATTAATCTCGCAGCACCCATCTACAGACGGGGAAACTGAGGCCCAGGGAGACTCCAGGAAGTGCCAGTGGGGAGAGTGGGGAGTCTGTCCTGCTCCTCTCCTATGTCTCTTTCCTTTTCTGGGGTGGAGCCTGTGTCTAGGGCTGGAGACGGCCCAGGTCTCCAGCCTGGATGCCATGAGGTGCCCCTGAGCAGAGAGGGCTGGAAGGCCCTAACACCTGGGAGAGGCTCTGGTCTCCCCCCTTATCCCTGGCTTCCTGGGGCAGCTTGCTTGGCCTCTCTGCATCTCAGGCTCCCAGCCCAGCCCAAGCAGGCCTGCGCCATCGTAGAGTGGGGATGCAATGGGGGGTTCCCAGGCACCTTCACCCCCACTAATGGTGGCCATGTGCATAGCAAGCGCTGCTCTGTCCTCTCCCCCCTCCCCAACCGCCCTGTGCATGTTCTCTGCCCCCCAATATTGTTCCCCTTGCAGAAGTTCGTCAGCACCACCATCCGCCCCACGCTGATGCCCTACCCTGAGCTCTACAACTGGGACACGTGCGCCCAGTTTGTGGCTGATTTCCTCACCATGGTCCTCCTGCCAGACCCCCTCAAGCCGGTAAGGGCCTCTCACGGGCGGCATTGGCAGGCCCAGGAGACCTAAGATGGGAAGTTAGGCAAGATCTGGTAAAGAGGCTTAGCCAAGTTCAGGCCACAGGCCCAGAGAGGGACAACACTCACCTGATGCCACACAGCAACACTGTTCCACTGGCCTCTGCCTCTTTCTGCCTCAATCTCCCTTTCGTGACTTCAGGTGCTCAGCTGCCTGTGGCCTTCAGCCCTATCTTTTGCTTTTATTTTATTTTTAATGGTATGGGGTTTGAACTCAGGCCCTTGTGCTTGCTAGACATTTGCTCTACTACTTGAGCCATGCCTCCAGCTTCCATTTTGCTTCAGTTAATCACCACAGACCTTGATCCTCCTCTACCTGTAGCCTCCCACGGAGCTGGGATCATAGCCGTGCATGTCCCGCCACACCCAGCTTGTGGGTTGAGATGGGGAGGGGGGGGTCTCTCAATGCAGACTGGCTCTGAGCTGTGGCCCTCTTCATCCCCACGTCTCACGTTGCTGGGACTGCTGGTGTGTGCCATTGTTCCCCTCCCATTTTGGGGACCAGCTTGGCCTGTTTCTCACTAAGGACGAGAGGGAGGGAAGAAGAGAAGGGTGAACTTGGGGAGCTTGATACAGGACATACGTAGGAGATGAGAAAACTGGAGGAAAATAATAAAAATTACCAAAAAGAAAAAAAAATAATGAAGGGGCATTGGACCGGAAGCTTCTAGAGTCCCATGGTCCTGTAAGACGTTGCCCAGCCCCTTAAAGTCACCGGCACATTTGGATTGCACAGGATCAGGTCAGGAGCTGGGGGCCCCCGGGAGTGTAGCCTGCTTGCCCCCGCCCAGGCCCCACACACTGGGAAGCGAGGACAGGGAGGGGTCACAGAGCCCCATGCTGACTGGCCCAGCCTGGGCGCAGCCCTCGCACCTCTACTCCTCCACCACGGTGCTGCGGTACCAGAAGGGAAACTCGTTCGACTTCAGCACGCTGCTCTGCTCCATGCTCATCGGCTCTGGCTATGATGCCTACTGTGTCAACGGCTATGGCTCCCAGGACCTGTGCCACATGGACCTGTCCCGGGAGGTGTGCCCGCTCACCATGAAGCCCAAGGAGGTACGGCCTGTGCAGGCTGCCCATGGTATGCCCAAAGGATGGGCTTCCCAGGGCTGGAGGGCCAGGCTTGCACCCCCATCCTCCAGGGCTCCTGTTCTAAATCACAGTGACCCCTCTGTCCTCAGTTTAAGTCCCTGTGCCCTCCTGGGGCCAAATGTGACATACACAGGGCTTCTATCTAAAGTCACCTTGTTTCAGTGTGTCCCCTGAGTGTCTGATAAAGGTGGAACAGCCATTTGCACCCAAGGAAATAACAGATAGTGTACAGTGAGCAGACCTTGAGTCTCAGTCTCCCCTCCCCCCCCGCCCCACCATCCAGGTACAAAGGCTCCCTCTGTGGGTGGTGTCAAGTCTTGCATAGATTCATTGAGCTCTGCAATGGCCCACGCTGCTGCAGACACAAGAAACCGTTGGAAATGGATAAAGCATTTCTGGGAAAAGCATCTCTAGATTTGCAAAATGGTCTTACTACAGACAGAGAGTGTTTCCCAGGAACAAGATGAATTCCAGGGCTCTATCTGCAGCCCAGGAATGAGGACTCGGGGACCCGGGGCTCCCAGCACATGGAAATAAGCCCCACAGCCAGTTTCTCCACAACCTGCCCCACTTTCTGGCTCCCATCTGGGTGGTTCTGGGTTGAGAGCCGCTGAGATCCACAGACAGGAAAGCGCAGGTGCTGCAGCGCCCTCTGCTGTCAGCACTACAGGTCCACAGGCTGGAGGAGCAGGGGGACCCGCAGGTTCCCAGGCCCGGCTGGTTGAGCCAGACTCTTTTCCCCAGCCTGGGCCTGTGCTCAGGCCTGGCCACTCTGGCCTGTCCTCTCTTGCTGGGTGACAGATAGTCAAGAGCAAGGAGAAGGAACCACCTAAGAAGTACGCCATCAAACCACCCCGAGACCTGAACAGCAAGTTTGAGCAGGATCAGGAGTTCAAGAGGCAGCAGCAGCTGAAGGCAGAGGAGGAGAAGCGGCTCCGGGAGCAGGAGGAGCGACTCTTGGTGGGTCCAGCAGGAGTCTGCGTGCTCTGCTGTGGTGGGAGGAAGAGACTGGGGGGGGCACCATGGCCAGCATCACGGTCACAGCTCCCCAGGATGAGATAAGGGAGCCACACTGATCTTCTCTTGAGATTTACCAAAGACGAGAGTCACACACAACCAATAAATGCCCCTACATCTAGAGCCCAACAGAGACTATTTCTTTAGTTGGTGGAACCAGGATTGGAACTTCATGGCTTCACTAGCCATGCCCCCCATCCTTCAGGGTGAACTGCAGATCTTGCCATTTTATTGATTGAAACCTGGGATTCAAAGGCAGCCAGGCAATCAGAGCTCTCCTGCAGCTCCTCAGCCGGGGGTTGGGGGGGGCGGGAGAAGGGGGATGGTGGGACGGACGGATGGGGCCAGCCTCTCCTTCCCACCCCTCCCCAGCTACCTGGTAGTCACCTCCAGGCCTCCTCCCCACACACACACACAGGAGGCAGAGGAGGAGAAGCCCGACCCCCTGCACGGCCTGCGGGTGCACTGCTGGGTGCTGGTGCTGTCCGGGAAGCGAGAGGTGCCGGAGAGCTTCTTCATCGACCCACTCACGGGCCGCAGCTACTCCACTCAGGACGACCACTTCCTGGGCATCGAGAGCCTCTGGAACCACAGGAACTACTGGATTAACATGCAGGACTGCTGGAATTGCTGCAAGGTGCTAGAGGGGGGAGGGGCGTGGGGGATGGGGCAGAGAAAGGGCTGGGGGCCTTGGGGAGGGGGCCACGGAGCTAGGAGAGTACTGCACGGCTCCTGTAGCTGAGAAGGGTCTTCTCAGCTTACGTGGATCATCACTAGACACCTCCTCCTTGCTGCTTCCATGCTGGTGGCCACAGGCTCGACCCGTGGGCATGGCTCCAGTTTCAGCCTATCTTTTTCTCCCCATGCTCCATGTATCATTATTTATTAACTTATATTTTGGTAGTACTGGTTTTTATTTATTTTTGGACCTGGGCAGTGTTCTTGAGCTTTCTTGCTCGAGGCTAGTGTTCCACCACTTGAGCCATAACTCTACTCCAGCTTTTTCTTTTTCTTTTTCTTTTTTTTTTTGTGCCAGTCCTGGGGCTTGAAGTCAGGGCCTGAGCACTGTCCCTGAGCTTCTTTTTGCTCAAGGCTAGCACTCTACCACTTGAGCCACAGCGCCACTTCTGGCTTTTTCTATGTGGTGTTGAGGAATCGAACCCAGGGCTTCATGTATACGAGGTGAGCACTTTACCACTAGGCCATATTCCCAGCCCCTGTCCTTTTTGTTTTTGTTTTTTTTTTTGTACTTAATTGCAGATAAAAGTCCTGTTGGCTTTCTGCTGCTGCTGGCTTTGAGCCACAGCCCTCAGATCGCATCCTCTTGAGTAGCTAGTATTACAGGTGTGAGGCAACCTCACCTGTCGGTGCTGGGGTTTAGACAAAGGCCCTTTAACTTGCTTAGGGAGGTGCCCTACCACTTAATTTATGCCTCCAGCTTGGCTTTGTTCTGGTTATTTTGGAGATGGAGTTTTGAAGACTTGACTGCCTAGGTTGGCCTTAATTCTCAATCCTTTCAATCTTGGCCTTAAAAAATGTAATGGATTTATTGTTTATGTGGTACTGAGGAATTAAACCCAGGGCTTCATGCATGCTAGGCAAGCCCTCTACCACGAAGCCACATTCCCAGCCCCTGGATGTCAGCCTTTTAAGTAGCTAGGATGACAGGTGTGAGCCATGGGCGCCCAGCCCAGCACGCATCCTTCTTGCCTGTGTGCTTCTGCCATCACGACGTTCCTGAGATCCATCCATGACCTGGTGCCGTCATGGTGCGCTCAAGTGCAGTGTTCATTCACTTCTGGTTATTTGAGAGCATAGCACAACTTGTCCATTCTGTAGCTACACGGTGAGCACATAGTTGTGTTTATGGGGTGCATACTTAGGAGAGGCCCATGTTCCACTCTAGTAGAGCTTGTTTGCTTCCCAAAACAATGCCTCAATGTACACTTTCATTGTCAGTGTTGATGAGTTCCAGTCCTGTCTACTCCTGAGTAGTCTCTTACTCACTTTTCCTATTCCCTACAATATATAATTATACTCCACTATGATTACACGATACATACATACATATGTTGCATGTGATGGCGCACACCTATAGTTCCAGCACTCAAGAGGTTGCAAGTTCCAGGCCAGCTGAAGCTGACATTCTGCCCAGGCCCCTGCTGGCCTCTGGGAGCAGCTATTTCCCATCACTACAGAACAGGTTGGGGGTGTGGGGAGCATGGGGTGCACTTGACAGATCCCCTGCCCCCAACAGAACTTGATCTTTGATCTGGGAGACCCTGTGAGGTGGGAGTATATGCTGCAGGGGCCAGAGAAGCACCGCCTGGCCTTGTCTGAGGAAGATGACGAGACACTGAACGAGGATGATGATGTTGAAGATCTGGTGAGCCTTGGGGGTGTGGGAGACAGTGGGGGTGTGGTGAGAAAAGTTTGCACCCTGTGTTGCTTCAGAAAGCCTGACAAACACCCCTAAAACCATGTATATGCAGGGGGGAGGGCCCAAGTGGACCAATTACAGGTTCTTCAAAGTTTGGGCTCTGCTCTCATTTTACAGATGGATAAACTGAGGCCCAAACTCTTGCAGTGGGTTAAGGGGGGGACTGGAACTTGAATTCAGGGGTTCAGAGGTTGTCCTGCTTCTTTAGTGTTTAGGCCCCTGGGAGCGGGGTCTTAAGACCCTCCTCTCTACAAGCATGGGGGAGCCCAAGGCCAGTTATTGTTCGGATTTCTCATCTGTGCCCTCAGGTATTCTAAAGACCATTGGTAGAATGGTCTCATGGAGTCAGCCTCCCTTCTCTGATCTCCCAGGCATGAGGTCAGGGCCTCCTGGGACCGTAGGTGGGTCGGTGTGCCTTGGGACAAGTGTCCAGGTCTTTGGAAACTTTTCTCACTTGCATAGAAATGAGGAAGGGGTCACAGTCACACCAGAGCATCAGGAACAGGCATGTTGGCCCACTCGCATGGCCACAGGCTGGGACTTACATAATACAGGTTTGTCTCCCGATTCTGGAGGCTGGATTCAGGATGTCCTAAGGACCACATTCAAACTTTCATTTAATGACTCCCAGTTCCAAATACAGCCATATTTTCTGGGACACTGGGGGTTAGGACTCCTGTGTTTGGAGTTTGGAGGGACACCCAGCAATGCCCACAAGTACAAAGCAGAACTTGTGTGGCATGGCCTCTCTGAGCACTAGGCTCCGTAACAGGTGTCAAACCTGAGCTCTCTCATTTAAATCACCAAGCTGGGCACTGATGGCTCACACCTGAAATCCTAGCTACTCAGGTGGCTGAGATCTGAGGATTGCGGTGCAAAGCCAGCCCGGGCAAGAAAGTCCAGGAGACTCATCTCTAATTAGCCACCAAAAAGCCAAAAGTGGAGCTGTGGCTCAAAGTGGTAGAATGCTAGCTCTGAGCTAGGGACAGCACTGAGACCCAGAGTTCAAGCCCCATGACCACCACCACCAACAAAACTAGAAGCCAGGCGCTGGTGGCTCACCCCTGTAATCCTATCTACTCAGGGGGCTTTAGATAAATAAAACAAATCACCACTACCCAGTGAGGTAGGGACAGGTGTCATCCCTCATGAAGTCACTCACCCAAAAGATACATCCAGCAACCCACAGGACTGGGGTCTCAGCTGAAACCCTAGCTCTAATCCCATGGCTTGGTGAAAGCTGTGGCCAGCACAGGAATGGCCTCCTCATGGCTGAGCACGGGTGCCCCCTGCTGGCTATGAGGTCCGGAGCTGCTGCTGTCCAGCCATCCCCAGGCTCCTGGCTGGTTCAGAGAGGAGGATTTGCCTTAGCTGGTGGTGAATGGGCTCTGCCAGACCCCAGGAGCTTTTCTGGTGAAGGGCCCTGGCCACCAGAAGCCTTGCCCAGAAGGGGAGGGTGGGAGCGGGGCTGGTACTGCTATGGGTGGGGGGTTGTGCTTCTGACATTTGCCACCCCCCTCTCCAAGCCCTTTACCAGGGTCTCCTCCAGGACCCTGGCCAGCATCTATCTCCCCACAGGGCAAGGAAAATGAAGATAAGAGCTTCGATATGCCATCCTCCTGGGTGATGCAAATAAATATCTCTCCAGAAGGTCTCTGACCAACACTGCCATCCTCTGCTTCCCTTGGGACCTGGGGGAGGCAGGGTGTGAAATCTAGGAGAGACCTCAGCGCCCTCTGCACCCACAGCATTCGAGACCCGCTGCCCAAATGGGAGGAAGGTGATACAGTACAAGAGGGCCCAGGTGGAGAAGTGGGCCCCATACCTCAGCAACAACGGCCTGGTGTGCCGCCTCACCACGTTCCGGGACCTGGAATGTAAGGGGTCACGGGTGGGGAGCTGTGGGGAGAGCCATGATCTCCAATATATCTGGGGCCTTGGGCACGTCACGCCCTCCTCCCTCAGTGTGTGGGCCATTGCTGGCCCATTTCTGGGAACGGTGGGTGGGATGCTAGGAGATCTGGCCTGGATGGGGTAAGCACCCTCCCCCTTCCTCCCCACCCCCACCTCCACCTCAGGTACCAAGGTTTTGGAGGTCAAGGAGTGGTACCAGAATCGGGAGGACATGTTGGAGCTAAAGCATATGAACAAGGTTACGGGCTTATGTATTGACTACTTCAAGCCTGGCCACCCCCAGTCTCTTCGTGGTATGAGCATGAACCCCACTGCTGGGTTACCCAGGAGCTGGGGAGGTGGGAGTGGCGGAGGAAGCAAAACTGTCTGTAGACAGGGTCCTTGGGTGGCAAGCCAGACCCTGCCTCCCAAAGCAAGCCAGAGTTGGGTGGCTACCAAGCTAGCAGTCACTGCTGTCCCCCATCGTCCCCTCCTCCTCTCCCCCACCGGCCACCCCAGTACATTCCTACAAGTCCATGCAGCCTGAGATGGACCGTGTCATGGAGTTCTATGAGTCAGCCCGTGTGGATGGCCTGATAAAGCGGGAGGAGACTCCCAAGACCATGACGGAGTATTACAGCGGGCGTGAAGACTTCCTCGCCTACCGCCATATCACCTTCGGGCCCAGGGTGAAGAAACCCACTCAGTGCACTGCAGATTCAAATCCAAGGCCCATGGTGGTAAGAGCGCGCCTGCCCCAGGCAGCACCAGGCTGCCCACCTTCTCTGGCAGACAGAGGTCACCTGGGTGGGTATAGCCCTCTGTCTCGGATGGAATCAAGGTGTGTGACATTGCCAGGAGACTTAACTATGTACTGAATGGTGCTGGGCCATGCCTTCACACAAGAACCAAGAGTGTGGTCACGTTTTTACATATGAATTCACACTCCTAGCTAATGATCTGGAAAAGCCAGGCATTGTGGTACATGCCTAAAATTGCAGCTGCCCAGGAGGCAGAGGCAGGCAGGCAGGCCTTCAAATTTGAGGCCAGCTGGGGCAAAAGGTAATAAGATCATGGCTCAAAAACAAAACATCAGTCAGGTGCTGAAGGCTCATACCTGTAATCCAACTCAGTAGGCTGAGATCTGAGGATTGAGGTTCAAAGCCAGTCAGGTTCAAAGCCAGTCAGGGTAGGAAAGTCTATGAGACACTTATCTCCAATTAACCACCAGAAAATGAAGTGGAGCTGTGGGTCAAGTGGTAGAGTGCTAGCCTTGAGCAACAAAAAACTCAGGGACAATTCCCAGGCCCTGAGTTCAAGCCCCAGGACCAGCACAAAATGAAAAATAAAAAGGTTGAGGATATAGCTTGAGGTTGTGCTTGCCTAGCCTACAACAAAGCCCTGGTTGTAACTCTTAGTTCTAAAAATAGATCGTCCATCAACCTCGAAAATTGAGAAATGTAAAAATATCTCTGAATGGTACCTCTCAATTATTATCTGAGGATTCATAGATTTGGTCCTGAGAGGCTTTTTCTAAGTGGATAAGATATCCAAGGCAGGTTGGGAGTTCAACTCCTTGTATTACCCATTGTGTAGTAATCTGGTTTTTCCCTTCTGTCTCTAAGTCATTGCAAATTATTTTGCAACTCTGCTTACTGGCTGCGTGTGCCAAAAATGCCCTTCCTAGCAGATTTCTAGAGATGGGAGGGCAGGAGAGGTGGTGAGCTCCCCACCACTGGGGTCAAGCAGGCAGCCTGGTAGAGGGAGTTAGAGAAGGCGTCCAGAGCCATCTGGGGCTGCAGAGGCTTGGCCCTGAGACCCCACTACCATCAGAGACTCTAACACACACACACAAAAAGACCCCTGAGCTCAGGGCCCTGACCACTCCATGCATGGAGGACAGTCCTTATTGTCCTTCTGGCCACACAGAAAATCACAGAGCAGTTCTGCCGCAACCCTGCGAAGCCTGCAGACGAGGACGTGGCCGAGCGTGTGTTCCTCATCATGGAGGAGCGCATCCAGCTGCGCTACCACTGCCGCGAAGACCACATCACCACGTCCAAGCGGGAGTTCCTGCGTCGCACAGAGGTGGACAGCAAGGGCAACAAGGTCATCATGACCCCAGACATGTGCATCAGCTTCGAGGTGGGCAGTGCGCGTGCGCGGAGGGGACTGCGTCCTGTGACCCCTTCCAGCAACCTGGGGGACCCACAATGACACATTGGGAGCCCAGCCAGGAAATCCAATAAGCCCATGGGGGCCTCTCCTGTTTGCTGCTTCTCTGAAAATTCTCCCTTTCCCATCAGAATGAGAATCTAGCAGGCTGAGGCTACTCTTTATGGTCCCTGCCACCACGTCCCCCACCCCTGGTCAGCACAGACCCCAGATCTCAGGGACCTGTGCTGGAGGGAGGGGCTCACTTTCCTAGTGACATCCCTACATTCAATAACCTCTCTGCATCTTCAGTTTCTTATCTATTGATCATCTATATTGATGGTGCCAGTCTGGGGCTTGTGTGCTGTCCCTTAGTTTTACTGCTCAAGGCTAGCACTCTAACCACCTGAGCCTCAGCTCTACTTCTGGCTTTTTGCTGGTTAATTGGAGATATGAGTCTCACAATGTTTCCTGCCCAGGTTGGCTTCAAATTGCAATCATCAGATTTCAACCTCTTGAGTTGCTAGGATTACAGGTGTGAGCCATTGGCTATCTGAATTTTCATCTGCAAGGAAACTGCCTTGTAGCCAGAAAGAGGCGGGAGTAATTGGAGTGGAGTGGACTGCCAAGCCTGGCAGTCTGTCCGACACTGTGGTGGTTCTGGTCCCAGGTGGAGCCTATGGAGCACACCAAGAAGCTTCTCTACCAGTATGAGACCATGATGCAACTGAAGGCTGAGGAGAAGCTGTCCCGCCATCAGGCCTGGGAGTCGGAGCTGGAGGCAAGGCCGCACAGAGGGTGGGTGGTAGACAGTGGCGGGGCTGGAGTGCCTTGGTCATGGCCTCCATGGATTGGCAATTCAGGTGCTGGAGATTCTGAAGCTTCGAGAGGATGAGGATGAGGCGCACACACTGACCATCTCCATCTATGACACGAAGCGCAATGAGAAGAGCAGGGAATACCGCGAGGCCATGGTGAGCCTTATGGTTAAATCAACTGCTTTGCCCAGGGATGACTTTCCCTGGACTCCCCCAGCCTCCAGGCTGGGAAAATATTTATTTATTTTTGCTGGTCCCTGGGCTTTAACTCTGGGCCTGGTCGCTGTTCCTGAGCCTCTTTGTGCTCAAGGCTAGTACTCTACCATTGGAGCCACAGCACCACTTCTGCCTTTTTCTGAGTAGTTTATTGGATATAAAGATAAGAGCTGCATGGACTTTTCTGTCTGGGCTGGCTTTGAACCACTATCCTCAGATCTCAGCCTCATGAGTGCTAGGATTATAGGTGTGAGTCACCAGTGCCCAGCAGGAAAGGGGATGATGTCTTTGATGCTGGGTGATCAGCCTTACTTGGGTCTCCTGCAGAGTACTCAGGCCAGGTCTCCCACCCAGAGCTAGGGTAAATGGGGAAAGAATGTAATGGTACACCCACCTCCACAGGGCTATCATTAAGGCTGTGGCTGGAGCTGGGAGCCCAGTCAGATGACTGAGTGTTCTTAGATCTCTGAGAGCTGGCTCAGATCTCCAGCCTCCCCAGTCTCTGACTGCTTATACAGGGCATAAGGCCCCAGGGTGTAAAAAAAAAAAAAAATGGAAGTTTTATATTTATCTTCTGCCATTACTGAGTAAGCATCTGCTATGGATTGTCAGACACCTGGCTTTGTGCTTTATAGACCTGATCCTGTCTGAGGAGGAGGAAACAGGTTTGGGGAGATGGATGTCTTGGGTAGAAAGACATGATTCGTCTGGCCATAAGCATGGCCAATCCTGTTTGAGGTGCCTGCATAGGGTGCTGGGTGGGGATCTTGGCTTGGTGGTATCCCACTGTTGACACAGAACTTGTCAGAAGTCTCCTGAAGGCCCCCCCCCCCACCTGACCCAGTGCCCACTGCCCCTCCCCCATCCCCACCCAGGAGCGTGTAATGCACGAGGAGCACCTGCAGCAGGTGGAGGCCCAGCTGGACTATCTGGCCCCATTCCTGGCCCAGCTTCCCCCAGGGGAGAAGCTGACAAGGTGGCAGGCAGGGCGTCTCACGGACGAGTGTCTCAGCGACTTCAAGCAGCGGCTCATCGACAAGGCTAACCTCATCCAAGCCCGCTTCGAGAAGGTGAGCCCTGAGCCTGCCAGTGGAGGGGACTTTGGTGTTTTCTCCAGAAAATGAACGGTCTTAGGGCTCTCTGCCAGCACCTCACAGATCTGTGAGGGACTGACTGGTCGACAGATGAGTGTGTCAGTGGTTGTGGAGGTGGATGGGTGAGTGGATGGATAGATGGGTAAGTGGGTGGGTGGATAAGTGGATGCTGAATAGATAGGTGGGTAGAGGGAGGGGTAGGCAGTGGAATGGATGAACAGGCTGATGGTGCATCATAACCACTCCTCCTCCTCGCCCTGTTTCTATAGGATAGGCACACACCAGGTAGCTTCTATGTAGTTTCTCACTTAGAACCCACAGAGCACTGTCTATAATTTTCCTCAATTCAAAGGTTCTGGAAATGCCAGTAGCTTGTCCAGCCATGTGTTTCGTTTTAGTTTTCTGCAGTGCTAGGGCTCAAACCCCGGGCCTATGCAAGTGAGGCGAGCACTCTGCACTGAGCCCCATCCCCTTCCTGGTTGCCTGTTTTAGGCCTACTCTGACCCCAGTGGCTTTGGGACCCTCACCTCTGCCACTCTCCTTGTGTGGGTGGGGGCTGTCTGCTGACCTATGGAATGACAGCCTGCATTCGGGAGAGGATTAGCTCCGGTTACCCTTCCCTGTCCATCTTTCAGGAGACTCAAGAGCTTCAGAAGAAGCAGCAGTGGTACCAGGAGAACCAGGTAACCTTGACACCCGAGGATGAAGACTTGTACCTGAGCTACTGCTCCCAGGCCATGTTCCGCATCCGCATTCTAGAGCAACGGCTCAATCGGTAAGGGGGCAGTGGGAGGGAGGCAGAGCCCCTGGAGCTCATCAGGCTGCTGCTTTGAACCCCCTCACTCCTCTTCCACCTTAGGCACAAGGAGCTGGCCCCACTCAAGTACTTGGCACTGGAGGAAAAGCTCTACAAGGACCCACGGCTGATGGATCTGGCGAAAGTCTATACTTGACACCTCTCAGAGGACTACTGTGGAAGCTGCTAGAGATCATAAACCTGCCCCCGAATTCACCACACCTGCCTCACACTACCCACAAGGGTGCCTGGCTTCACTGCCACTCCCCTCTTCCCTCAGTTTCCCCTTAAATAAATATCCTTTCATTTAATTTGCCATAGTGCCTCAGACTCTACAAGTTCCAGGCCTAATCTTTTACTCCTTCCCCCCCACCCCACCCTTTATCTGTAGCCTAGGACTATCCCATTCCTCCCAGGAAACTGACAGTAGTAGCTGTTTGCTGTTCTGACAAAAAACAAAGGAGCAAAGATTTAGCTCAAAGTTTCAAAAGTTTTAGTCTGTAACTACAAGCTCTATTGCTTTGACCTGCGGCAAGGCCAGACGCCAGTCCCTTACACCTGTAATCCTAGCTACCAGGATGCTGAGATCTGAGGATGGGGGTTCAAAGCCAGCCTGGTTAGGAAAATCCAGTAAACCAACTAAGCTATAAATGGAGCCTTAAGCAAAAAAGCTGTGGGATAGCACCCAGGCCCTGAGTTCAAGCCCCAGGAACAGCACACCAAAAAAAAAAAAAAAAAAAAATGGATGGGAGGACATGGGAGAGGGAAAACTGCTGTCTTATGGCAGACAGGAAGCAGAGAGACAGAGGAAAGGCAGGGGACAAGATACATCATGGAAGGTGTATCCCCAGTGAGCTACTGCCTCCAGCTAAGCCCAGCCTCCTCCAAGCCCACCCAGCTACGAACTCATGATCCAGTCACCTCTCAAGTAACACCTTCAGCTATAGACCAGGCCTTGAACACCTGAAACTGAAGGCCACATTTCAAATCAACATATGACTCTGTATACAACATCAAACAAAACTCATGCTAAATCTGGATTAGTGCCTGGATAGGAGCTTTTTCTTTCCTCTACCCACCTGCTGCTTGAGTTTGAATCTAGAGCTGCCAGGATGCTAGATGAGCTATACCTGTAATCTGTTTTCTACTTAGTGAAAACTTGATCATGTATTTAGGAAATGACTGAGGACATCCACTTATGGTCTGGATGTTAGAAAATTACTGTTTTCTTCAGAGTAGTAGTAATATGGGCCTAAGGGTCCTGTTTTTAAAGAGCTACAGGCTCATAAATGTCAAGATTGAAATTTCATATCTACAATTTACAAATAGGGGTGAGAAGTACATAGAAAAAAATAAAGATGATATCAATATACTCATAAGATTTCCCTATGGTTTTATATTAATAGCTGAGGGGACACAACATACTCCAAAACAGATCATATCATAGTTCAAATTAAAGAAGAAATTAGAGAGTTCCTACAATTCAATGAAAACGAAAATACATTACAAAGGAACCTCTGGGACACAGGAAAAGCAGTGCTGAGGGGCAAGTTCATTGCCCTTAGTTCATACATCAAGAAAATAGAAGCAGCTCAAATAAACAACCTCATGATGCTATTGAAACGTCTAGAAAAGCAGAAAAATTTAAATCTAAAGCTACCAGAAGGAGAAAGATCACAAAAATTAGGGCAGATCATGAGATAGAAACTAAAAAAAAAAAAAAAAACCTATACAACAAGTTAATAAAACCAAAAGCTGTTTTTTTTTTGAGGAAATTAATAAAATTGGACCTCTTGCAAGACTAGAAAGAGAGACTCAAATCCATAAGATCAAGGATTCCACAGGAAAAATTACAACATCCAGGACATCCAAACAAAACCATTTCCAGAACCTGGGCTGGGAGTATGGCCTAGTGGCAAGAGTGCTTGCCTCATATACATGAAGCCCTGGGTTTAATTCCCCAGCACCACATATATAGAAAATGGCCAGAAGTGGCGCTGTGACTCAAGTGGTAGAGTGCTAGCCTTGAGCAAAAAGAAGCCAGGGACAGTGCTCAGGCCCTGAGTCCAAGGCCCAGGACTGGCAAAAAAAAAAAAAAAATTTAAAAAAAGTAATTAAAAAAAACCAATTTCCAGAACCTATACTCACTAAAGAAGGAAAACTTAACAGAAATGGATGAATTTTTAGAGAAACATAACTGTCCAAACTGAACCCAAAAGATATAAATCTATTAAATAAGCCAATAATATACAATGAGATAGGGGAAGCAATGAAAAGTCTTCCAATAAGGAAAAGCCCAGGCTCAGGTGGATTCACCACAGAATTCTATGAACCTTTTAAAGAGGAGCTAATACCAACACTCCTCAAGCTCTTCCATGAAATAAAAGCAGAGGGAGAAGCTAATATCATACTCATCCCAAAATCAGGCAAGGACCCAACAAATAAAGAGAATTACAGGCCAATCTCCTTTACAAGCACAGATGCAAAGCTCCTCAATAAAATATTAGCCAATAGAATCCAGAAACAAATTAAAAAATCATACATCATGACCAAGTAGGCTTTATTTGACAGATGCAAGGTTTAACATATGCAAATCAATAAATGTAATTCACCACATTAAAAGATCCAAGGCCAAGAATCACATCATTATCTCAGTCAATGCCCAAAAAACCTTTGGTAGGATACAACACCCATTCACGTTAAAAACTCTGGAGAAAAGAGGAATCAAATGAACATTATTTAAAACAAAGCCATATATGACAGACCAACAGCTAATATCATAGTAAATAGGGAAAAACTGAAAACATTTCCCCTAAAATTAGGAACAAGACAAGGATGCCCACTTTCTCCACTCCTATTCAATATAGCTCTGGAATCCTTAGCCAGAGCAATAAGGCAAGAAAAGGACATTAAAGGGATCCACATAGGGAAAGAAGAAATCAAATTATCCCTATTTGCAGATGGCATGATCTTACACGTGAAGGACCCAGAAAACTCCACTCCCAAGCTCCTAGAACTAGTAAACCATTTTAGCAAAGTAGCAGGATACAAAATTAATACACAAAATCAGCAGCCTTTCTGTACACCAATAATATTCATGCAGAAAAGAAAATCATGGGAACAACACCATTTGCAATAGCTAAAAAAAGAATAAAATACCTAGGAATTAACCAAACCAAGATGTAAAAGATCTATTTAGTGAAAACTAAAAAATCTAAAGAGAGAAATCAAAGAGGACACCAAGAAATGGAAAGACCTTCCATGTTCATAGACAGGTAGAATCAATATCGTGAAAATGGCCATTCTGCCAAAGATAATATACAAATTCAATGCAATCCCCATCAAAATCCCAATGACATTCTTTACCAAAATACGAAAACAATCCAAAAATTCATATGGGACAACAAAAGACCTAGAATAGCCAAAGTAACTCTAGGCCAAAGAAATAGCGCAGGAGGTATCACAATGCCAGATTTCAAGCCCTATTACAGAGCCATCATAACAAAAACAGTCTAGTACTGGCAAACAAAAAAAAAGGCACGAAGATCAGTGGAAAAGATTAGGAGACCCAGAAATATAACCACATATTTACAGTCAGCTGATATTTGACAAAGGAGCGAACAACATACAATGGAAAAAAACATAGCCTTTTCAACTATTGGTGCTGGGAAAACTGGGTGGCCACATGCAGAAAACTCAAAGTGGACCCTAACCTGTCACCATGCACTAACATCAACTCAAAATGGATTAAAGACCTCCATATCAGACCTGAAACTCTGAATCTACTTAAGGACAGAGTAGGAGAGACACTAGAACTTATAGACACAGGCAGGAACTTCCTGAACAAAGTTCCAGGGGCACAATAGATTGGAGAGACTGGACAATGGGACTACATTAAAATAAAAAGTTTCTGCACAGCTAAAGACATAGCTACTAAACTAGAAAGACAGCCAACCAATTGGGAAAAGATCTTCACCAGCAATGCAACAGACAAGGCTGAATTTCCATCACCTACAGAAAGCTCAAGAAACGAATCCCTCCCAAACCTAATAAACCAATCACTAAATGGGCAAGGGAGTTAAAGAGAGACTTCACAGGAGAAGTAAAAATGGCAAAGAAACACATGAGGAAATGTTCAACATCCCTGGCAGTAAAGGAAATGCAAATTAAAACAATCCTGAGATGCCACTTTACCCCAGTCAGAATGGCCTATACTCTGAACTCAGGCAACAACAAATGTAAAGAAAGAGGAACCCCACTGCACTGCTGGTGGGAATGTAAACTAGTACAACCACTCTGGAAAGCAGTCTGGGGGTTCCTCAAAAAACTAAACATAGACATACCCTGTGATCCAGCCATACCACTCCTAGGCATCTACCCTGAGCAACAGAATCCAGGATATGACAAGGGCACCTGTATTTCCATGTTCATTGCTGCACTGTTCACAATTGTCAAGATATTGGGGGGTGGGGAGAAATGAGAGGAAAAAGAATGAACAGATTACACTAAGCAAAAGGAAAGAAATGTATATATCACCCGACCTGGAAGGAATTGTTTTATTATTAATATTCAAAGAGTTCATAAGCATTGTAGACTAGAATTACGATGTCCATCATTGGGAAGGTTTAAAAAAAAGGATGAAAGGGGGTGGGGGCTGGAGGGGAAGGTGGGAGAAAAAATGAGGAAGGGGGTAATGACAAAAAATGCATTCACTACCTTAAGTATGTAACTGTTACCCCTCTGTACATCATTTTGACAGTAAAAAAAAAAAAAAAGTTGAGGGGACACTCAAGCTGGACAGTTTTGATCTGATGTTTTCCTAACCCAGTCCTCTGTTTAAAAGGCCCTTCTGGGGCAGATTCCCCAAGGTGCCAGGTGACAACGGGCCTTTGCTCGTGGTTGCTGGCAAAAGGGGCTGCAATGCGGTAGGCCCAAGCTTTGCCTATATGAACAAGTGTTCCAGGATTCCCCTGGCCCCTAGGTCTCAGTTTCCTCATCAATATCCGGGAAGTATTCCTTAGAAGTGTGCTGAGAGAGGTGCGTGAGCAAGCAGGGCCACACAGTTCCGGGGTCTTTAGCACTTGGGCTAAGGCGGATTGTCCACAGAGCATCTCATACACTGGGGTGGGGCTCCCATCATGATGGGCAGGGGGCCCCCCTAGGTCCCCCTGCACAGCTGCAGGCCGAGTCCCCCCAGAGCAGCACGGACACGGGGGCCTCCCATCAGGGTGGGGGGCCGTGGGGGGCCCCCCTTCCCCAGCCCCAGGCTCCGCACAGCTGCTGCCACTGGCCCATCCGTCCTTTCTCCACAGGGCACTGAAAGGTGCCACGCCCAACTCGGCCGGAGAATCTGGCAGTTTGTCCGCTAAGCCTCCCGCGGGGAACTCAAGCCAGCGTCGGGATCGAAGAGGAGAAGCCTCGTCCCGAGACCCGCGGCAGTACCGTCCTTAGACGGGCAAAAGGAATCAAGAACTACGGCGACACTTACGCGAAGGCCCCTTTCCCGCTTGCCCTGTTCCAAGATGGAAGGTCCGCAGCTTCACACTGCTCCTGAAGTCCCTTTCCCATTGGCTAGCTAGGAATTGGTGCTCCAATAACGAGAATGCTGATTGGTCCACCCAGGACGGTTGCTAAAGCAATTGGCGCAGCCGCCATTGGCGAGGGATTGGCAAATTTTTCAAATGATGACAGACCAAGGAAGAGAAGGGAAGAGGGAGGGTAGGCAAAGTCTGAGGCGGAGGAAAGACCAACGACAACAACAAAATTGGCAGCCCGTGTGGATTCATTAGAGACGGAAGGGTGGTCCTTTGAGCGCTTCGTTCTCGAGATTAGTCCACTTCGGGACGAGGAGGGCGGGTAATTAACCCAAAGCGGGCAGAAATGCGAGCTTCTATTGGCCAATTCTGGCGAGAGGTGCAGAGTCCGCGGCGACTGATTGGTGTTCGGGGGTATTGTGGGCGGGACTCTGGGCCGGAGGTTTTGTTGTGAGGGTCGGTTGTCAAGCAGCGGCCAATCAGGGCCGGGGATGGAGGCAAGTTAGGGGTCGCGCCCGGGAGCGGAGCCTCGGCCTCCGGAGCCGCGGCTGCAGGTGAGTGGGCTTGGGGGCGAGGGGGCGGGGAGGCCGGGCGAAGATGGCCCCGGAATTGGGCCGGGCTGGCGGGGCCGACCAGGCTTTGGGGAGCGGGCTCCGAAGGTGGGAGCGGTGCCGCTGGTATCCAGCCAGTCGGAGGGACGGGAAGAGGAGCGCGGCGGAGGGACCGGCCCCGGCCCTGGGGCCCGCGGGGGCTGGCGTGGAGGCGGAGCGGGACCGGGGAGACCATGGAGGCCGGAAGCAGAGCTGAGGGTCTGCGGAAGGACGGCGCTTGTAGTCAGGGAGAGAGAATGAATGGAGACGCAGGTAGCCACGAGGACAAGGGGTAGAGGCAGTGCGGCAGGGCCGCCGCCGACTTAGTAAGCCTGGGAGGTGAGGTGTGCACGGATGGGAGGCCCGGGGAACGCCAAGGGGGTCCGCGGGAAAGGGTGAGGGGTGATCTCACACCCACACCTGAGGCCTCGCTCCCTGCTCCGTCTGTGGCATCTCCGGTCAGCTGGAGGAGTTCCCTTGCCAGGATAAATATTGGCTGGACCCTCAGCCTCCTCTTGGAGAGTCTCCCCAGAGGGAGGACTTCCCTGGCTTATCTTTAGGGTGCTTCTTATGGACCCCAGACTCAGCCTCTGAGTTCTCACCCCAACTGAGGTGAACAGAACGACTCCCAGAGATCCATGTGAACTGCATTTTAAATGCAGGGTCCTTCCCGGAGCCGAGTCCGTTTTCCCATTACCTCTGATTCTGGAACCTTCCCCTGGGCTCCAAGTCATCCTACTTGAAGGTGTGCAACCCCTCCTGTCCCCCCCCCCCCCCGTTGGCACTGAAGCTCCTGGCTGTGGTGACTCGTGGGTGTTGATCCTTTATCAAGTGACCTTGGTGACTTAGGGAGCTGGAGTTTTTACCTTGGCTTCCTTACAAGCCATCACTTTTATTTGTATTTTAGCCCAGTATTGAGCTGAGATGGCCCAAGCCTGACATTCCATGATCCAGGATCTACACCTGGCTGCTGCTGCTGCTACTACTACTACTGTGGATGATTTAAGCCACCAGGCAGTCCAGGGCCAGGAGAGGCACTCCCTCTGCCTGGATGTGTGGGAACTCCCTGCCAACTTGATTGGTGGGTCTGGGGGGGGGGATCCACCCCCACCCCAAGAGGAAAATACAAGTCCATTTTGTGGGTAGAGCTTCAGGCCAGCCCCTGAAGTATGGCCACCCCTGTGGTCACCAAGACGGCTTGGAAGTTGCGTGAGTATATATATTTTTTCTGTATGGTTCTGCTGTTTTGCTAGCTGCTTATTGTTGGGCAGCTTTGTCTCCTGGTGCAAGGACTTGTAAGTCATGACTGTGGCACTTCTTAGGTGGGCAAGTGGCTTATCTCATTGAGGCTCAGTTTCCTCCATATAATGAGATCCCATTCTCTAGTTGCTGTGAGATCTAGTGAGATTGTGAACATAATGTCACATCCTGTGCTGGATTTCTAGGTGGGCAATGGGCAGAATGGAATGAGAAATCCTGAAAGATGTTCAAGGCATGTCCAGTGTCTTACAAGGCAGACCTCCTCTGTCAGGTGAAAGTGTCTTGGGATAAAGATGGCAGAGGAAAAGGGAGGGAGAAGGGTGCCTACTGGGCTCTGGAATATAACTGAGCAAGGAGCACCTACCATTCCCCACCACCAATACCACCATTACTCTACACTAATGATTCTTAATGCCCAGCCTAAGATTGTGTGTGTGTGTGTGTGTGTGTGTGTGTGTATGTGTTGCTACTAGGACTTGAACTCAGAGCCTACAGTTCTTGCTTGGGTTTGTTTTTTTTTTTTCTCTCTACCACTTGAGCCATACATCTATTCCAGCTCTTTTGTTGGCCCGTTGGAAATAGTCTCAGCACCCAAGAAGCTGAAGTAAGAATGCCTGTGCTGCATCGTAGAATGGTGTCAATAATAATATCAGCAATAGATATGGACATTGCTAGTTGATATCCTTCAAGCTGAGTCAAAGCAGGGTCTCTTGAAGGGTCCTGTACTTTTTCTCCAGATGCCTTATCTCCCACTCTGTCTGGTCAGTCTATGGCCCTGCTGTCTTCTCTCACAGAGCACTCCCAGCCTGGGGCCCCCATGGCCACTGTCTCTGGGTGACCCACTCCCTGCTCCTTAGTCTGCCTAATAATTACTGTCACCTGTTTCCTACTTAGCCACCCGGGGCCTGTGCCCAGCAATCCCTGAGTGAGCCCACATGGCAGACCATGTTGTGATCACATTCACCAGATAAGGAAGGACCCCACCTCCCCACCCCTGGGAAGACAATGACTTGTCTGAGTTCCCACAGCAGCAGCAGGCAGAGCTCGGGCCCATACCCGGTTGGCATTCTGAGCTGTGAGGGCCCCTGGGGAGAGCTGCCTGGAGCTCATTGACTTGAGTAGCTCTGAAAGTGTGTCCTCAATCAGGCTTCCTGTAGACTTAGCAGCAGCTAAGAGGTACTTTGGAGGTGAATTACTCATTACTCAATTTTGTTTTTTCAGTTACTGGGGGGTTTGAACTCAGGGCCTCGGCTCTCACTGGGTTTTCTTGCTCATGGCTGGTGCTCTATGACTTGAGCCATGTTTCTAACTCTGCTTGTGTATGTGCACACATGCGTGTGCATGGGTGGGTGTGTGCCAGAACTGGGGCATGAATTCAGGCCTGAGCACTGTCCCTTAGCTTTCTTGTTCAAGGCTGGTACTCTACCATTTGAGCCACAGCTCCACTTCTAGCCTTTTGCTAGTTAATTGGAGATGAGAGTCTTACAGTCTTTTCCTGGCCGGGCTGGCCCTGAACTGCAATCTTCAGATCTCAGCCTCCCAAGTAGTTTTTAGAATTTCAGGTGTGAACTACTGGCACCTGACTAACCTAGCTTTTTTGGAGATAGAGTCTTTCAGACTTTCCTACCTGGGCTGGCTTTGAGCCACACTTCTCCAGGTTTCTGCCTCCTGAGTAGCTAGGGTTATAGGCATGACCCACTTGTATCTGGCCAGTTTTTTTGGTGTGTGTGTGGTTTTTTTTGTTGTTGTTGTTTTTTGGTTTTTTTTTTTTGCCAGTCCTGGGGCTTGGACTCAGGGCCTGGGCACTGTCCCTGGCCTCTTTTTGCTCAAGGCTAGCACCCTGCCTCTTGAGCCACAGCACCACTCTGGCTTTTTCTGTTTATGTGGTGCTGAGGAATCGAACCCAGTGCTTCATGCATGCTAGGCAAGTACCCTACCACTAAGCCACATTCCTAGCTCCATTAGCAACTGTTTTTGTTCTTTCTGTATCATAGACAAGGTCTTTTGAATGGAGAGGATATTAGTACTTAAGACAAAGTTGGCTAAAAATAGCAAGTCAATTTTATCTTTTTTTGCCAGTCCTGGGGTTTGGACTCAGGGCCTGAGCACTGTCCCTGGTTTCTTTTTGCTCAAAGCTAGCACTCTGCCACTTGAGCCACAGCACCACTTCTGGCTTTGTCTGTTTATGCAGTGCTGAGAAATTGAACCCAGGGCTTCATGTGTGTGAGGCAAGCACTCTACCATATTCCCAGCCATATTCCCAGCCCTGCAAGTCAATTTTAGAAATTGAGTTTAGACATCCATATCTACAATGGATTGTCTCCAGGACCCCTATGCAAGGATATGAATAACTGTGGGTGCTCCAATCCGTTCTTCCCACTGTGTCTGCACAGAAACCAGGTGATCCTCCTCATGCTTTAAGTCACCTCTAGATTACATACACCCACCAGCATGGTGCAAGTGCACTGGAATACTAGTGTACATTTGTGGAATCCTGACAGACGAGAAAATTGCTCCTGTGCAGCTGAGTACAGATACATTTTGACTGGGTCTCACTATGTATCCAAGGCTTGCCGTGACCTTGCCATCCCCTTGCCTCAGTCTCCTGAGTGCTGAGATCATAAGCATGTGCCACCACAGCTGGCTTTACAAATGGATTTCTTCCAGTGTTTTCCATCGGCACTGGGTCGGATCTGCATGTGGAGGTCCATAATACTAGTGCATGTGTGGGAAAAGGAGAAACTCAGGAGGCCCATGGGCAGGACTGAAGTTGGGATATGGTCATTTAAATGCCAGGCCCACATCCTGGTGTGTTGCTGGTCCTATAACCCCTGAGCGTAGTCAGAGCTTCCAGTCAGAGCAGGGCCATCCTCCTGTGGTATCTCTATGCAGACCCCCTAACTACCTTTTCTCTCTCTCTCCTTCCCCACAGAGGAGATTGTCGCCCATGCCAGCAATGTGTCCTCGCTGGTGCTGGGAAAGGCCTCTGGGCGACTGCTGGCCACAGGAGGGGATGACTGCCGTGTCAACCTGTGGTCTATCAATAAACCCAACTGCATCATGGTGAGTCTGCACCAGCAGTGGGGAGCAGGCATGGCCTGGGAGGGCCCTACGGCAGCAAAGCCTGGGGCTGAAGATAGGGTGCGAAGATGGTGCAGCCCACCATCATTGCCATCCCTACCCTCTACTCAGTAAGGCCCAGAGCCACCCAGGATGGCCGGGACAATAGCTAGCCCTCAGGAATGGGGTCCTTACAGTGAGCAGGACTTGAGTTTACAGGGATGGTCCCAGTGAGCCCTATGGCTTATACCGTCCACCCCACCTGTCCATCTACTTGCCTGCCTACACCCTACACGTGGTGTTTATTATAATTTATTCCTAGCATGGTCCACAAAAAGAATTTGAGAGGACCAACTGGAGCTGGTAGGAGCCAGTTCTGATCTAGCAGTTTCCTGTGTTACACAGCCATCTTCCGGGTTGCACACTGACTACTCTCCAAGGAAAGGAGACACAAGAAGTTCTTACGTTGTGTTTTCCAAAAGCCACTACCATGGGTAATCTGGTCTGTGCCTTACTGGATGGTGAGATGAATGCATATGCCTGTATATACATGTGTGCGCATATAAGCGCACACGCAAATCTATATAAAATGTATTGGCATACTATTTTACTCTTGTGTAACCTAGTTTTTTAGAATAACTATGTCATGAAGATTTCCCTTGTCAACAAATAGTTCTCTCACAACATGCATTTTACTGGCATTGCAGAGCTGAGCTGCAATTAGCTGTGTAGCCATGCCCTGCCCTTGGCCCGGAGCCTGCTGGGCCCTGCTAAACCACACTGCGATGGACAGTCTCGTCCTCCCAAGCCTTAGAGCAGATGTGTGGCTGTTGTGTTTAGTGCATGGGTATGTTTAAAGCATTCAAAATATACTGCTAAAGTGCCCTCCAGAAACCAGTTTCCATTCTCCCCGTGGCCTAGAAGCCTGTGCCTTCCCCCAGCCCTCCTCCCTTGCCACCACAGCTTTTCACTCTTGGTCAAATAGACAAAGGAGAAACAGGTGGGAGGTTAGTCTACTAGCAGAAATTTAGACAGGTTGTTGGTGAGATCCAGAGAAGAACCAAGATGTACCCAGGTAGTAGCTTCTGGGCCAGGGCTCAGGAAGGGTAGAATTGAAGGGTTTTGGTTTGTTTTACTCAATGTTTTGTAAGGGTTCACTTGTTTCCTTTTCCCTCAGAGTACAAATATATATCAGTTGAAAAAGAATCAGTAAAAACCAACCAAACACAGGACATGATCTAACCCATCTTGTCCCCCAGAGCAGCTCTGGATGTGATGCTGGCTTCAGACTTGTCTTCAGCCTTCAGGCTTCCATCTGACCTCAGCCTTACTCACTACTATCAGTCCCCACCAAAACACACACACACACACACACACACACACACACACACACACACACACACACACACACGCATGCGTGCGTGCATGCGTTTCAGTGCTATAAGCCTGCTGAGTTCTCTTGCCTGGGAATGGGTACCTGTGGTTCTCCCTCTGCTGGCAGTCCACTTGTGTTTCTTTTGGAGTATGGGATACACACATAAAGCTCAACCTCCAGAAGTTCCCTCCCTCCCCTGACTTCCACATCCTTCCCTTAGGCGACCACAGTTCCAAATGCCTTCCGTGTCCCTCCAGAACTATTTGTGAATAGATGAGAAAATGTGTGTTCCCCTCTCACTTATGCACATGTCTCATGCTACGTGCACTGTCCTCCATCCTATTTTTAACCTCAAAAGTGCAAAAGATGCTCTTTTTTGTTGTTTATTCTTGCTATACTGGGGATTTGAACCGAGGACCTCAGTATGTTAGACAGGTGCTGGATCACTGAACCACGCTGAGGTCGGTCTTTCTCATGCTTGAAGAATTATCTCATGCATTTCTGTGGCTGAGTGGTTTTCTGTTGCACGGGGAACCATGGGGACCCCTGCTTAGCTGACCAGGCTCCTGTAA
This sequence comes from Perognathus longimembris pacificus, assembly GCF_023159225.1. Lineage (NCBI taxonomy): Eukaryota > Metazoa > Chordata > Mammalia > Rodentia > Heteromyidae > Perognathus > Perognathus longimembris. The sequence continues at coordinate 20,133,587 of NC_063170.1, read as the reverse complement.
GGGGCGTTTAAGTTGTCTCCAATCTCTTGTTAGAAAGACTGGCTGCAGGACCAGAGATGTGGCTCAAATGTGAACTTGAGATGAGTGAGTCAGCACCTCCTTATCTTCTGTGTATCCCTTGGTCCTGTGTCCTTATCCTGTGTCTGATCTCTCCAAGGGGCCAAGGGCCATTTCTGCAGGTGCTGTCCACATTGGGAGTGTCATGGGAAATGAGGTGGTTGGAGGGTGACAGGTTTGGCTTATTCTCAGTCCTGATTGCTGAAGGATCAGATGTGGCCCCAGGGAGCAGCCACCTCACTTAGCTGCTGCTCGATGAAGCCTGTCCCAGGACCCTGAATTGGGGTACAGCTAGGGTTGTCCATGCCACACTGAAGCTGCCACTTTCTCTCCACAGAGCCTAACAGGCCACACATCTCCCGTGGAGAGTGTCCGCCTAAACACCCCCGAGGAGCTCATCGTGGCTGGCTCCCAGTCAGGCTCCATTCGCGTCTGGGACCTGGAAGCTGCCAAAAGTAGGTCTCTGATCACCCTCCCCCAATTCCCCCAGCGGCGTGCCCGCTGGCTAGTTCAGTGTACACCGCTGCTTTGCTGCTGGAGACCTGAGCAGGTGGTCCAGCACCCATCCTGTGCCCATCCGCCTGCTACATGGGCACAGCTGTCCCAAGTAGCTGGCTCTGAGGGGGTGCGCAGGAAATATCTCAGTGAACCATGGTAAGGATTCAGAATCTAGAGGGAAGTCAGATGCTGGGAGGGTCCCTGCAGGGCACATGGAAAAGTGGGGTCACCATGTACTCAGGGTAGGCCTAGAGTAGCCACATCTTCTCTTTGCTTGTTTTCAGTGGAAGTAACACATAGTTTAAAGACTTAGTAGCTGGGTGCTGGTGCTCACACCTCTATAATTCTAGCTACTTGGCAAGCTGAGATTAGAAAGATTGTTTCAAGGCCAAATGGGCAGAAAAGTTCATAAGACCCCCTTCTCAACTCAGAAGTGGGCAACTGTTATCCTGGCTAGGACCAGAAGTCTGAAATGGGCAGATCCCAGCCCAGTCATGTTCACGCAGGAAGTGCGACCTTATCTGAGGAATAACCAGTGTAAAAATGGGCTGGATACGTGGCTCAGTGGCAGAGTGACTGCCTAGCAGGCACCAGGAAAAAATAGTAGCTCTAGAATTAACCATGATGGATCAGGAAAGTCACTGTCTCCTACCTGTTTTCTTTTTTCTGACTTTGGTGGTAGGGGGCTTTTGAACTCGGGGCCTCCCATTTTTTGCCTGGAGCTGATCTGGACCCTAGTTCGCTAACCTTTGCCTTCCACATAGCTGGGATGGACAGGTATGCACCACCATATCCAGCTTGTTGGTTGAGATAGTATATCATTAAGTTTCTTCCCTGGGCTACTTGAACCATGATCCTCTGAACTCTGCCTCCAAGGATTACAAGTATGTATTACCATGCTCACCCTTCCTCTCCATTCTCTAGGACCCTCAGACCCCTTTTAACTGTCACAGTACAGGTCACCTCCAGTTTTCTAAACAACATGATGACACTGTAACTTCTCACTTTTCTCTTAAAAAATTGTGTACATTAAACACTGCTTTCATACTATGGAAAGCAACAATTAGGCTCTTAGAGCCATCCCCACCCCATCCCTCAGCATCACTCTCCCAGCCTCCCAGTTTTGACATTTCCATGATCAGGACCACCTAGATGTCATTGAGGACAGAGGAGATTGCTTTCTATAGCTCACTTTCCTTTTTCTGCCTGCGCCTTTTCTATACCTCTGTCACAGTGCATCCCAGATGTTCTACCAGAAGAGTAAGCTTCCCTTCTCTCAAGCCCATCCCATAATCCAGCTCTCTTCTCAGAGCCTCTGTCCCCATGTCCAGGTGCGTGGGAGCACTTTGGCCTGCAGGCCACCTCTCCCCTGTTGACTGGGTCCCATGGCATCCTCTTTCTTGGTTTTTACCTTGTGTGATGATGGCTCTTGTTCCTCCCATGGCTGACAGGTGTGCTGCAGCAGGCTGGGTGCTATGCCAGAAAGTCCCCTCCCCGTCCTTTGTTTTATAGTTGAGGTATTTACCCTTGGGAATTTTGAAGGGGCTGCTCCATCTCGCCTTCGGTCCACTCCATCGCTCCATAGCTATTCTGGGTCCAGGGTTGCTGTTGCGCTCCTAGGCCAGATCCTTCCTGGGGAATGTGCTTCCTCCCCATTTCTTTTCAGGTTTGTAGGATCTCTGTCTTACCTTCCCAGCCATGAGATTTGGTGTGGTTAGTTCTCATCCTTAGCTGGTTCCTTTTGGGGTCCTTTGTCTGGAAATGTGAGCACTCAGCCACCTGGGAGTCTGCATGAGCTGCCTCTTGTCCCCGTGGCTGAGTGGTGCAGTGCCACCAACTCCACAGAGTTGGTAAGGAATCTAGAAATCCAGATGTTGACGTGGAAGTACCCATTTTTCAGCATGGAGCACTCTGTGTTTTGCATGCTCTGAGCAGGTGCACACCTGGAGGTGCAGGCTGAGGCTGTGTGCTTGCTGCTGCCTGGCCACCTCCAGTCTGCACCTTCAGTGAGCTGGGCAGGAGGCCACCAGCGCAGTCCCAGAGCACAGCTGTCACCCTTCTTCCAGAGAGGCCCTCGGGGACATGCTCTGTGGGTGGTAGCCCTTGGCCACACACGCCAGTCTGAGGTTCACTTTGCCTGAGGACAGTGCTACCTGTACCAGTCATCAGCAGACACCATAGTGCAGAGCGAGGGGAGACCAAGTGTGTGTACCGCCCAGGCCTCCTCAACCACTCTGTCTCGGGGAATTGCAAGTGATTCCTTGTGCCGAAGAGTAAGAATAGATGGCTACACACAGTCTGTGGGGAACCTCATCCCAAGAGCCTGATTCCTAGTGGGCTGGTTTCAAATCTGGTTTCCAGGAAGCTTCCAGGTAGTGTGGATAGACAGCCAGATTGGCAGGGCTTCCTGATTTGACAGGTGGGAAAATGGAGGCCAAGGAAGGGGCAGTGCTTGGTGTAGACCTGCTGGCTGCAGGTCGCCCAGCCTGGGGCTTGCGTCAGGACTGCTGGCAGGACTCCTCTGCTGCCATTGGCTGCCCAGGCTGGAGACCTCAGGCCCACCTCTTCCCACTTGCCAGGGTGCAGGTGACAGGGCCGAGAAGCCAGCGCTGGAAGATCCTGGAGGAGCTCAGCGACTGCTCTGCTGGGTGGGCCCCTGCATGCACAAGCAGCCGGCGCCCCTCACTCTGCATCTCTGGGCTGGATGAGCAAGGGCAGAAGTCATGGCAGAGGAATGTGGTCCTGCCAGCTCACCACAGCACTGCCAGTGCCTGAGGAGAGAGCGTGCCCCACCCAGCAGATCCCACAGGAAGGCTGCAAAGGAGAGGACTGGGCAGGAGCCAGCCTGGGGCTGGTCAGCATATGTCAGGCCCCAGCAGCACAGGACATTGGACAGTGGCAAGGGCTGCTGCCCGGCCTAGGGGGCAGCTGAATTGGGGTTTTCACCAACACAGATGGCAGAGCTTGTCAGCCTCCTTGGGTATGGGACGCAGGATCCCAGCTCTAGTGCCAACCAAGCCCACTGCCCTTGGGCTGAATAGAGCCGTGGTTCTGGCCTCCGCACCCAGGCTGACACCAGCTCCCTTTCTGCTGCTCCGTCAGCCTAGGCTGCAAAGGCTGCTGCTCAGGAGGCAGAGTCTGGTCTGGCTTGCAGCCGTGCACCTACGGTGTGGCTCTCCTGTGTCATCGCCCACCACCAGCATGGGCTCAGGGGTCTAGTGTGGAAAAGTCCCCCAGCCTGCCAGTCACCAGAAATGATCTCACATCTGCAGATGTTGGGGAAGCAAGGCCATCTGGAAACCCAACAGGAAGGGTGAAGACTGGCCTTCTGTAGGGAGAAACTAGAGTGGAATAATTTACAACTGGCATTTATTGAGAACTGAGTGTGTCAGGACCATGCTGAACTATATTCATTTTCTTAGTTCTCACCATCACCCACCATTAGGCTCAGAGAGGGCCAGTGATTGTCCAGTCACACAGCAGTTGAGGAGAGCCAGGACTGACTGGTTCTGTCTGTCTCCTGAGCCCATAGCCTAATGTGAATAGGTAAAAATCACAAACTAAGGTTCAATCAGTTCACCTGTGCTTGGATCTGGAGTCTTGAATGCCTCTGCCGTAGAGAGCTCACAACCTCACAAGTTACCATAAAACCATGGCTCAAGCCTAAGATTGCCTGGGCTCCCATATCCCAGGGCCCCGGCATGCATGACCTGATTGGTTTCTTCCCAGCAGTGCAAGTATAAATCCTATAGTGAAAGATAAGCAACAAGTTTGTATGGTTTCAGAGAATTCCCTGAGACAGTTTGCCTTCAGCCTGTGCTTGGAGCTGCCAGCCCTACCGTCACAGATGGGAGACCTGGTCCTAGGACCGCTAGGCTGGTGACCTGTCCCTCCCTGGCCGTGTCCTTTCCATTTTTACAGGTCTTCCACCTGCCCTGTGACATCATCAAGATCCCCAGATGGATGTCACCCCAGAGGGAGACTTCCACTGTCCCCCCCATTCTGTCCACCAAGTAGCAGTTATCCCCTACTCTACCCTCTGATTCTTGCTCAGACACCCCCACCTCCCCAAAACCCCTGGATTCTTTGTGTTTCCCCCAGTACTGGGTTTGAACTTGGATCCCTGCACTTGCTTGCTAGGCAGGCACTTCACCACCAAAGGCACAAGGCACGCCCTATTTGCTTTTAGTTATTTTTCTTGTCTCACTTTTATGCTGAGGGTGGAGTGGACCAGGACCCTCCTGTTTACATTCCCCACAGAGCGGGCAGGACAGACACACACCACTGCACCTAGCCTTCTGTTAGTTGAGATGGAATCTTGTGCACTTTTTCCCTGGGCTGGTCTTTTATTCTTTTTTTTTTTTGCCAGTCCTGGGGCTTGAATTCAGGGCCTGTGCACTGTCCCTGAGCTGCTTCTGCTCAAGGCTAGCACTCTACCACTTGAGCCACAGCACCGCTTCCAGATTTTTCTGTGTATATGGTACTGAGGACTTGCACCCAGGGCTTCTTGCATGCTAGGCAAGCACTGTACTACTAAGCCACATTCCCAGCCCCTGGGCTGGTCTTGAACAGTGATCTTCTCCATCTCTTCCTCTTTATAATTGGAATTACAAGCATGGGTTGCCATGTCCACCTCCTCCTTGGGTTTTCAACAAAGCAGCTCTCTTGATGTGACCGCTCTCTCTTCTTGACACTCCCTGGGGTTGTTTGTCCTGTACAGAAGGCCGCACAGCCACATGTGACATACACTACTCCTTGGTCTTCACAGAAACCATGGGGAAGCACAGCACCTTTTCCAGAGACAGGAGGAACAGCAGATACGACTGTCATCTCAAGAGAAAAGCAGTTTGTTAGGGTAGCAAGGTTCTAGTTTGTTCTCCCATTTTAAAATGGTGTCCCAGCTTTCTATGAATGCCGACTCAGCAGCCTACCTTTGCATGCCATCTCTGTGTGCATCCCATCACCTCTGCTGTCTTCTCTTGGCAGTTCTGCGCACACTCATGGGACACAAAGCCAACATCTGCAGCCTGGATTTCCACCCTTATGGCGAGTTTGTGGCCTCTGGTTCCCAGGACACAAATATCAAGGTGAGCTGGGATGACAGCAGCTGGCCTGCATGAGGGTCTTCCGTCTGTCTGGGGTGCAGATGGGGGCATGTGAGTCATTTGAACAGAGTCCGACCTCTGTCTTTGTGGCTGTGGTGTCTTGGAAGTGCCCAGAGCCTGCGGCGCTCTACCTTCACACCGTCCAGCCTTTGGGACTGCCATGTGCACTCCTGATGCAGCCCCTTGCCTCCTTTCCCCACAGCTCTGGGACATCAGGAGAAAAGGCTGTGTCTTCCGGTACCGGGTAAGGACAGCGCCCTTGTCCACCATCGCAGGCACCACTTGGCATCCCCGGCAGGGGTGGGAGGTGGCTGTGCATTGTGGGTGGATGGAGACCTGGACCTCCATCTCCCCATAGCCTTGCATGGCCACCGTTAGCAGATTTCTAAGGTTCTGCAGGCAGGTGACTGATGTCACTGAAGGGCGCCTGTCCATAGGAGCACTCTGCTGAACAGTTATGCTAGAAGGCTTTCAGAGCCTGTGACATTAAAGGGGCTGTTGAAATACATTGTTTTCAAGTGACAGGCCAGGCAGCCTTGATTTCCTGGAGTCTTCCAGGAGCACGTGGAGAAACCTTTGGCCATGGCCTCTGCCCCTTGTGCAGCTGCTCCTCAGTAGAGAGAGATGTGTTGGGGAGCATGGTGGAGCTGGGCTTAGGCCCCTCAGGTGAACTCAGTGCTCCATCCGCAGGGACACAGCCAGGCTGTGCGGTGTCTGCGGTTCAGTCCTGATGGGAAGTGGTTGGCGTCAGCTGCAGACGACCACACTGTGAAGGTACTTGGGCCCAGGGTCGGGGGCTGGGTTCTCATCACACCTAGGCTATGCTGTTTCCCTCCTGATCAGGCTCTAGCCTGGCCCTGACCACCCCCAATCCTGCCCTAGCTCTGGGACCTGACTGCTGGCAAGATGATGTCCGAGTTCCCTGGCCACACAGGGCCTGTCAACGTGGTGGAGTTTCACCCCAATGAGTACCTTCTGGCCTCTGGCAGCTCTGACAGGTAGCAGGGCACCACACCCCGGTCTGCCATCCCTCCACTTCTCTGTCCTGTGTGTATGTGGTGTGGTGCATGTCTGTATTATATAGGATTGGACCATGGTTCTATGCCCCGCCAGCTCTGGCTCCCCAGCCCCACTGTCATGGGCCTGTGCTGGCCTGGGCATGTCAGGATCCAAGCCCCTGTGGAGCCCGGGACAGGGAGCCTTGGCTTTCCACCCTGTCTTCTTAGGCCACTGTAGCTGCCCTTGTGCTGCATGTGGCTCCTGTAGCCCTGGCTGTGGGGGAGAGGACTCTCCCCACTTCCCAGCTCACTTCCCAGGCCCTAGGTGTGGTGGGAGGTCGCCTGGGGATTGGGCCAGCACAGCATGGCTCTTTTGCAGGACGATCCGCTTTTGGGACCTGGAGAAATTCCAGGTAGTGAGCTGCATTGAAGGGGAGCCCGGGCCTGTCAGGTATGTGGGCCACTAGGGCCTGTCTAGCACATGGGCTGCCTAGTGGGGCGGGCACCATCTCCTTGTCCTTCCATTCTGGGCAGCAGGATGAGTTGGGGTGGCCTTCCTGGTCTCCACTTCTGCTTCCTTTCTTGGGCCCCGGTATGTGAGGGGTGAGGCCCGTGCTGCAGGACTCACAGCCAGCTCTCGCCTGGCCCAGGAGTGTGCTCTTCAACCCCGACGGCTGCTGCCTGTACAGTGGCTGCCAGGACTCGCTGCGGGTGTATGGCTGGGAGCCCGAGCGCTGCTTCGACGTGGTTCTTGTCAACTGGGGCAAGGTGGCTGACCTGGCCATCTGCAATGACCAGCTGGTGAGAGAGCCAAGGCACCCACCCTCAACCTTGTGCCCTTTTCTCCCACCCTCCCTGCTGGGGTTTAGCCCCCTAGTTCTCAGCCCCCAGGCCCACCCCAGCTCTGCTGCTTCCTGCAGATAGGTGTGGCCTTCTCGCAGAGCAACGTCTCCTCTTATGTGGTGGACCTGACGCGTGTTACCAGGACAGGCACAGTGGCCCAGGACCCTGTGCAGGACAGCCGGAACCTGACCCAGCAGCTGCCCAACCCTAGTATCCCTCTCCGCCGCATCTACGAGCGGCCCAGCACGACCTGCAGCAAGCCTCAGAGGTGGGTGCTTGGCTCTAAGAGGGCAAGGAGTGTGCGAGCGGTGGGCCCATCAGGGCCTGCTCTGGGGCACCCCACCCTGGCCTTCCCGGGGGCACTGGCTTCCCTCTGCTGGGCTGGGCACCTGCAGGGTGAAGCACAATTCGGAGAGTGAGCGTCGCAGCCCCAGCAGCGAGGACGAGCGGGAGGAACGGGAGTCCCAGGCTGAGATCCAGAATGCCGAAGACTACAACGAGATCTTCCAGCCCAAGAACAGCATCAGTGAGGCTCCCCCTCCCCCCTAGCCCAAGAACAGCATCAGTGAGGGCCCCCTCCCCACCCCCCCAGCCCAAGAACAGCATCAGTGAGGCTCCCCCTCCCCCCTAGCCCAAGAACAGCATCAGTGAGGGCCCCCTCCCCACCCCCCCAGCCCAAGAACAGCATCAGTGAGGCTCCCCCTCTCCCTCAGCCTGAGAACAGCATCAGTGAGGCTCCCCCAACCATCCCAAGGTCTGCTCAGGACTGAGGCGTGGGTCCTTGCCAGGTGACATCCCTGGGGCTGCATACCGCCTCACACTGCTCTTGTGTTCCCATGGGACTAAGGGAGGGCAGCATTCCCTGCCACAGGCGCAGCACCCTACAAGTCTGCCCTTAGCAGAGGGGCAGCCTCCAGGGCTCTATGGGGCCAGGGAAGGGTCACCTGTGCCTGGGTCCCAGGCCACAGGCAGCCTAGCCAGGACTCGTCATGGCACCTGAGGGAGGCTTCAGCCCTCTTTGCCTCAGCAGGCCGGACGCCACCCCGGAGGAGCGAGCCCTTCCCAGCACCCCCGGAGGATGGTGAGTCAGGCAGAGGCCCCTGGCCTCTAGGAGCCCTGGCTCCACCAGGTCTCTCCTGGCATGTTCTCTGGCTTCCCCTGCACCTGCCTAAAAGCCTCCACGATGTTCCAGGCCCTGAGCATGAGCCAGTAGGTGGGCACTCCTGGGGTCCACCCAAGGGTGTGGAGAGAAACAGCAGACACACTTTGGGACAGTGAGGAACACTGAGGTGGCCTGGGAGAGAGGTAGAAAAAGGTCAGGCCTAGGGCCTGGAGCCAGTGGGCTATGGCTGGGAGCTTGGGATGTGCAAGGCAGCAAACATGATCTGTTTCAGGATGGAAAAGGGGCAGCGCTGGGCCCCCTGGCCCACCATAGCCTCTCCCGGCTTCTCTAGGCACGGGCATCCTCTCCTTCCCTCTCCTTCCCCCTCCTTTGGAGGCTGGGTTTCCATAGCCTCCACCTTCTTCCTCCCCACTTGCTTCACCTCCCACCCCTGCTCCATTCCTAATGGCAGAATCACCCTGAAGCTCCGGGGTGCTCACCACAGACCTTAGGACAGGAGGAGCCTGCCTCAGCCTCCCCAAGACTACTTGGTTGGTTCCCTTATATTTCCAGCTCCCTGATGGCTCCTCCTGTGCCACCCGGAGGCCCACTCCAAGCCCTATCCCCTCACTAGCAGACCCTCTCCTGCCTGAACCAATGAGCTTTTCCTTTCCCGCAGACACAGCTACAGCAAAGGAGGCCTCAAAGCCCAGCCTACCCATGGATGTGCAGGTTCCGGTGCCAAATGTAGGTCCAAGTGGAGGCCTGGTATGAGGCATGGAGGGGGCTGGAGCTCCAGGCATAGGCCAGGGCCCCCGATGGGAGGTGGGGGGCCCATGCTGGCACCTGCTGAGCCTTTAACCCTTCAGCTCGAGGTCCCGCCACGGCCCCCCGCCATCACTCCCACACCAGCCCCCAAAGGTGAGCCTGCCATCATCCCTGCCACACGGAACGAGCCCATCGGGCTGAAGGCCTCGGACTTCCTGCCTGTGAGTGGAGACCTGGTCTGAGGGGTGGGTGAGGCACGTCTAGCCCCTTCCTGTGCCAGCGTCTGTGCTGTTCACGTAGGCTGTGAAGATCCCCCAGCAGGCCGAGCTGGTGGATGAGGATGCCATGTCCCAGATTCGCAAAGGCCACGACACCATGTGTGTGGTGCTCACCAGCCGCCACAAGAACCTGGACACGGTGCGGGCTGTGTGGACCACAGGGGACATCAAGGCAAGTGCCCGCCTGCTGAGGCCTGGCCTCACCCCCAGGCAGAGGTTGTCGGGATCTCTGAGGACCCCTTCTCCTCACTTCTCCGGAGGAGATGCTCAAATGTTGGGGTCTCTAGGACCCCTTCCCCCCTATCTCCTGGGGGGGAATTCCTGAACCTCAATTCTATGGAAGAAACTCCGCCCTACCCCTCATACCGGCAGAAGGAGTAAGGCGTGTCCTTACTGGACTGCTCTAAGCTGAAGTGGGATGCCGAAATCCCTTCCTCGGCCCCCCATAATGTGTCAGGAACCGCAGGACAAAGATAACGGGGAGACGGTTGGATGGTTGAATGAGTCTCAAAGGATTTAATTGGGAGGGGGGTTTATATAGCAGTAATGGCGGGAATGGGAAGGACTTAGGCCATTGGCTAAGCTGGGCTGCCCATCAGGTGACGTCATGAAACTTCCTTTGTGGGCTAGACAATCCCTATCATGGTGGCACGCACGTGTTCGCCCCCCAGGGGCGGGGGGCTTCTTTTCCAGTTGAGGCCGGAAGGTGGGAGGGACTTGCTGTTACACTGTCCCAGGGCTGGGGGAAGGGCAGCGTCTCCCTCTTGGCGCCCTTCCCCCACCAAGGCCAAAACTGAGTCCCCAACATCAGGTCACAGGGTCCAGGCTGAGTCATGGCTCTGTATTCTCATCACAAGCTGACATTTGCTGAGCTCCCCTCTCCCGGCTAGCCGTGCCCCAACCCTTGCCCCTCTAATGGAGCTCTGTTTGCAGACGTCGGTGGACTCTGCAGTAGCCATCAATGACCTGTCTGTGGTCGTGGACCTCCTGAACATCGTCAACCAGAAGGCGTAAGTGGTCGTGAGGGTGAGCTGGGGCGGGCAGGGCCAGCCTGACTGCCTCACGCTCGACCTCTCCCCAGCTCCCTGTGGAAGCTGGACCTGTGCACTACCGTGCTGCCTCAGATCGAGAAGCTCCTACAGAGCAAGTATGAGAGGTAGGGAGCTAGAGCTCTTTCAGTGGTCCTGTGAGGGGCAATACTACCCCTCTCCACACCATGGTACTCTTGCCATATCTCACTGTGTCTCTATGACTCCCCACAGCTACGTGCAGACAGGCTGCACCTCCCTGAAGCTGATCCTGCAGCGGTTTCTGCCCCTCATCACTGACATCCTGGCAGCCCCGCCCTCTGTGGGGGTGGACATCAGCCGTGAGGAGAGGTAAGGTAGGGGCTCTCTGGTTATAGCCCTACCCCCACAACCTGCAGCAGAGCCTCGCTGGGTCCCCCATGTTCTAGGCTGCAGACTTGGTGGGAGGAACTAGATGGCGGAGCACCAAGCGGCCCTGGGGCCGCAGCCTCAGGTGGCATCCCTTGGCCCCCAGGCTGCACAAGTGCCGGCTCTGCTACAAGCAACTCAAGAGTATCAGCAGCCTCGTCAAGACCAAGTCGGGCCTGAGTGGCCGCCACGGCAGTGCCTTCCGCGAGCTGCACTTGCTCATGGCCAGTTTGGACTGAAGAGCCCTGCAGGGGCAGGGGGCACCTGGCAGCCCCCCAGTGTCTGCCTCCACACTCCTGTTCCCTGTGTGCCGTTGGCAGCCAGCCTCTGCCCTTTCCTTGGCTGCTTCTGGGGCCAGCCTGGGGCAGCAGTGCAGGCCCACTGGCCACGCCACAGCCCTGAACTGAGACAACCTCCTCTCCAGCCATGGCTGCCCAGCTTTGCCCAACTCTGCTTCTTGGGACAACAAACCGAGCTCTGGGGCTGCTGCTGTAATTTATAAGGTGAAATTTATTAAATTTGTAACTATTCCCTGTCTTCCTTGTAAGAGGGATGTCTCTGGCCAGCATGGCCCTCCCAGTCTGTGCAGCGATGAGCCCAAGCCCCCTCCAGACCCCAGAGGCAGCAGTGACAGTGGAGCAGGGAGGGGCAAAAAGCTCCTTGCCCCCTCCCCTGCAGGCCGGGTGAGACCACTGTGGTCTCACATGCTCCCAGTGTAGAACCCTGCAAAGCCAGGAGCTGCCCACCACAGGGTGCCAAAACCCGAGTCTCAGGCCTCCAGGACAGCTGCATGTCCTCCACCGGCAGAGACCCTGACTTTCATTCCTGCAGGAGCTGGCTGGCTCAGTGCCATCCCCGAAGGCAGACCCTGCCCAGGTGCCCTGGGGCTAGGCACAGGCTGCACAGGCGGCCAGGGCTGGCAGCCCTCACTGGAGCCTACAGCACCGAGCTGGGATGCTTACTGTAGACACACAGTCATTAAGGGCCCTAGCAGAAGGCACTTACCTGGGCCCCGGCTGGTCCATGTCCTACAGGGCCATGGTGACCAGCCAGCTGTGGGAAGAGACGGTATCATAGGGGTGACCAAGCCAGACTACATGTGTGTAGAAAACTTTTATTTTAACAAAAAATGGCTAAGCTTCCAAAAGTTCTTAAATAGGATTGTGGAGGGGAGAGCAGCATGTCAAAAAGCCAGTGAGCAGGGAGCGCCTGGTGCCAGGCAGACAAGGGGCCAGAGAACCCCACCCACTGGCTTCTGTGTCTATAAATACAGCCCAGCCCGGGGCAGAGCCAGGCTCTATGTACAACTAGGAACACTATGTACACACCCCACTGGGGGGTTCCCCTTCTGAAAGGAGCCAGGGCACAGCTGCCTGGTGGCTACCAGCCCAACCCCAGGCCCATGGTTCCTGGGCCCAGCAGACCCTGCCACGTGTGCCCAGAGCCATACACAGACACTGCTTCCTCCTGTGCATGTTTTTCATCTGAGCAGTCAGAGTGGGAGAAAGTCCACAGGGCCTCTCGCTTCTGCTGTCCTGGTGCTGTATAGCAGGAACAGGTGGCAAGGCCTATGGACCCCGCAGGGTGGCGCAACCTCACACAGGCACTGGCCTCGACCTCCCTGTGGAAGGGGAAGCAAGCCGTCAGCTGCCTCCTGCCATCTTGGACAAGCCCAAGGCAGGTGCAAGAGCAACCAAGGCCAGCAAAAGCACACAGACAGCAGGCAGCAAAAGGCAGCCCAGCCCGGAGCAGTTGAGCTCCCACAGAGCCCTGCAACCTAAGGCGGGTGGCAGGCAGGCAGCCCAGGCCCCTGGCCCCACTCACCTGGAGACGTCACCCCAGCCGTCAGGCTGAAATCAAAGCAACAGGCGTCTCACTGGTGGGCTTGTCCCCACACAGGACACTGTGGCCCAGCCCCTTTAGACGTGGGCTCCTCAGCCCTGGATTATAGACCCACTGTTCTAGGACATGGGGTACCCAGCCCAGGGTGGAGAACGCTGAAGGATACCCTGAGAATGGCCCACTGGAGTTGGTAGACCATGTTCCGTCATCTCCACCGTACTGCCTGGCAGGGCAGGGCAGTGTGAGATGTTTATTTCTTTTCTGATTCTGGGGATTGAACTTATCAACATGCACATACCAGGCAACCCCTCTGCCCCTCAACTCCCTTCCTAGCCCTTTAGAATTTTTATTTTGAGACAGGGTCTAGGTTACCTAGGCTGGCTTTAATTTGTGACCTGCTGAGGTTAGAGGTGTGGGCCACCATGCCTAACTGAGGAGGTGAAGACAAAGCTCAACTAGGTACATGCAGCCCGTGGGCTGTGATCATGAGGGGGAAGGCCCTCACCCCTCCCCGTGCCCCATCCGCTCACCCGAGGGCTGCAGCTTTCTCCGGATGGAGCCAGGGCGGCTGCTGGTCCCAGAGGTGGGGGCTGAATGGGCCCGTGCTGAGGGCTGTGGTGTCTGGCAAGCTGGCTCCCACTGTGGACAGGAAGGACAGGTGGGCTGGGGCCCAGGCTGCCCTGGCCCCTCCCCTCCCACCCCATTTCCAATTCCGTTTTCTCATCTGTGAAATGGGCATGAAGGGTGATGTTCACTCCTGGAGAAGTTGCTATGTGCATCAAATGCAGGAATACAAGGAAGGACCCACCTCGAATTGGACACCACCCCAAGGCTAATACCAAGAGGAAAGATAGACGATTGGGGTCCACAGGTTTCTAGGCCAGGCTAACCCCCGCCCCCACCACCACCACTTCAAGCTGTCCTCCCCATGGGGCCCGTCCTGCGCTTGTCCCCGCACCTCCAAATGCTCCTGGCTTGACCAGGACCCAAGCTCCGTGCGGCGAGACCCAGGACCCAGCTCCACGGAGCGCACCCGCTCAGCAAACTTGAGGGAGTACAGAGTCTCGCTGGCGTTCTTCTCCACGGGGGACACCTAAGGGACAGGAGAGCTGCCACCCCTGGGCTGACGGAGGGGGCCAGGAGCTCCAGGGGGAAACCTGGGCCCGAGGGTGGGGCGCCTGCTCCCCATCCCTCACCTGCACCACCATGAGTGTCTTGCTGTCGCCACTGAGTGAGTCCTGAAGCAGGTAGGTGAGCTTGGAGTTGCGGAAGGGCACGTGGCCCTGGCGGGAGCGGAGGGCAGCAATGACGTCCCCCAGGGCTGACAGGGACTTGTTGATGTGCTGGGCCTCGCGCAGGCGGTGGCCCTCAGCCCCTGACTTGCCTACGCGCTCAGACCCAGCCAGGTCCACCAGGTTCAGCTTCCCTGTGGGGAGGGCACTGGGTGGATCAAGACTGCTGGAGGCTGGGGGAGGGGGGAGGGACAGGGGACCCCTGGGGTCCTCGGGCCAGCCTTCCCCCGCACGTTCCTCACCGATGGTGCGGAGGCCCGTGCTGCAGTCCACACCGCGCACGGTCACGATGAGCAGGGCGTGCGAGCGGGAGCTGTGCTCATTCAGGTTGGTAAACTCCGTGGTGCGGTTTGTGTGGCCAAACTCAAACACCTGGGGGTAGGAGCGCAGGCTTGGAAGGCGGGGGGTCTCAATCACCCCACTCCTGAGCTCTCTGAAGGTAACACTGCCCCCTGTGCCTTTCTCATGAGAGGCTGAGGGCCGGTCAGCCCCCAGCACTGGGGCCCTGTCTTGCCCTAGGGCAGCTCTGCTGCAGCACTTCCCTAACCCCCAGGAAGCCCCCGCTCTCCCTCACCTTGTTGATGTCGTCCACGCTCTGCACCTGGAACTCTGTGAGCCCCGGCACATACAGCTGCCCGCTGCCATCCGGACACAGCCGGATCTCCAGCTTCTCCTGAGGCTCTCTCCCCAGCAGATCCCTGGAGAGATAAGGGGACATTTGGTCTCTGCTGGCCCAGCACCAGACCCCAGCCTAGAATGTGCCCCTGCTCTCTGCCCCATCACACCTCACAGAGCCAGGCTGGCTGTGGAGGTGCACTGATCCCCTGGGCCGGGCCCTCAACTCTGCCCACCACCAGTTCCACCACCACCTGGCCCCCTGGGGGGCCGGGTCAGCCCCACTTGGGGCAAAGAACCTGACTCTACCACGAAGGTTCTGCTGCCCTCCCCTACCATGGCCCCACGGTGGCCAGTGCTCAGACCCACCTGAGGACCTCGTTGTAGATCTCGGCTGCACTGACGGAGATGGTGTACTGCCAGTCAGAGGCCTTTTCCTGCACCTCAGAGAAGAGCAGCTGCAGGGCCCGCTGGTTGATGCCGGGGTTCTCAGGGGTTCCCTGGAAGGCAAACCTGTGTGACCTTGCTCATGCTCACAGAGCACGTCACCCCCCTTCCCCACCCCATGTCCTCACAGGCCAGCTGTGGGCCCGAGGCTCCCATCTACATGCCCTGCACCCGCTCTAAGCGACTTCCTGGGTCTCAATCTCCTGTGAGAGCTCAGCCCTGAGATGACACAGCAGGGCGTGAAGGGCCGGGCACTGCCTGCACACCGCTAAGCAGCACAGGCTCCGGGGCCGGCCGCTCTGAATTCCCTCCCACAGCTACCTTGGACTCAATGTCAGGGAGCCACAAGCTTCTGGGTATGGAAGGGCAGTAGAGATAGAGAAGTACCTGAGGAGCCATGGGCTCACCTGCCTTTCTAGAAGAAATTCAGGGTCCCTGCCTGGGCCCTAGAAGCCTCAGCTCCCCCTCATGGCCCTCTTCACTCCCAGTTCTGCTGGGGAACCTCCGGCCCAAGTGTGCCACCCACTAGCATGATCGAGGCCCAGCATTCCCTCTGCCACAAACTATGCAGATGCCCAGGGCATCAGCTCCCTTGGGACCTCGATGCCACCTCCCCAGGGTGGCATTGTGCCCCTGTGGCAGTGGGGACTGGTCTATGTTCTTGGAATCCCACCCCCTGGGCAGGTTGCCCACCTCCGTACCTCCATCGTGTATGTCTTGCCTGCACCTGTCTGGCCATAAGCGAAGATGCAAACGTTGAAGCCATCGATGCAGGAGGTGATCAGGGCTTGTACTTCCTGGAACACCTGGAGCATACGAGTCAGTGAGGTGTTTCCCAGGCCCCTGGGACCAGGACCCCTCTCCCGCCGCCCCCCCTTGCCAGCTCCAGGCCCCACCACCTTCCAGCCAACAGCTCCCTCACTGGCACTTCAACTAGCTCTAACTAAAAGCACCACCATGGACAGCAGTGGGCAGCCTAGCTGCTGCCCGCCAATGCCATCATGGAGTTTAAGGGCCCACCCTCAGCTCCTCTGCTGTCAAGGAGGGCACAGAAAAACCAAAATGAAGGCTACCATGTGACTGGCACCTCCTCAGGCCTGGGCTTGCCTGCCTGCCTGCCTGCCTGCCAGTGACCAGCAAAGGAAAAGTCAGACAGGGAAAGGAGGACAGCAGGCAGGCTGGCCCTGGACAGAGTGAGAGAGCCAAGCTGTGACCACACGGTGCTCATGGTGGAGGCTTGCCACTGGGGCTCCAGGGTGATGGGTATAGACAGGAGCTCCTAGCTGAGGAGGCCCCAGTCACTGGGAGAGCCTGCCTTCAAGGACTATGTGGAGCTGGGCAGAGTCACATTAGTGGGTGGGGTCAAGGAGATGGGCAGGGCTGCGAGTGGAAGGGGCTATGTTTAGGTGGGCAGTGCCATCATCCCCGGGTAAGAGGAGTTCCCATGCCTTCTGTCCTTAGTCTCAGCTTCCCA
This sequence comes from Perognathus longimembris pacificus, assembly GCF_023159225.1. Lineage (NCBI taxonomy): Eukaryota > Metazoa > Chordata > Mammalia > Rodentia > Heteromyidae > Perognathus > Perognathus longimembris. The sequence goes on along the minus strand of NC_063170.1, from coordinate 20,116,832 downwards.
GTCTCCTCTCTTCCAGATGAGAGAGAACCTTAGCTCCACACTTCATCTTGTCCCCGACTCTTACACTTTGTTGTGAGCCCTGTCCCCCCTCTCCTCGCTCCCACAGGGCTACACTCACGTCCTGCTGTGAGGCCCATGGGGAGAAGACCTTGTCCAGTTCAAAGGACACAGGCTTCCCCTTGTGCAGCAGGTGGATGATGGAGTCATCGTCGGGATCGAAGGTCACAGCATTGGTCGCCTCAGGTCCTTCCCCGTCCTCTTTGGTGACTGGCCGGACACGAGCAATCACCCGGATATTTCCTGGGATGGATGGAGAGGGAACTGAGTCTAGAACACACCGCCTCCACTCTGTCCTCCGGGGCCCGTCAGCGGCCACAGGAGGCACCTGTCTTTAAAGAAAAGCTCACCAGGGCAAGATGGCCCACCAAGCCACAACTAGCGAGTCACACAGAATGGATTCCCTCCAGTGGGGGCGGGGCACCATGCCTTTGGAGGGAAGGACAGGCCATTGGTGGGGCTCAGGAAGGGCACTGTCTTTCTTTTCTGTGGACTCAGTTTCCCCATGCACCAAGTGAGAAGTCCAGGCTCCCTGAGCAACAGGACTTGATCTAAAAGGGCATGAATACCAGTACCGGACCAGGAGGTAGATAGCACTGGCAGTGGGGCAGCACAGTGGGTGCTCGGTGGCATAAGCTGGTCATGACACCCTCTAGCTCCGAGGTGCCCTGCCTTCCCTCTCTATCCACCTGTCCCCACCAGTTCTAACTGTGGCTACTTGAAAAGCTCCCAACACCCTCCATCCGTCCTGTACCCAGGGGCTGGCTCTCCGAGCTCCTTCCAGCCCTGGTGACTCAGGATCACTCTTACTCCAGCTAAATTGAGCACGAAGACGGGGCATTTGTTATGGGTCCAGCACTGGGCAGGGATGGGTGCTTCCCAGGGCTTGTGAGCCTCGGGCTTGAGCAGGCTCCAGGTCAGCCACCCTGCAGCACCGCCCTGCCCCACTCCTCAGCCACTTAAGGCCTGGGAGTAACTGCCATGGCATGAGCTTTAGCACTGACTCAAGTTCAAGTCCAAGATGGATCATGACCAGCCACATGGCTCTGGGCCTACTTCTTTGTTTGTTTTTTTTTTTTTTTTTGCCAGTCCTGGGGCTTGGACTCAGGGCCTGAGCACTGTCCCTGGCTTCCTTTTGCTCAAGGCTAGCACTCTGCCACATGAGCCACAGCGCCACTTCTGGCCATTTTCTGTATATGTGGTGCTGGGGAATCGAACCCAGGGCCTCATGTATATGAGGCAGGCACTCTTGCCACTAGGCCATATTCCCAGCCCTGGGCCTACTTCTTGAACGTCTCTGTGCCAGTGCCCTTGTCAGCAGGGGACTAGGACAGTTCGTGGGTGACAGGACACGTGTCTGAGGGTGCCTGGCGCACAGGCGGAGGAGCTGGTACAACCCTGCCGGGCCACCTGCACTCACCTTTCAGCCGCACCAGTTCATTGTGGCACTTCTTGCGTAGTTGCAGCTCCCGGCGGTACTTGCGCAGTAACTCCTGGTTGTTGCTGTTGACCTCCTCGATGGCCTGGCCGATCTGGGGGCATGCACACTCTGATGACAAAGCCATCAAGGGGCTGGCTCTGTCAGCCCCACCTTAATGACCACAGGTTCTGCCTCCTGCCCTGAGTACTTGACATATACCACCTCAGCATTTTCTCAAGAATCCCCATATCACAGATGGGGAAACTGGGTGCCAGGAGCCAAGAACAAGTGAAGAGCGGGGCTCAGCCTTCACTGCACAGCACCAACACTTGGTTACATAATTAGATGGGCTCAAGTGCACAGCTGGCGAGCACCAGCTACCACCTGAGCCATGCCTCCAGTCCATCATTTTGCTGGCTAATTGCAGATTCTCTCCAGGCTGGTTTCAAACTGCTATCTTCCAGGTCTCAGCCTCCGGAGTAGCTAGGATTACAGGTGTGACTCACTGGCACCCAGCCAAGAACTACTTTCTATTCTCCAAATAGATTAAGTCTCTGCAGGGCAGTCACAAAACCTCAAGGAGCTATCAGCTATAAACAGCACAGGAGAGGCATGTAAGAAACACCGGCTAGTCTCACGCTGTGTAACTATGTGTAACTCCAGCTTTAGAAAACTAAATGAGGGGCTGGGAACGTGGCACCATGCTAGACTGATATGCCTGAGGCTCTGGGCTCCATTCCTAGCATCAAAGGTGGGGAAAAACTAATCATAGAAATCTGGGCCATACCCTTAACCTTTTACATCTCTTAGCATGGAGGACAAAGAAAGCTGTACATTGTTGCTAAAGAGTATGTACATTTTAGACCAGATTGTATTTGTACTGTCAGTATGGCAAATGAGTGAGAAAATGTTAATACACTATTGTTTTTTTTTATTTCTTTTTTTGATTCAGCTTATAAACTGGGCTGAAAAACCTCAATTTATGTTCATGACAGTGGGGATTTTTTTAAATGTCTACATTCTTTCTAATAAACTGTTGGAACATTAAAAAAAAAAAAAAAGAAATCTGGGCCATAGTGTTCTTGCTGAGGATGCCCGCACTTAGGAGGCTGAGGCAGCAAAACGGCAAGGTTAAGACCAGCCTGGGCTACATAATAAGAACCTATCTCAAAAAATAAAGAAAAGAAGGGAATTAGACACAAACCTAAGAATACGTCTAGCATGGCTGTGCTACATGTTTGGCTTAAAAGATCGTTAAAAAGCCAAGCATAATCCAGCACTGGTAGCTCCTATAATCATAGTGATCTGCGAATCATGGTTCAAAGTCAGCCCACAGGAACGGTCCCATGAGACTCTTATCCCTAATCACCACCAAAAAAAACAGAAGTAGAGCTGCGGCTCAAGCTATAGAACATTAGCTAGCCTTGAGTGAAAAAACTCAGGAATACAGTTCAAGCTCCACCATTGGCACACGCACTCGCGTGCATGCACATACACACAACCCCCACAGAGCTAGGCACGAAGGTAGCACTCAGGAAGCTGAGTTCAAGGTCAGCATGAGCTGCAAAATGAGACCCTGTCTCCAAAAACAAAGGGGGGAGAATAAACAATCATAGTAAGACAAACATGTAAATCTTGTGCCAATCTATTTCTAAACTGATGGGTCCATGTGTTCAGAGCCAGGTAGGGCTGCATCCCGGGAGCCGGGGTAGAAAGGCAGCCTTGGGTTGGTGCTCCAGGGCCTCCACAGCCCAGCCCATACCCTCGCTGCTCACCTCGGCCTTGACGCTCCTGAGCGCTTCCTGCAGCAGCATAGGGAAGCCGCGCACCTGCCTCTTGAGCCCGTTGTAGTCATTGGTGAGGGTCCGCAGGGCCGGCTGCAGTGTCAGCAGGTTTGTCCGGACGCCTGTGAGAACACAAGGTGAGCTGTGAGATGGACCGGCTGTGAGGCCAGGTTTGGGGAGGCAGAGTGCAGCCGGCAGGCTCACCTGCCAGGTTCTCGTGTACAGCCTTCATCTCCACCTGGGCTCGGGCGAAGGCCTCCTCGATGGCCCGGTTCTTGTCCTCTTCCAGGGACTGCATCTCCTCCAGCATCTGTCCATGTGCTCGCTCTAGCTCTGCCTCATACATGGCAATCTGGTGGCCAGGCCAGGAGAAGACTCAGGGCTGGACGCAGAAGGAAGTCCCGCCCCACTGCTGCAAGTCCCCCACGAGTATGTGGAATGGTCTTCTCGCTCCCATCACCTCCTAGCCACTGCCTGGCACCAACCCAGTCTGTCCCAGGCACAGAGCAGGCACACAAGCCACGTGCCTGGGGAGGAGAGCATTTCCTGTGATGCTCCTGAGCCCCCACTGGAAAAAGGCTCCTATGACCAGAGCATGTTAAAGATGAGGAAACAGAGACTTGAGCAAAACTTTCCCTTGGCCGCATAGCCATGAAAGGGAAGAAGGACTGGATCCCGGGCCTGTGGAGTCCCCAAAGGTCTAGCCTCTGGTTTTTACCCAGCCTTTCTGCTCCCCGAAGTGGCTTGCACACCTGAGCCCGCAGCTGGGCTGTCAGCTGATGCGAGCTTTGAAGCTGCTGCTCCATCTCCTTCAGCACCTGCCGCTGCATGGCCACCTGCTCCTGCAGGTGCTGGTTCCGAGCCTGGGACTCACTGAGGGCTTGCTTGGTTTTCGATGACTCCACCTCCACTGTCTTGATGACATACTATAGGATGCAGGAAGGATGTCACCATGGGCGCCCTCTAATGCCAGGGGCCACACACCCCAAGAATCATCCACTAAGAAACCTTGGTGAAAAGGACAGGAGCCTCTCACCCTAATGAGAGCCGGCTGGGAGCAGGCTGCAGCCCAGCCTGGGCACCCACAGACAAGGAGGGCAGAATCTAGCAGCTTCAGTGCACCTGGGTCTGGCACTAACAGACCCTTCGAGGCACTGGTTCCCTCTGCCTGGCCCTAAGCAGCAAGAGGGGATGAGGCAAGACAGGAAGGAACCGGAAGGAACTGCAGCCTCTGGCAGCAGGTGATTCACAAGCCCCTCTTTTGAGTCCAGGGCCTGCACGGGGCACTGCTCAAGGCCGCCCAGCTGTAGCTCACCTTGACCGGTGGTGACTGGGCCCGCAGGCTGGCGATGGTCTCGTGGCTGTCCCGCAGGCGCCGGCTGAGCCGCTCCTCCTCCTGTGCCTTCTCAGCCAGGCAGTCCTTGAGCCGCAGCTCCACCTCGGCCAGCCGGTCCGTCTTCTGCTGGACCTCCAAGTTCAGTTCTGACAGCATGCCTTTGTTCTCCGCCACCTCCAGCTGCAGCTGGGACAGCTTGTCTCGGAGCTGGGTGCTCTCCTGCAGACAATCAGGAGGACAGAGGGAGGGGCAGGGGCAGTGTGAGGCGCAGAGCCGGAGGGACCCAGGGTCAGGGCCCACCCCGCCGGCTCACCTGGCTGTGCTCACAGCCCAGGCAGGGCGCCGCAGGCTGTGCCCGTAGCTCCTGCAGCTCCTGCCTCAGCCGCTCATTCTCTACCATCAGCCGGTCCCGGTGCTTCTCCAAGTCTGTGCCTCCCTGCGGAGAGCCAGGGCCCAGTGGGGGCATGGGGCAAGAGCAAGGGCAGAGGAGCAGCGAGGAGAGACAAGGAAGGCAAGCAGGGGAGAGGGAAGAAGGCAGGAGCTCTTGTGAGACAGACAGCAGAGGGGAGGCAGGATGGGGGGGGCAAGAGGGGGAGCAGGAGGCGGAGGCTGGAGCATGCTCCCTGCTGCCCCCGCCCCTCTGGGTCTATTTTCCTGAGTGTGAAAATAACAAGAAGTCACACTGATGCAGAGTTCACACTCCTATCGTACATCAGCAAATCAGATCCAACTTCCTGCCCTTGGGACGCACATGCCCGCAGAGGATACTGGCCAGGCGGGGATTCATGGCAGAGACAGGGTGTGAGGGGCTCAGCGATGGGCTGCACCCCCGGGTGAAGAGACTGGGCACCTGCCCCCTCCTCAGGCTGGCACCAGAAGGAAGCCTCACCAGCTCTGATCGCAGTCGGCTGACTTCCTGGGCCTGGCTAATGAGCTTCTCCTTCAGATTCTCCACCTGCGGGCACAAAGCAGGGTGGGTCAGGGGCCGCGGGGGCCTGGGCCCTCGCTCTCAGCCTCCCTCTCCGGGTGGCTCCAGTGACCTGTGACCCACACAGCCTCAGCACCAGACTGTGCCTGGCACTCAGATAAGACAAAGTCAGTCTGCTCCCGACAGTGCCATCCGTGTGCTCTTCCTGCAGGAACAGAGAGCCAGCCCGTGCTGCTCAGGGAGGGCGGGAGGGGAGCCCCGCGCGCCGCCCAGCAGCAGCTCTCGGGGAGGCTGGGGCCTCCTCAGGGCACAGGCCCCGTCTGAGGGCCCTATCTGTAATTTCACAGTATCTTTCTTGTATGGACTTAAGGCCCCACAAGCCCTGCTCTGTCCTTGGCCCCACCCCCCACAATGTTCTATGTTGAGTGTTTGCTGTAAGTTGCCCTGGGAAGCCCGTATCTCCCCAGTGAGGGCATGTCCACCCCCCAGTTGGCCAATCTGCTGGCCAGGGTGTGAGAAAAGGGGGTGAACACCATCAGCGACGAAGGGGGATGCCAGCGTGGTGGCCAAGCCCATGGGCACAGTGACCCAGCCCCCGACAGTGACCCTTCTCTGGAGTTGACCTCTGCCCTCGCCCAGGTGGGCCCGGGAGCCCCGCCCACATCAGCCCACCCGCAAACAGCTCCTGAGGGAACACGCCGGCGGAGACCTTGGCGGCCGCCTTCAGCAGCACGTGCTGGGGTTTCCCCTGCGGATCATTCTGTGGCGTCCACATCTTGGCTCGCAAAAGGCACAGTGGGTGGCAGATGGACGCTGGTGGGTTGGGAGGTTTCCATCAACAGGCCATGAAAGCCCTGGGGACTGATTAATGAATGACAGGCTACAATGTCCTTTATGCCACCTTGCTCATCCCCCAGGAAGCCTTCCTTATGGAGTTGCCAGCCAGGCAAGGGGGCTGAGGAGCTGCCAGAGGCAGCCACGCTGGGTTCCCCACAAGCCCAGCACCTCTAAACTCTTCCTCTAGTACTGAGGATTGAGCAGACAGACAAGCACCTACCAGATTTAGCTTTCAAGAGAGGCCGGGGTTTAGATGCTGGGGGTGTATGTGCAAATTCTCCCTACTTTCTAGGGCTGAGACATGGAGTTAGTGCGCAGCTCTTGACCTCTGGCTGGCCACATCTACATCTGAGTGGGATCAGTGAGCACCAGGGCCATCCCCACCTCCAGGCAGAGGCCCGTGCCACCAGGGCCAGCCTGGTGCTGCTTGCTCGTGGTGGGGAGCAGTGGTTCAGGGCCTCCGGGAGGCCGAGCAGGTGAGAGGGCTGGGCCTGTGCGGTCACTTGTGCCCACTCAACCCAGCCCACGCTCCTTCCTAGGGGAGCGCTGGGCCATGGGCTGAGCAGGGAGGGACAAACCTGGGCCAGTGCACCCACACGCCCAGGACCAACGCCTCATCTGAAGCTGAAGCCTGAGGGAAGGGTGCTTTGGGCTAGAGGGAAGGGAGGCAGCCTCTCATCCCAGTCACGAAGAGTGTGAGGCCCCCAGTTTAAGCCCCAGCACTGGCACTAAAAACCAACAACAACAACAAAAAAAAAAACCAGGGAGAACACAGAGTCTAATAAAAACAAGCGGAGCATCTCCAGGCTGTGATGAGCACTGGCCAATTCTCCATGCTGTCCAGTAACAAGTCTCAAAGATTGTCCCTCCCACCCTGAAAGAAGATAGGGCTCTTCCTACTTCTAATGACGGCAGCCCCCAACTTCCTAGGGCCATCTCCAGTGGGGTTTGCTTCTTGCTGGGGCTACCACTTCCCTCGCCCAGCCCTTAGCCAGCTAGACCCCCCCTTCTTACATCACAATGGGGAGCAGGGGAGCTCTGCTCTACTGAAGCCTGGAGGTGCCCCCAGGAAGGGGGGAGTTGCTAAGGGTGGGCTGGCTGTGGGGAAGGGGGCCGCTGAAGAAGAGACTGTAAAAGGATGTTATAAACATCCACACAGAAGAAAGGTTCTCTAGCCCTTCAACCTCCCCACAACCACCACAGCTGAACCAGCCATGGCCTGTGCCTGTAAGCCTATGAGCCAGCATGTAGTAGATGCTCAGTAAACACCACAGTGACCACCAAGGGGGCAGTATGCAATGCTCCCACATCTGCAAGCAGGTGACGGCAGCCTCCTGTCGCAGGAAAGCACAGAGGACAAGCCAGAGCTGAGGAGGCTGCTGGCCTGGGCTGGGGTGGGCTGGGGTGACCCCCAGCTCAAGCTAAAGAAACCGAGGCCCTGCCCTGCTGGGGATGGAGGGAGCCTAGACCTGCCTGTTTTCTGAGCTGACACAAACCTACATTTATAGTTACACAACCCAGTGGAACAGACTCAGCCAAGGTGGGGGTGCGCCTGCTCGGATTTGTGCTTTCAGAGCTTGTCTGCTCCGGGGCAGCCTCTTGAGCCAACATGCCCATTACTCCCTACCTCCCACCACGCCAGGCCGTGCAGTCAGCAGCTGGGGGGAGGGGGAGGGGAGGCTCTCCCCACAGCACTGCTGAGCCAGCAAGGAAAACAGCCCAAAGGAAACCCCCACTTTGGGGGGCTAGGAGAGAGCACCCCCTTTGACAGCTATCCATCCCCCATCCTGCTCTAGCACGCCCCCCTCCTGCCCCGGGGAGGCAAGATCCTGCCCACCTGACTGACTGACTGGCCACTGCCACACAGCCGCTTCTACTGCCAGGGGTTCACATCAGGTCCTTCGGACGCTAACGGCAGGAATAGCACTGAGATCGCCGATTTGCAGGGTGACTGCCCAGGGAGATCCTGGTCTCAGCTCACCCACTGGTAACCTTGCACAAGCCTCTTCACCTCTCCACACCTGTCGGTTTCATCTAACGAGGCTACCTCGCCCCAGCTGGCTTGAAGGTTAAATGAGCTAATATGCCTAAACTGCACAGAAGGGTCTTGCATTTCTAATATATTCTATTAAACACCAAGTCTCCCTTACCTGAAGTGCTTGGGAGCAGAAACTGCTTTTGTATTTCAGGGTTTTGCAGATTTTTGCAATATTTTCACACACACACACACACACACACACACACACACACACACACACAGCTGAACGTCAGACTGTTTTAACTACGATACGTAAGTCATTTTGTGCATGAGATAATCTGTGCACCTGGAGCCTTCTAACCTGCCACATCGCGAGGAGCCTGTCTAGGATGGTGGATTGGGGATTAGGGCCACGCAGGCAGGACTGCTGTCTATCTGTGGTGCTGTGCTCCCAGCACCTGCTCATCCATGTGGGATGAGAGCTGGGTAGCTGAGGGCACAGAGCTGGGTCCGTGGGGGAGGCTGGCACAGCGTGTGACAGGCGGGATGAGCGCGGGCTGCAGTGTGCCCATGACCTTCACCCCACTCAAGTGCAGCCTGTGGCTGCCACGTGGGAATGTTGACCAAAGGGCAACATCTTCCAACTGCCACCCTGATTTTCGTGTGAACCTAACAGATTTAAATGTGGGCCACAGTTAAATAATTCTCCCAGCTACTCAGGAGAATGAGATATGAGGATCTCAGTTCAAAGCCAGCCTGGGCTGGCTCTGAAACTTTTTTTTTTTTTTTTTGTCAGTCATGGGGCTTGAACTCAGGGCCTGGGCACTGCCTCTGAACTCTTTTGCTCAAAGCTAGCGCTCTTACCACTTAGAGCCACAGCACCACTTCCGGTTTTCTGGTGGTTAACTGAAGATAATCTCACAGCCTTTCCTTCCTGTGCTGGCTTTCAAACATGATGCTGAGATCTCAAGCCTCCAAAGTAGCTAGGATTACAGGCCTAAGCCATCACTGTATGTTGAGACTCTTATCTCCAATTAACCACCAGAAAACCAGAAGTGGAGCTGTGGCTTACGTAAGTAGTAGAGCACCAGCCTTAAGCAGAAAAACCTAAGGGACAGCACCAAATCCCTAAATTCAAAGTCCCAGTACCAGTTCACTCACATAAATGCTGGCAACTAATTTGATTTTTAAAGGTAGGCTAATAAATTGAGCTAACACACAACACACAAAAACTAGCTGTTTTTATAACAGTAACCTATCAATAAAATCCACTTACAATTGCATGCAAAAGAGTAAAATGCGGGCTGGGAATATGGCCTCGTGGTAGAGTGCTTGCCTTCTCTACATGAAGCCCTGGGTTCAATTCCTTAACACCACGTATATAGAAAAGGCCAGAAAGGTGCTGTGCCTCAAGTGGTAGAGTGCTAGCCTTGAGGAAAAAAAAAAAAAAAAGAAGCCAGGGACAGTGCTCAGTTCCAGCCCCAGGACTGGCAAAAAAAAAAAAAAAAAAAGTAAAATGCTTAGGAATAAACTTAACTAAGAAGGTGAAAGACTTACATACTGACAACTAGAGAGCATGGCTGGAAGCTCAAAGGAGACACCAGTGAGACATCTGTGTTGAAGAGTTACTGTTAACATTTCAGGGCTGGTGGTCTGGCTCTGGTAGCTCGTTGATCAAATATGCTCAGAGCCCTGGGTTTCGTCCTCAGCACCATCACAGCAGTGCTAAGATTTCAGTAATGCTCAGTGTGTTATCTACAGATATCAAAGTCTTTATCAAAACCTCAGCATTTTCTAGCCAGGCACAGTGGCTCATGCATGCTCAGCTACACAGAGGTATGTAGATCAGGAAGATCGTGGTCCAAAGCTGGCCTAGACGAAAGATACTGAGATTTCCATCTCAGAGAAACAAGCCAGACATGGCGGCAAGCACCAAGAGGCCTCAGTTTCTCAGGAGGTTGGGGGTGGGAGGGTATCATAGTCTGAGCCTGACCCTGAGCAAAAAAGGGGCACACTCTCTGGGATTCATAACCTAAAAGCCAAAAGTTTGGTCCAAGTGGTAGAGTGTCCACCTAACCAAGCGTAAGACCCTGGATTCAAACCCCAGTACTGCCATTTTCTGAAGAAATTAAAAATTCATCCTGAAATTCACATGAAATCTCAAGGAATATGAAGAGGACAGATGACTCCAAAGAAGGAAAAGTCTCACTTCTAACTTGACAGCTTACAGGGCTACAGTAACCAAAGCGGTGAGGGGCCATGCCAGCATGGCACAGCCAGAAACCCCACGTGTACATTCAAATGGCCCGACAGGTGCCAAGATAATCGGCGGATAAAGGCTAGCCTTTTCAACAAGTGGTGCCCAGGAGACTGAATATCCTCACAGCAATCAGCTAGCCCCTTATGCCAGAGACCAAAATTCACTCAAATTGGATCCGAGTCCTAAATGTCATAGACATAAAACCCAAATTCATTAAAAAAAAAACACACAAAAAAATAAACAGGAAATCTTTATAACACTGAATTTGGCAGCAAATTCCCCAATATGGCCTCCAAAACACAGTAAAAGAAACAAATGCCAGGCACCAGTGGCTCAAGCCTGTAATCCTAGCTACTCAAGAGGCTGAGATGTGAGGATCTTGGTTAGAAGCCAATCCAGACAGAAAAGTCCTCATGAGACTCTTATCTCTAATTAACCACTCAAAAAAGCCACAAGTAGAACTGTGGCTCAAAATGGTAGAGCTCTAGCATTCAGCAAAAAAGCTCTGAAGGCAGCACCCAGGCCCTGAGTTCAAGCCCCAGAGACAAAACAAAAACAAATAAAAAATAAAACAATCAAACAAAAAAGGCAGGATGTGGCGGTTAGACCTGCAGTCCCAGCATTGGGAGTCAGAAGCAAGGAGATCCTAACTAAGTTAGAGGCCAGCTTGAACTATATAAAAAGACCTGTCTCAAAAGAACTAAATAAACAAATAGGCTGGTATGTAGTTCAGTGGTAGAGAGTATGTTTGCTTATTAGCACATGTAAGGCTCTGGTTTGAGCTCCAGCACGTTAAAAAAGAAAAAGAAAATCTTGTCATATGCTGCAACATGGAGGAGTCTTGAGATCGTTGTTATTACTATTATTATTATTATTATTATTATCATTATTATTAGTGCCAGGCTTGGGGCTTGAAGTCAGGGCCTGGGCTCTGTCCCTGAGCCTCTCTGCTTAACGTTAGCACTCTACCACTGGAACCACAGTGCCAATTCTGGCTTTTTCTGTTTATGTGGTACAGAGGAATTGAACACAGGCTTCATGCATGCTAGGCAAGCAGTCTACGACTAAGCCACATTCCCAGCCCCGAGGCTGTGATTTTAAGTGAGATCAGCCAGTCATGAAGAACAAACACCATAGAATCCCATAGATTAGAGGCTCCTCTGGTTGTCAGAACTGTGGATCAGCTATCAAGTTCCACCTTTAGTGCAGGAGTGGGAAGGAGTGGGCAGCAGGTAGCCCTGACAGGTTCTCAGAAACCTGGAGCCACAAGGGCACAAGGAGCTCAAGGTCACCTCGACATGCCCAGGGCTGTGGCCACCAACACAGAGAACTAGCCACAGCTGCTCTCCCTCACCTGCCAAGGCCCACTGTGGCCTGGGTCTGCCAGGTACCTGACACTGCAGACCCTTGTGCCCAGGACTCCTGTACCATTAGTGAGAGCCAGCAAAAGTTCCCCAGGATCCCAACAGTGATAGGGCAGCCCCATCCGCCCTGCCAGCTCTGCCTGGGGCAGGAGGCTTCCGGAAACCCTCACCTTTGACCCCTGTCTCTGTGGTCTCCTGACCACTGAGTGGCGTGCCTCAAACTGGAGTCAAGTCTGGCTGCCCCTCTCGGAGCCCTGGCCCCGTGCTAGGCCTCATGGCCTTTTGGGGGTAGGAAGGAGACCATGGCACCCAGGCACCAGGAACACAAAGTGGGGTGTGCCTGATATAGGGGGCTCCTGAGCAAAGCAAACGTGGAACACCAGGTAAGTCAACGTCAGTATCAAACTGCAGCGAGGCTCCGGGAGACAGGAGGACCCGGTACTGCCACACTGTGAGTGGCACCCTGCGAGGTGCTGTGCAGTTTGCTGTCCATGTTCCTGGCCACTCCCCAACAACGATAAAGCCACAGTTATTAGCCAAACACTGAGGACTGGCAAACGATGCTCAGCGGTGACGTCCTATGGTGGGGTCTCTGGCCAGTGGCCCAGCCGGGACTAAACTCTGTTCCCAGGTTTGGATCCCAAACGATGGTAACAGGCTCAGCCACAGCATTAGGGACTCATTGTCTGGTTTATCGCTGCACGGATGAGGAAACTGAGACACAGAGCAGTCAGTAGCCCGGTGGACCATGCCCATGGGGTTGGCCACACAGCTGCAGGTCAGGGCCTGAGAGAGCAGCTCAGAGACCTGGAGCTTCAGGGACTACTCTTTGAGAACTTTCCAGAAGAGAGCTAGCAGTCACTGGTGGTTCACACCTGTAATCTTAGCTACTCAGGAGGCTGAGATCTGAGGATCGCAGTTCAAAGCCAGCCCTGGCAGGAAAATCCACGAGTCTCATATCTCCAATTAACCACCAAAAAAAACCCAGAAGTGGCGCTGTGGCTCAAGTGGTAGAGCACTAGCCTTGACCTGAAGAGCTCAGGGACAGTGCCAAGGCCCAGAGTTCAAGCCCCATGACTGAAAAAAGGAAGAAAGAAAAAGTTCCTGGCTAAAACTTGAGCAAAGAACAGTCTGAATTCCTGAGTCACCCCAGGGTGTTAGGTGAGGCTATGATATCATTTATATGAAAAAGAAATCCCTAAAAACACTGAGTAGATTACCAGACACTAGGGGTTAGGGCAAGTGTGACTTACAGATTTAAAATTAAATATGAATAAAATCATTTAACTCTAAATAACCAAAAATTTTAAAGAGCAAACTTGGGTGGTAAGAACAGCCTGATTAGATAAAGGGATAGGTGCAGCCTCCCTTAATATACGTATGACCACTGGTCTGCCTTAAAAGGGTGAATTTTATAGTCTTGTAAATTCTACCTCACTCAACCAAGCTCTCTACCTCACTCAACCAAGCTCTTCAAAATAGCAATAAACTAGAGCCAAGTACGGGGGTGCAGTCCTGTAATCCCAGCACTGAGAGGGAGGTGGGGGGGGGTCGTTGAGTGTGAAGCTACATGGTGCTATGTGGTGAAGCTCTGTCTGAAAACAAGGGAAACACACTGGTGGAACAGGCAGTATCTCAGGAGCCCACTCCAGGAGGGGCAGAGCTGCTTTGGGCTGAGGGTGTGAGCTGCAGGGGCAGGCCCTGGACCAATACCAGCCCCCCAGGGGCTGGAGCCTGCCTTCACCACCATCCCCACTCAGACCATCCCCACGCACTGGCTGTTCCTTCCACTCAGAAAACCTTCTCCTCTGCAGTGTGCCAGAATGTAGCCACCGGCCTCGGTGTGCGGGTGCCGGTCCTGCAGAGCCCTGTCCTTCTCTCCCCTTTACGGGGCTATAGCAGATGCCCAATCTCCCCCAGGCTAGAGCCTCAAGAGGACAGGAGTCACCCGTACTCCTGTGCCCGGCTCCATGTCCTGATCTAGAGATACACAGACCAGAAGCGCGCCTGAGGCAGGCAGGAGGAATACAGAGCTGGCCAGGAGCTGCCAGTCAGTGGACAGTGAAGTACTGGGGAGAGGGGAGGAGCATGGGGAGGAGCTCTGGAGAAGAGCCAGAAGAAGCTCATGCCAGTGGCTCACACCTGTAATCCCACTCAGGAAGCTGAAATCTGAGTATTGTGGTTCTAAGCCAGCTGAGGCAGAAAAGTCTGTGAGACTCATATCTCCAATGAATCACAGAAAAAGCCAGAAGTGGTGCTGTGGCTCAAGTGGTAGAGTGCTTGCCTTCGGCAAAAAGGAGCATAGGGACAGTGCCCAAGCCCAGAGCTTGAGCCCTGGGACCAACCAAAAAACAGAACACAACACAAAAGGAGACAGAAGAAACGCATGTGCATGTTCTGCCTCCTCTGAGTTGAGCCAAGCCTTGTCCCTTTGCTGGCTCGTTGGCCGCTTCACAGCAGGGCCATCAACAGAGGGCCCAAGTAACATGGAGCAGGGATCAGAGGCCCACCCTCTAGCATCTTCCCCAAGAGGACAGGGGCTCCCATCTATCTGCTGTCATGCCAGTGGGCTGGTGGAGCCCAGGCAGCTGGGCGGTGGCCTCTGACCTGCTCTGCCCATCCCTGCCTCCGAGTACCTGGTTCTGAAGCTGGGTGGATGTGGCTTGCTGGTCACTGTCATGGAGGGCCAGCCTCTCCCGCAGGACCTCCAGCTCCTCCTGAAGCTGGGATTTCTCCTCCTGAAGCTGGGACATGGCCTCCACCATCCTGTGCACCACGGGGGCTGCACCTGGTGACCCCGACAGGCTGGAGCACCTCCCGCTGCCAAAGAGCCGCCCACCTACAAGCAAAGGAGCGGCCCATGAGCAGGGCCTCAGGTCCCGCATGGGCACGGGGCGGGCAGGCGAAGGGCCCATCACAGCAGGGCAGACTGTTGGGGATGGGGAAGAAGGCAAGCAGGGAGTGGGGGCTGGAGGCAGCAGCAGCGGGGGGTCAGAGGGGACCTCCACATCTGCCTCAGAGGAAGTCACTCAGTGGGCAGCTTCAGGGGAGATGGAACTGCCCCAAACCAAGACTGATTCCTCTCAGAGCGAGTTCCAGGACTGAGGGGCCAGGCCCCCCTGCCATGGACAGATGGGCTGAAGGCAATTGCCTCTGGCAAAGGCATTCCACCCAGAAAACACAGGCGTGGGGGAGCCCTAGAGGAGAGGAGGGGCTCCCCAGACGCCCCCTGCAGGAAGTGGTCACCTGTGCACAGAGGGGACAAGGGGAACGTGAGCAAGCGCAACAGACCAGGACAGACAGACCAGCCCACAGGGCAGGAGCAGCCAGGCCAGCTCTGGGGGGGTGACACGCCTGCACGTGGGGACTACACAGGCACAAGGAACGGGGTAAATACCGGGGAGCCGGGCGGGGCCTCAGCCTGAGTCCTCCTCCTCCCACGCCTTCCACTGTCCTGTCACCAGGGGCAAGAAAGAAGACAGACAGATGGACAAAGGAAGAAGACACAGAATCAAGGCCCGTGAGCTGCTAGTGGGGCCTGGGGCGCTAGTCATAGCCTGCTCCCAGAGTGCCAAGAACGAGCCTGGGCCCCTGTAGGTGGGGGAGCTGGGAGCAGTTCGGGGGAGGGGGGACAAGGATGGCCCCTCAAAGCTTCTCAGAGCGAAGCGCGCAAGGGGGTAGATGCTGGCCAGTAAGCCCACCTACCTGGTTTTCTTGGGGGTGATAAGGGAACACCTGTGCCTAAGGGCAGGCAACAAGGAGGCCTGGGTCTGCAGAGCCCCGTGAGAGCAGCAGGGGGCAGAGTGGGAGTAGTGGCTGCAGTTGGAGAGGACAGAACAGTCCCAGCAAGGACTGGGAGGGTGGGTGGGGACAGGAGGAACATGGTGTGGGGGGGGGGGGGCAGCTTGCTCCATCCCTTTCCGGAGAGCTCTGAGCTGGACCCACAAAGCTCCCCCCAGGGTAGAGAGTGGACAGGACACTTGCTGACCAGTGAGCCCTCTGCTTAGACAGTGACCCTGTGTGGCCTGCATGTGACCCAGTATACTAGTCACACACAACTGGCCGAGCTCCTGTGATCTGTTCTAGAGAGTGTGAGGGCAGACAGATGCTTCCAGGCCCACACACGGGGCTACCACGGGAGCTGGGTGACAAGCATGGCCCTCCACAGACTGCTGCCGTGTGGTACAGAATGCTCTGGACTCCACCCCAGAGAGGGCCACCTCCGCCCCTCCAGAGGCCTGCAGGAAGGGTCCCATGGGGGCTTCCCATGGGAAATGGGGACAGTGTGTCTGATCCAGGAGTCAGCCCTGAGGAAGAAGCCTAGGCGACCAGAGGCGGGACACACAGGCCTCTGGGAGCCCCATCGTTCAGGACACAGCTCCCAAGGCAGAAAGCTCTGACCTGCCTGGACCCCATCCCAGTGGGACTCAACAAAACCTCAGCATGGTGCCGGGAGTTGAAAGTCGGGGCCTGTGGGCCCTAGAAGGGGGGAAGATCCAGCAAAAGCTAAGGGAGATCCAAGCAGGGAAAGGGAGGAGGAGGACAAAGTGAGACCTAGGGGTGACACTCGCCACCCCAGAGGGCTGTGTCCAAAGGTGCCAGCCATCACAGGACCTGGGGCTCCAGGAGGGTGGGCAGGCCAGGCCTCCCCGCTAATGAGAGCTGGGGTGACCCTCAGCCAGACCCCCACACCTGCCCTGAACCCAAGCCGGAAGACACAGTTGGGGCTCAGCTTAGAGGAGGGAGCAGCCACACCCAGGAGCCAGCAAGTTCACACACACAGGTCAACATGGAGCAACTGCCAGACCAGTGTTTTCCTCTGTGGCTCCTGGCCTCCCTGGGTGCCCCAAGATGCTCCCTTCCCAGGGCTCATTGGGCTTGGAGAAATCCTGGCACAGATCCCCTAGACTACAAAGGGGTCCACAGAATCTTCTAGAACCAGGCAGCCGCTGGGAGCCAAGGCAGAACAGTGCAGCACTGCCAGGGAAGAGCGGTGCCACCAGCTCCTTTTCCTCAGTCCTCAGGCAGCAGAATCAGAGCCCTGTCCTGTGGGGCGGGGGGGGGGGGCAGGGGGAAGGGGGGCCTCTGGACCCCCGGGGGCCAGGACACAGAGAGAACAAGTAAGCCAGGCCTCTCTGCAGACCGTGGTGGCGTCTGGGAGGCTGCCACCCATGCCCTGCTTTTGACAGGCACCCAGAAAAGACAAAAAAAAGTAGGGAAATCCAACTCCAGCCCCAGCTGGCCAAGGCTTCTTATCACTGGGTGGGGCCCGGGTGGCCCTGGCAGGGGCTGGGGGATGAGGGAGGGACAGACAGCACTGCCCCTGGCTGGACCGGGGAGCAGAGGCTGGGACCGCAAACGCGTGCACGGTCTGGCCCGGCCGCCTCCAAGTGGGGAAGACAGGGCGTGGGGACAGCTGGGACTCCGTGCTGGCTTGGCCAGCGTGTGCCAGGCCCATGGGCTGTGACCTCCTTTACCTGTTTTCTCTACATTCATTCTGCCACCAGCTTCCGGGGCCTCTCGGTCCCGCCTGGGGGCTGGCCTCTTCGGGAGCTTGTCTTCTTTTGTCCCCTGACTCTTGCTTTCGCACCCCTTGTCCTGCAGGGCCCGCTGCCAAGACACAATCAGAATCCTCACATGAAGGGGACGGAGCTAGGGAGGGGATGCTCTCCAGCAGGGGTGAGGCCCTCGTGCTAGCTGGGGTGGACAGGAGCCCTCCTCTGTGCAGGGAGGGGACGATGAGATCCCACAGCAAGCCGCGGTCCCACTGTAGTTGCTGCCGCCTCTTGGTATATGGCCCGGCCTGCAGAGGGCAGCCCCAGTCCACCCCTGCCTCCTTTAGTCCCCACCCCGTGGGGCTACTCAGACTCCTGGCCAAGGGGAAACAGAACCAAAGGAAGCTGGGGAGCTACTGCCCAGGGGACAGGCAGAAGAGAGGGGGTGGGTGGGCTTCGTCCAGAGACATCACACAGCTCACCCAAGACGATGCCAGGAATGCGGGAGAACAGCCTAGGAAGGGCAGTGCATGAAAGTCACCACGGAGGAGCTAAAGGAGCCACCCGGAGAGTAAGAGATGGGTGATGACGGAGCGTCTGGGGGCAGAACCCAGCACCGGTTCAACTCCGAGACAGGAA